>NW_024429209.1:11518249-11908249 GCF_017639785.1 Mesocricetus auratus
ACTATGATGGCCTCCTGAGTGTCGCTGTCCGTGGTGACCTTGAATGCGTCCCCTCCACTGCCACTCTCTTCTCGCAGGTGATAAGTCATATCTGTGTTCTCACCCACATCCGAGTCCTCGGCCTTCACTCGGCCCACGGCTGTGCCGACGGGCGCTGACTCTTGTATGCTGAACTGGTACATCTCTGTGGGGGACATGCCAGGAGGTTGGCCCTGGTTTCTGCCAGTCCTGGGGAGAGGAGGAGGGGCCTGGGTATTCCCCGGGGGATTTGTATCTCCAGGGGGCTGCCCTCGATTGCTATGGGCCTGTCTTGGTTAGAAGTCTCTCATTCCACCCTCTGGCTTCTTGTTGACAGTATAGGGACATCCCCGTCATCCTTGAGACCTGTTTCTCCACTGCCCAGAGGGACAGAAACGGTTTATGGTGAGGGTTGAGGCTCTGGAGTCAGTTCTGACCTGTACCGCCGAGCTTCGGTTCCCTTATCTGTGAAATGGGAAGAGCACATTCCTAATAGCCGCGTTGCTGTGACAACGCACACACTGCTACCTGTGAGGTGTGAGGAACTGTGCACTGGATTGCATGGGAGTGACTGGCTTGTGGCACTGATGGCATTATTGTCACCTCCAAGAAGCATCTCTGGTGCTCCAGACAGTGCACAATAGAAGAGGACAGCGTTTCACTGATAAAGGGGTGAGGAGATGAGCCAGTACCAGCAGGTAACTAGAAAACACATTCTAGAGAGAGATGGCAGGTGTGAACACTCTGAAGCGGGCGCTCTCTGGCAGAGATGGCCCCGTGACTGAGGGGGGACAGATGACATACCGGTAGCATCTTCCTATCTGACCAGAGCCAAGGTCAAGGTAAGAGTGGTCAGCCCAGGTGAGCTTTGGGAGCTTGGCTCTTGGTGCCTTATATGCTTGGGAACCTTTGTATGGAGTGACTGCCTCTTTCTCACGCTCACACAGCAACCTTGAGAGGATCCTTGCTCTGACCTCTAAATAGCTCCCCAGTGCCCCTGGGGTAGACATGGAAAGTCCCCCAGCCTGCCTCACAGCATGCAGGTTGCCAGCCCATCACTCCTCTGCTGTGGTTCCAGCCTGCTGGGTGGCCCAGTGGCCACAGCACAACTCAGGGCTTGCCCGTACCTGGCTCCCACCTTCCCTCCCCACTTCACCCTTTGGGGACCATCCCCACCTCCTCAGCTGCTTCTGTCCCCCTCCCCGGGGCCCCAGGAACATTCTAGCAGGTGCTACTACCCATCTCTCAAATCCTCTCCCCTCAGGGCAGAATGTGAGCTGTGGGAGACAAGGGGGGTGGCACTCATTCGCCAGGCACAGCAAGCTGTGTCGTAGGTGGGCTGTGTTAAGAGGAGGCGAGCTACTAAACGGAGGTCGGCAGCTGCAGTCACAAGTGGGCAGTCTCCAGGTTCTCCCGGAGTAAAGAGCAACGGCACTCAGCATCAGTGGGGACGTGGTACAAGGGACACGCACGCTTCTTCATGAGGACACGCTTCTCGGCAATGCTACAGAAGTTCTTGCTGAAGGGTGCTAGGAAACACGGGCAACTAGGTTCAAAGTTCACAACAGCTGCATCTAGAAACAAGCCGAGTATCCAGCAGGATAGACTCATGGGGAATACCGTACAGCAAGGAGAAGGAACACAGCCGGAAGAAACGGCCTGAGATTAGGAGCCTAATTTTGAAAGCCATAGGCACACGGCAGTTTATATCATACGGTTTCACTTATCTGAGTTTCTCAAAGGGGCGGGATTCGATGGGAGTGCTTGATGACACAGAGAGAGGAGGGCAGACTCTCAGGAAAGCATAGGCATGATGGCAGCAGGCAGAGAGGGCGCTGGGACTGTTGGGGAAGGAGGATGCTGTGTCTGGGAAAGGCACACGGGATTCTGGGTCCTGCTGGTTGGGCTGAGTGTCGGCTTTGGGTTCTACTTTTTGCCCTTCTATCCTCTATAGTCACAAAAAAGAAAGGAGGGCAGGAGAGAAGGGAAGAAGGAAGGAGGACGTTAGGGAGATAGAAGGAAGAAGAGGAAGGAGAGGAAGGAGGGCAGGAGAGATGGAGGGAATGCACGGAACAGTCTTTCTGGCGGGGCTTCCTTTCTGCTCTGTCCCTCACGTGGAGCCTGGTACTATTTATTGTCTGGTCGGAAGCCTTCCCTTTGGGAGCAGGAGTGCTGGGGCCTGCCTGCCTCTGGCCCAGTGTCTGTAGCCTGTGCTAGGGCACACCCTGTGCCAAATGGCTGAGGTGGTAGGCTGCTGTGAGCTCAGCGAAGGGATTGCATTCGCTTATCTTATGGGGGTCAGTCCCTTGTGGCGGGGCCTAATATGAGAGCAGTGGACCTCGGGTAATGACTCGCCTGATAGGAATCAGCTGGCTCCCGGCGGCATTTAGTCTCTGCCAGCTGCAGCTGCGGCTTCCCTGTGGTGACTGGGCCTGAGCCTGGGACAGCCCTGCTAGCCAGGCTGACAGACAGGTGGGGGCTTGATCCAGAGAAGCCACTTATGTCGCCTTGCGCCAGAACAGACAAGCCACCCGATTCATCAGCACAGACTGCTAGCCTCCAGGCTCCACGAGGAGGGAGACCTTGTCCTCAGACTCAGCTATCCCGGCCTTAGGTATTGGTGTCCCTCTGCCTGGGTGCAGTGGCTGCCCCCGTCAGTCTAGACCCCTGTGAGCGAGCCTTCAACACCTCTTTACAAGCTCGGGTCGGGGATCTAGCAGTAGCTAGGAGGCCCTGAATTCAGGGCGGGCAAGAGGGCAAATGGATGGGCAGAGGGTGGGCAGGGCTTCTCCAATGGGATTGCTACAGCAGCTCTATCTGCAAAACCAGACTGGCAGGGGTTTCCCTCCATGGGAAGCAGGCTTGGAGGAGGACAGGGAGAATGGGGACACAGAAGGACCCAGGTGATGGTCCCCCTTCAGGCAGGAAGTTTTAAGGGAAGTAGACTCTTACGCAGGTTGACAGATACACGTAACACCACTTACTCTGTGGGAAGCGGGGTGGGTTGTCATTGACATCAGTGACCACAATGGTGACTGTAGTGGAGCCCGAGAGGCCACCCAGCTGGCCTGCCATGTCTGTGGCTTGGATAACCACTTCATAGCGTTCCTGGCTCTCCCGGTCGAGGTCGGGCACAGCTGTCCGGATCACACCTGTGGGTGAGGGAGAATGGGGACATGGGGGCAGACTCTGGTCAGGCTGAGGCAGGGCTCAGCCATGCTGGGCTGTGTATTGAAGGCCAAGGAGAGCCATGGATGCAAAAGACACGTGGAGGCGGTTGATTGAGAATGGCTCCCAGAGGCTACGTATTTTCACGTTCGGTGCCCTGTTGGTGAAACTGTTGGGGAAGAACTAAGGGGCGTGGCCTTGTTGGAGGAGGTGTGTCACTGGGGTGGGCTTGGAGTTTAGCTCGGCCTCTGCTGGCGGCTCAGATGTGCTCTCAGCGAGGCTACTGTTTCAGGACCATGCCTGCCTGTCTACTGCCAAGGTCTTCACCATGATGGTCACAGATTCTAACCATCTGGAGCTATGAGCTCCAATGAAATGCTTGGGGTGGAGATTGCTTGACAGGTCTGGAACTCACTGCGCAGACCCGGCTGGCCTCTGCCTCCTGAGTGCTGGGGTTAGAGGTGTGCAACCACCGTGCCCCGTTTATGCTTTCCCTTGGTCATGCGGCCACTTGGCTCCATAGGGCTCATCGCCCAGTGCACACTTGCACACAGATACCTCACACACATTCCCACAGTGCACAACCACAGAAGATGAGTTCTCTGCACCTTCACACACACACACACACACACGCCTTTACACACCAACAGACCAATGTCCTGCCACACACGTGCACACACTTCTACATGCAGAGGACCACTTGCTTTCCCGGAAGGAGGCCTATGGACCACATCTGCCCCTGGGAATCCTCCCTGAGTAGCCAGTCCCATGGTGGATCTGTTTTTCCCCAGGATCTGGTGTGTGTGAGCAGGGCATCTGCCTGGCTTGTTAGTGACCTGTAGAACTTGGTACCAAGCAACTGCTTTGGATGTTTAGCATTCAGACAACTGTCACTGAGGGTCGCACTCATTCCTGCGCAGGTGTGTACCTCATACATATGGGCTGCAGCCACACACACACACACACACACACACACACACACACACACCTGTTGGTGTGCACCCCTGCTCATCCCCCAGCCCTCTCTCACACCCCAAGCCTGAGTCCTCTGTCCAAGCCACAGAGAAGGGATGGGATGACTGTCTTCCTAGCTGCCCATGGTGTAGAAGCAGAGATGGGAATGCTGAAGGTTAACTCTGCAGAGAAGATGGCCAGGCCTCATTTCCTGCTAGTGTACGAACCCTGGTCAGGAGGGGGAGTTGATGAGGCATTCAGAGCCTCTCCTGACACCTCCTCCCACCTGCCAAGCACAGGTGGTGACAGGTGGCGCCTGGGCCTGAGCACCAGGTGGAGTCATGCACCAGCAGCCCCAGGATGTGCCCCATAAAATCTGTGCTCCAGCTCCTGATGTCCCCAAGTCCCTGGATTCCAGTAAAGGTAATGGGACAGGAGGAGAGGCTGTGGGGTGGTGTGTGTGTGTGTGTGTGAGAGAGAGACAGACAGACAGAGACAGAGACAGAGAGATGTGGTGTTATTATGTGACCAGAGTAGTCAGAATGGTCTGCTTTTGTGATCACAGGGAGAGGAAGGAAAGAAAACGGGGAAGAAAGAAGAGAAAAAGCAAGGAGAGAGAGAGACAGAGAGAGAGAGAGAGAGACAGAGAGAGAGAGAGAGAGAGAGAGAGAGAGAGAGAGAGAGAGAGAGAGAGAGAGAGAGAAGCCAAGGAGCCCTGGGGAGAGACCTGGGAGGAGAGACTAGGGAAGAGAGACATTTGGGGAGGGGAGACCTCTTGAGACAGAAAAGGAGAGAAGCAGGGAAAGAGCCAGAACTAGGAGAAGAGAGAGGGGAGAGAAAAGGGCGTGGCTTGTGGGAGCCACAGCAGGTGGCTAATGCTGGCACCAGGGAGCAAGGACAAATGGCAGACAGGTATAGTGACCACCAGGCTTACAGGTGAGGTCCAGGGCGGGAAGGCAAGGAATAGAGCTGACGTCTTTGTTTTGAGAGAGTCTCATGTATCTCAGTCTGGTTTTGAACTCTTGACCCTCTTGCCTCCACCTCCCAAGTGCTGGACTACAGATATGTGCCACCATGTCCAGAGAGACTGGGGACATGATATCTCATAGTTCATGTGGCTTAGGAGCCTCTGGGCATCCTGGAGGAGGAAATAGGGGTCATGTGGCCTCTGGACATTGTCTGGAGTCATGCACCATGTAAAGTTGCTATGGAGATAGTTTATGATGAAATACAACTCCCAGTGCCCACAACCTTGGATAATTCCTGCCCATTGACTATGGCCTTGGGCATGTGATGTGCTCTGGCTTAGGGGACAAGTCAGAGGCTGTTAAGTCTTGAGTGTTGTGGTCTTTTCTCTGTGAATTCTGAGGCCCCTGCACGTTGAGGCAACCCAGAATGAAAGGGACATGGTGAGAGGCCTATGTCAGCCAGCAGGGTCAGCCCTCGGCTGTCTGACAGCCAAGGGCTGTTCCACAAATGACCCCCAAGAAGGAACTGCTCAGCTAGCCCCACACAACTGTGACAAAGAATAGACCATTGATCCTCAAAGTTTGGCTTAGCTTGCTTGGTACGGCCTTAGGTAACTAGAGAAATCCTATTAGCTGAGCTGTTCCTGAGCTAATTCATGCAGCTGTGACTAACTGATGGTCAGTTAGTCTGAGAGGCCCAAGACGACCTCAGCCTCCCTCTGTCCACGGGGACACGTGGACTCCCTCTCCCTCCAGGAAGCTGGCGTCCTTCTGTGAGATCTCAGGACTGTGTTCTAGAACAAAAGGTGAAGGTGGAGGACTGGCCTGGTGGCTCAGCAGGTAGCCACTTCTGAGTCTGGTGACCTAGGTTGTCTGTCTGTATGTCTGTCTGTCTCTCTCTCTCTCTCTCTCTCTCTCACACACACACACGGTCCTTTATATGTATGCCTATACACATGTGCACATACGAAAAGTATACACAAATGAATGTTAAAAAGTTATTTTTTTAAATGAAAGACTTCTTAAGAACTAATCATGAAATCTACATAACATCTTTTTGATCGCTTTCTATTGGGCCAAAGCAAATCACCAGATTCAAGGGTGGATGGAGAAGTGGACTCCACGTCTCAGTAGTGGATGGAGAAGTGGACTCCACGTCTCAGTAGTGGATGGAGAAGTGGACTCCATGTCTCAGTAGTGGATGGAGCAGTGGACTCCATGTCTCAGTAGTGGATGGAGAAGTGGACTCCACGTCTCAGTAGTGGATGGAGAAGTGGACTCCACGTCTCAGTAGTGGATGGAGAAGTGGACTCCACGTCTCAGTAGTGGATGGAGAAGTGGACTCCACGTCTCAGTAGTGGATGGAGAAGTGGACTCCACGTCTCAGTAGTGGATGGAGAAGTGGACTCCACGTCTCAGTAGTGGATGGAGAAGTGGACTCCACGTCTCAGTAGTGGATGGAGAAGTGGACTCCACGTCTCAGTAGTGGATGGAGAAGTGGACTCCACGTCTCAGTAGTGGATGGAGAAGTGGACTCCACGTCTCAGTAGTGGATGGAGAAGTGGACTCCACGTCTCAATAGTGGGGATGGCAGGGTGGGGGGATGATGACAAGGCACACCACAGTGAGCCTTCTGCATCTGCAGTGGCAGAATTGAAATTCGCAGGTTCTTCCTCCACACATGGAAAACATGAAGGAAATAACTGCGGCCGGCTGCACCGCGTGTATCTTGCTTTCCCCTCAGTGCCATTCCCGGAGCAAGAGCGTGAGACATGGGTTTCCCACGCTGGCTTCAAGGGCAGCGTCACCAGTCCTCTCGGGGTGACTCAGGGTACAGAGAGGGTGCTGAGGTGACATGTCAGCACCTCACCACCTTATGCTCCGACAGCTTCGGAGCCAATCTCTGTCAGACACCAAGAGATGGATGCCCTCAGTGGTAGAGCACAGGGAGGAGGGCATATGGAGGTGCAAAATTCCCCAATCAGCCCACGCTCTTGTTCATTCATTTATTCACTTGACGCTCTCGAGGGTCCGTGATACGCTGGGTATGAATGAGGAGTGTAAGAAGGATCAGTGTGGGTCAGGCAGACACAGGCTTGACTGTTTTACCACTGTTTACACACCCTGACTTTGGGCAAGTTCCCTGTTTCATAAAATGAGGCTATCCCCTGTGGTAACTTCTTGCCAGGATGCAGAAATACCTAGGAGGCAGGGCTCTGGGCACACCTGTGGAGGATTATCTTGATTATGTTAATTGAGCTAGGAAAACTTGTCTTAATGATGGGTGGGGCCATTCCTGTACTGCACGGAGGGAGGGGGAGCGGAGGAACACTAGCTTGCATTCATCTTTTTGGGTTACAGATTGAGGATGCAATGTGACCAGGCACTTGGAGATCCAGGGGCCTCAGTTTCCATGTGATGGGCTGTGCATGGAACCCTTTCTGGGGTTTTTCTTTATTCTTTTTTGCAGGGGCCATTTTATCATAGCAAGAGGAAAAAGAGATGAAGATGCCGCTCCTGGGGGTTGCCGAGGCATAGATGAGACAGGGCTTCAGGAAGCATGCCCCACATTTTAAGAACTGTTTTGTTTTGTTTTTTGTTTGTTTGTTTTTTGAGACAGGGTTTCTCTGTATTGCTTTGGAGGTTGTCCTGGAACTCACTCGGTAGACCAGGCTGGCCTCAAACTCACAGAGATCCGCCTGCCTCTGCCTCCCGAGTGCTGGGATTAAAGGCGTGTGCCACTAATGCCTGTTTTTAAAAGTTGTTTTTGTATATGTGTATATATATCCTGTGTGTGTGTGTGTGTGTGTGTGTGTGTGTGAGTTTGTGAGTTTGAATGAGATGTTCCTCATAAGTCTCGGGCATTTAAATACTTGGTTCACAGTTGGTCAGGCTCTTTGGGGAGGAATTAGGAGGTGTGGCCTTGTTGGAAGAGGTGTGTCACAAACAGTAGACTTCCAGATTTCGAAAGATTGTCACCATTTTGACTGGCCCTTTGCTTTCTGACTTTGATATGAAATGTGAGTTCTCAGCTGTTCCTGCAGCCATGCCTCTGATAGGCCACTGTGGACCCTAACCCCCTGGAACCATTAGCCCAAAGAAGCCCTTCCTTCTGTAAGTTTCCTTGGTCACGATGTATCACAGTAGCTAAGGAGTAGCTAAGGGCATGCACATGACACAGCGCACCTGTTGAGGGCAGAGGACAGCTTTCAGTGTCCATTCGCACCTTCCGTCTTGTTTAAGACAGGGTCACTAGACTGGTGGTGGCGCATGCCTTTAACCCCGGCGTTCAGGAGGCTGAGGCATACGGATCTCCGTGAGTTCTAGGCCAGCGTGGTCTACAGAGTGAGTTCCAGGACAGGCTCCAAAGCCACAGAGAAACCCCGTCTCGAAAAACCAAAACAAGTAACTACATAAATAAACAATAAAAAATAAAATAAATGAAAAAGACAGTGTCACTCATTTACTGCTTCATACCCAAGCTTCTAGGAGTTCTGTCCCTGCTTCTTATCTCACTATGGGATTGCTGAGGTCGCACACACACCACTACATCTGGCTTTCTGTGTCTCTAGGGATCTGAACTCAGGGCCTCAATTTTGCACGACGAGCATTTTACCCACAGAGCCGTTCCTTCAGCCCCCAGGACTCACATTTTAGAGGCTCCCACACATCTTTTTCTTGACATCCTGGGTTGGGCACCCCATGGACGAGCCCCAGGGCGGGGCAGAGGTCCAAAGTGATCTTTTTGTCAGCATAAGGATGTCTACATGGCTTGAGAGCGTGCTCAGTACTTGAACTGCCCGAGTGGCCTCTCCTGCCTGTCACCCTCACCTGATGGCTCTTTCCAGTTTCCTCTGTCAGAATAGAAATCTACATGGGCAGAAGAGGGGTTGGGTTCACCACCCCAACCCCAGGACCCAGCACGCAACAGACGCTTAGCAAGTCTGAGTCCCATCCCCTCTAGGCCCAACGGCAGTCCCTGGCACACAGGGGTGGCGTCTCTGAGGGAGTCTTTCTGTTCGTGCTGGGGTGGTGGTGGGTAGGGGCTCGCAATTATAAGTGGCCATTGCTGTGTCCTCACTCAGTGCCCCCCATTCCAGCTGTTGTCTACACCAGCCCCTCTATCTCCTCCAGATGCTTCAGAGGGGGCCCTGGGGCCTGTGTGATGCCTCATTAGCCTCCAAATGCCATCCCCGTTGCCCCTGGGGGGGGCGCTGGCTGGCAGGCCTGGCCTTTAAAACACACGAGTTAATTCCTCCTCTGGCACTCGGCCCCATGGCGCAGCCCCTCCCCCCTTCCTCACACCTTCCCCTCAGGCCTCGTTGTGGCTCTGCTCCCTGCTAGCTGCACATCCAGAACAGACTGTACCTCCCAGTAGCAGCTAAATATAGCCCTGCACTGGCAGAATATTCCTGGCTGGGGAAACGGGCTGGGGCTGGCAGTAGTGCCAGGGTGACGGTGGCGGTGACGCTGGGGTGCAGAGGGGTGATCCAACGCATCCTGGGAAATGTCAGAGTGGGCCCTTTCAGACCCGGAAGTTGAGGAGACTCAAACAAGGACTCCACTAGCACCGCCCCCACCTGGCTTGAAAGGAGCCCCCACTCTGGCTCCCAATAAACAGTTTCTGTTTTCCTGGGCCTTTGGCTTCTCACCCCGGCACACCCTTCTGAGCACGGTGGTTACTTCTCAGAAAGCGGAAGCCTCTTCACTCCCATAGCATCTAACCTTTCACCTGCCTGTCCTTGTATCTCCCAGGACTCAGTCCTAGCCCTGCTAACCCACCACCCTCCCCCAAAACAAGCATAATCCTAATCTTGCCTGTGACTGTGTAGTTTAGGCTGGCCTCAGACTCATAGAGATCCCTGTACCAAGAGCTGTGACGAACACAGCTCATACTCCTTGTCCTCATGACCCCACTGCTTATCCCTAGGCATCCCCATGGCCCTCACCTCATCTGGGTCTGGACTTCAAGGTCACAGAAAAGTCTGCTCCAATCTCTACATCTCTATCGAATCCTTTACATGCCTCGATGGAAGCCATTGCTGCCCAGTGAGCTTATTATCTGTATTTCTTCCTTTTTCCATTTAAAAAACTTATTTATTTGTATTTCATGTACACTGGTGTTTTGTCCCCATGTGTGTCCCAGTGAGGGTATCAGATCCTCTGGAACAGGTACAGACAGTTGTGAGCTGCCATATGGGTGCTGGGAATCGAACCTGGGTCCTCTGGAAAAGCAGTCAGTGCTCTTAAGCCCTGAGCCATCTCTCCAGCCCCTATTTTCTCTCTTTCTTTGTCTGCTAGAAACTCCAACAGTGCCATCTTGGATGACCCAGTTGCTGTCTCCCTAGTGCCTAGTGCACACCCAGACCTGTGGTGACCACTCCGTCAGTATCTGAATGAACCACGGAGGTCTCACTCTGCAATCCCACAAGCTCATGAGTACAGGGTGAGCCTAAAACTGAAGGTGCTAAGGAGAGAGAAAGGGGTGCAGTGAGTTCCTACAAGGGGCAGACACTGGGCAGGCTGAGCCTCTGATTCCTCCCTCATTCTACTCCTCCCATAGTCACGGGAGACTTCAAAAGCCCCAACCATTCTCAGAGCCCCATGTCCATGATTTAGATGGAGGACTGAAACTTCTACAAGTTTCTTTTCTTTTCATCCCTTATAACTCTGGCATAACTAAAGCTGAATTATTATCTTAAAATACTTGTTTATCTTTATATGTATGAATGCTCGTCTGTAAGTGTGTATGTGTGCCACGTGCATGCAGTCCCTGCAGAGGCCAGAAGAGGGCGTCAGATCCCCTGGAGCTGGAGGTATAGATAGTTGTAAGCAGCCATGTGGTGCCTGAAACTGAGCTTCGGTCCTCTGGAAGATCAGCCAGTGCTCTTAATTGCTGCACCATCTCTTCAGTCCCTAAGGTTGGGTTTTTTTTTTTTTTTGTTGTTTGTTTGTTTTTGGTTTTTTGTTGTTTTTGTTTTGTTTTGTTGGGTTTTTTAGCTCTATCCCAGACCCTGGAACACATTGGTCAATCCCTTAACTCACTTCCTCCTCTTTCCATGGGAGGCAGCCCCACCCTACATGACTACAGGAGAATAGGGCAAGGGAGGAACCTGGGGCTCCAGCCTGCCCAGTGCTGGCCCTTGCGGGATTTTAGTGCACCTTTTCTCTCTCTCTAACATCTCAACACACACTCACTTCCAACCCTTCCCTTCATCAGCTCCAGCCTCCCAAACAGCCAGGTTAAGGAGACCAGGTAGGTGTTGGGCAAGTACTTTTGACTTCTGTCTTTGGGGGCTCTGTGCTGGACACCTGGGCTCTCTGCCTCCAATTCCTGTCTCAGAGCCAAGCTCACTTGCTGCCACCCGAGGGATCTTGTTAAAATGAAAACCTGAACATGTCACTTCACCGCTCAGACATCATCAATGAACCCACAGCGTTGGTGAGGAGGAGGGGACTCGGCATGGCAATGAGGGTGGAGGTGTAATCTGGCACCTCCAAGCATTATCTGTTGAGATCCCAAATGCATGTGTCCTGTGACCCAGCATTTCTACTTCCTGAAAATTACCCTGCAGACACACTCACAGGGGCAGAAAATGATGCATGTACGAGGCTATTCGTGGAAGCTCTGTTCGTTGTAGCAAATGATTGGAAACAGGGTACGTGTCCATCAGGAGGGGACAGGTGAAATAAATTTCAGTATATCCATAACGGGCATTAAATAAAAGAATGAGGGAGCTCTTTGTGGACTGATATGGAACCTTCTTCAAGATGCATTGTTAAGCAAAAGCAGCAAGCTGTATGTATGGCGTGTTTATAACTACCTTCCGTGTAAAGCAAAGAAGATAAACACACATGCCCTATTTCCTTGTACATGCATAGCACAGCTCTGCAAATATCCACAAGAAAATTACATTGGTTGCCTTGGGGACACAGGCAAGGTGGCTTGGGGACCAGACGAGGTGAAGGATTGTGCTAAATACTCATTTTAACTTTTTGAATTTTGAACCCTAAGATGAGATGTTCTATCTATTTTCAAAACGACTTAATGTTTTTCAAGTGAATGAGTCTGAGATTGTCCAGGCTGCACACACCAGCTGCTTGCTACCTGTGGGGCTGTGGCAACTGGGGACAGGGAGTGGAGCACTTTCTCCTTAGCAGTTCTTTCATGTTTGAATGTTTTCCTCAAACGTACTGCGTTTGCAAGGAGGCAAGAATAATGAAGATATTATGTATAAGAGAACACAATTAAACTGAGCTTGTAGACTGGATTCCTCCCTCTCCTCCCCAAACCAAACAAAACAAACACACGAACAAAAACCAAAGCCAGATCCATCACACCCACACACACACTGCCCTTAATCGACTTGAGCTCCTGAGCTCTGCCAGCCTGGACACATCGCCTGCCCACGCCCCCACCCCTACCTTTCGCCTGCACCGTGTCCCCTCCCTGGGTGCCTTCCCTCACCTCTCCATCTATGCTCTGCTGTTGGATACGTCAACTGATTGTCCCAGGGAAAGCCTACCCCACCCCTACAGTCCCATGGGCCACACATGGCATCTGATAGCTGCCCTGAGGCTGCTGCTGAGTCGTCCTCCTATCCTGGGACAGTAAAGCGTCCTGGTGTCAGAATCGTTGTCAGTTGCTTTCCCTAGTTCTATGGCCTCAAGCTTAGCCGCCCGCCTCTCTGAGCCTTGTCTTCACTGGCACTCTTCCGGGGATCCCAGAGACGCGTGGCCGTCTAAGCTCAGGGTGAGTGAAGGGGGGACGGTGGGCGCTGTGCTGTTCGGTGGTGCATGCGTGTGTGAGGGGTAAATAGGGAAGTGTCACTTCATCTTTCCAGCAGATCAACAGCTGTTGTGGGAGCAGAGCTTAGTACACATCTAAAAGGGCCTCCTCCAAGAACTCACTTGTGACCCCAGAACACACCCGGATCGGTTTAGTCCCAAGGGCAAGGGGGCCAAGCCAAATAGTGAGGTCCTTACGGGTATAGATAGCTGTGCCTCCTGCCTTCCCCTTTTCCCCCTCCTTACAGGAGACGACACCCACTTTTCCATTCTCTCTCTCCTCTTTTGGCATGGCTGCCCACCCTCCCACATCCCCAGAGTCTCCTGGAACCCAAGAGGCCAGCCTACACATGCGCTTTGCTGCTCAGTGTTGCTGGGTCAGCAGGCTTGGTGATCTGCACGGGCTCTACCTCTCCTGCCCCACCCCCCGCCCCAGCCCCACCCCTCACCTGTCTTGGGGTCCACTGTGAAGTGATGCTCGCCGTCTAGCACACTGTATACCAGCCGGGCACTGCTGCCGTAAGCGGGGTCGTCCGCGTCAGAGGCCATCACCTGCATCACAGACGTGCCTGGACCCGGGGGACCAAGCAAGACAATGGTCATACAGTGGTCGCCTGGAACTTTGTGACCCCGTCCCCTCCCCACCCTAGGAAAGCCATGGGAGGAGGCTCTTTGGGAAACCGCTGGAGGTCACTGGCCAGCCACCTCGCAACCCTGTCCTCACACGGAGGCCCAACCTGCTTCCTGACCCATGGACTTCCTAGGGACACAAGGGACTATGGAGTCATATCTCGATTTAAGTACCCCCTTGGTTCCCAGAGGTAGGACTAGCAAGGGAATCTTGGTTTCTCCTCCAAAATGAGCAGAATGCCACTCCTTGGCCTGCAGGGCAAGTGACTGGGTGGATCTGATATTCTCTGTCCTGTGCAGCTAAGGGCAGTCCCTCAAAGGCAGAAGCAGGGAGGAACAGTCATTATCCACACAGTGATGAGACACAGTCAGAGCTGGGCCTAGAAAGCAGACCCCGGGGGGCTTTTAGTCACTCCAGCCCCTCAGGATGCATTTTGGACTCGGCCACCTGCCTTCCTTCTCTGCCGCAGCAGAGAACGCAGAAGCTCATCACAGCTCACTGGGCCTCAGAGGCTGGCATCTGCTGGCCCCCGGGCAGGAAGATGGCAGTGGCCAGCTTCCCTTTGGAAAGTGGTTAGCCATAGGCCATGATGCCCTCTTGCCCCTCCTCATGATGCCCAGACAGCACTGCCCCCCTCAAGCCACACACACTTTTCCTCATGCTCTGCACGTAGGCTGCTGGGGAGAGCATAAATTGGATAAAAGTCCATCAAACAGCGGCAATTAAGTTATTGATTTTCGACGCTGCCTCATTAAACTGGGAGCTTCTCCCGGCCTGTCCCAGAGATGGCTCTAATTTGACATCATGTTCAATTTGACGAAAGCAGGGCTTGGGACGTGAGGCTGGACCGGTGGGGGAGGGGAAGACAGGAAGATCATGAGAACCTTTCTAGAAAAAAAAAGGGCTGGGGGAGGTGGAAGATCTAGAGTTTTGGGGACTCGGGACATGACCCAAAGGGGCAGTGGCTCAGACCCTACATCTGGGTGATGTCCTCAGCTGGACGCCCTGCTGGGGGTCTGAGTGAGACCCTCCTGAGGCTGAGCTGGGCTCTCTGGGCCAGCAGGCAGCCTGCTGGGAGGTGAGGCCAGTTCACTGCTTGGCTAATGAGGGAGTCTGGAAGTGCTAGTACAGCAATTCTGCAGAGCCCAGCCCGCTGCCCGCCTCTCCCGCCTCCAGCCTGGGGCCCTCCATCATTCCAGACAGACACATGTATTTATTTTTCACTCCTTTGCATTTCTCATTTTCCTCTCTGTGTTCCCCTCCCGGCCGAAGCCTCCTGAGTGAGGCCTGCAATGCGCCTGCCTCTCTTTGTCAGCTACAGCTCCATGCCAACCACATCCGAGTTGCCCTAAGAAGCCGAACAGAGAAGACAACCCCTTTCCTATGATGCTGATGACCATGGGTTGCCAATTCAGGGCCAAGGGCATAGGCCTGGTTGCAGAGGAGGGAAGTGATGACTTCCTGTTGAGCACCTACAAGTCATAAGCTTTTTATCCCATCTAAGTCCATACAGCGTCTCAGAGATGCATGGCACGCTGGGGTTTGAACACAGACTGCACTGTCCAAGTCCTTTTGGGTACTCGTGTCAGCACAGGCATGGTGACTTTGGGGAGAGTGGTCCAATGTGCTGAGCCATAACCATTGACAGACCTTGGTGTGAGACACACCATGAGTACCTGGACTCCCCCGTGCCGCAACACCTCCCAAGCTCCCGAGATCATGTTGAGAGTACCAATCGTTTTGTTTCAGAACCAAGAACAGCACCCAGCAGGTGTAAGAGCCAAACGACTGCAGCTGGCAGTCCCGGGAGGCCCCCCTCACGGAGGCACTGGAGTGGGAGAGGAAACGCCGAGTGCCAGCCTCGAGATGGGTGCTCGATAAGCAGGGCTGTTGTAACTGTTACGAGGCAGAGTCTCCCTGTCTCTTCCCTGCCGGTTCCCTCCATCCCACAAGCAAGTCACAATTCTGGGCTGAGAGACTCCCTGGGAACATGGTTGAGCTCACTCTCTCTCTCCCTGACTGCATCCCAGGGACTCCCTTGGGGATACTGGAATCATTTCCCCAATCCGGGATTCTTTATGGCAGTCATTACAGTTAATGCCATCACATGAGGATGGTGAAGGGTCAGTGATTCACCACGGCTCCCCCAGGCCCTAAAGAAATGGCTTTCTCGGGCCACACCCCCTCCCCAGAATTGGCAGACAGAAGGGTGCCAGGCTGGCAGTAGCTGGAAGATCTCCTTGGGGCTGTCCCTAAGGTCAATGGCCATAGCTTCTGCCAAGCATCTTACAATGTCCATCACACATCTTCTGTCCTTCAGACCTCATGTTAACTCTGTGACACAGGTATAGGAGTGGGTGGGAACTCATCTTGCCTTCTGTGTGAGTGCTCACACTGTGGCCCAACATCAAATCACCAACATGGTGTCAAATGGCCCACACATCTCTAAAAGTCAGTGTGTAGCTTTCATGAGTGGAAACCCATGGTCAGAATTATTACTCAACAACAGTGACGGCATTACACATATAGAATAATTATGTCATGCCACCTACTGTGCTGTGAGCCCTTTACACACATCATCAAATGGAAACCCTGCAAAAGTCTCATAGTTAGAGATGTTAGGATCCCCAGAGCCAGATCACTAACACCTGTGATTCCAGCATTCAAGGGGCTGAAGTTACCTTGAGTTTGAGGTACAGTGAGGTCTTTTTTTCAAGGCAGGGTTTTTCTGTGTAGTCATGACTGTCCTGGAACTTACTCTGTAGAACAGGCTGGCCTCAAACTCAAAGAGATCTGCCTGCTTCTGCCTCCTGAGAGTGCTGCCTGGCCAGAGTGAGGTCTTATCTCAAGAAACAAACCAATGCACCTTCCAGATGAGGAAACTGAGGGTATTGGATGATAAGCCTCTTCGCCTCTTATTGCCTCCGCTTTCTCACTCGGGAAGCAGAGATTAAGAGCACTTTCTGCCCAGTTGGGATCCTGCCGAAAACACAGGTTCCCGGGTTCAGCACCAAGGACAGTGCAATCCAAGTTCCACTGGCCTGCGCGTCGGTGAGGTAGGACCTAAAGGCAGGGTGAATCTGATGCCAATTCTGCCATCTAGGAAGAAGGAGGGGGCTGCCAGAAGCTGAGATAACCGGTAAATAAAAGAGGAAGACTCTGAGAAAGTGGGAGGGAGAGGAGAAGAGAGGAAGACAGGGCTGGGATTTAGGTTTTCCAAGTCAATCTATCTGCCGTGGGCCAGGCAGGGAGGCAGGAGAGCTGCTGTCCAAGGTGCTGCCTCGGCCCTCCCGCTTGAGAGCTGCTAAGTCAAGACTGGACTGGGAAGGGCCACCTGCCCGATTCTTGAATAAATGGGATCTCAGGGCTCAGGTATCCATGCAGAATGTTAAATATGGGAATCCTGGTCCCTAGCGAGTACAGATTCAGACCGTGCGCAGCCTGGCCGCACATTAGAATCCCCTGGGAGCTTTAAAATAAAACTGACGCTGAGCCTCCTCCCTGACCAATTAAAGAGGACTCTGAGGTGTAGCCCAGGCAAGGGCATTTTTATAAGCTCCTGGCAGGGCTCAGAATGGATGCACTGTGGACCTGGCCCCTGACTGGACCAGCAAGGAAACTGAGTAACAGAAGGGCTCAATGACATGGTGAGGCCATTTCTCCAGTGTGTACTAGGGAGCAATTCTAACCCAGACCTTCCCATCCAGGATGTCACCCTCCAGACACACTGGATCTGCATTGAAGGTGACATCAGAAAGAACAGCAAGCCTGCCTTGTGTCCCTAGGTCCTTAAAGCTCCTCCCGGCGGAGGTCAATGAGAGAAATGGGACCTTCTAAGGGACAATGCCCCTCACACCTCCAGGGAGTGTAGGTAGACTCTGGCATCAGAGTCCTGGGCCACTTCCCAGTATGTCCTCACCCTGACACACAAAGCAAGTCTTCCCTCTGTTTGGCCTGTTTCCCTCTGTGTAATCTGAGACTCTGGGGTTTAGAGGTGATGGATTTAAGAGGCCAGAGGGCCAAATGTGTAGTGTGTGTTTCACTGGAGTTCATTTTCTGTTCCCGGGATAGCCAGGAGGCACTTAGGGCTATGTTCTTGGCCCTGAGTAGGAGACCGCTGGACACCAACACCAGAGAGAAGGAACTTGCCTGCAATTCATCTGATTTACCCTGATGGCTCTGATGCCATGCATCCGGCTAGTCTCTTAACAGAGGCTACCCATGGGGTACAGGAGGCCCCAGCAGGCTCCAGGCGCTGTGTGGGTTGGAGCTGGAAGGCAGCGGAGATAAACTGTCACTCCAGCCCCTCTGGGCACCACTTGTGGCTGCAGGAACCCCCACCCCCACCCCAGAGGTTTCCCATCTGTAAAGAGTCCATGATATTTTATCCCTCATACATCCAGGATGTGGAGACCCCTTAATGAGATTAAAGAGATTAAGTGCTTTGGCAAAGCGCAGAGCCCTCCCCTGGCTGAGGCAACCAGGTGTCATTATTATGAAGATGTTTCTAATTGTCGTCTTGAAGCTTCTTCTTACCTCCTCTGCTACCCTGCTGGGCCTGGGGATACCCTGGGCTCACATTTAGCTTCTCCAACATTTTTAAAAACAGAATCCCACCCCCCCTGCTGCTGCCAGCACCATGCGGAATGCTTTCTATTAAAATTTAAAAACCACTTGTCGAGTCCCTGGGAACACTCAGATTACATTGGAAACAAGCCCCTTCTCCAACTCCGCCCTCCTGCCTCTCTCTGCTCCCTCTCGGATCATCACTTATAATGTGGGCTGGCTGGTCTGGTCTTGACCTTGCTTCTAGCTGCCCAGCTGGGGCGCCCTAATGTAGATGAATGATCCACAGGAGATGCGGGGATTTGGCTGCAAGGGAAGGGGAGGTTGCGGGACAGAGGAGGAGGCCAGTCCAGAGACCAGCAGCAGGGGAGGTGACACAGAAGAGGAGGGGCAGGAAAGTGGGTCAGGGTGGAGAGATGAGGGACGACCCACACTTACAGACCGGAACAGCTGCCGTAGCAGAAAGAGGTAGAAACAAGAGATAGCCACAGAAAGAGAGGACACGGGGTAGAGGCGGCACTGCTCAGGAACCGGGGCAGCACGGAGGGCCCCTTTTGCAAGGATCTCAAACACACTCCCCTCACCCCGTCTTCCCTTATGGGTCCCGCCACAGTCTTGTCCGTTCAAGCAAACCCTGTGTGTGTATCTATATGTTCCCCCCAAAGACTTTCCTGATACCCCACATTAAAGCCCACAAGATCATCAGCCCTCTCAGAACTGGTGAGGCCATCATCATGGAGTTATCAGGTGACCGTGTTTGTTTGGGCCGCTGATGATGTCAATATCTGCCACAGCCATCTGGCCAGCGACAGAAGGCAAACGTGGTGAATGGAACAGGGCAGGGGTTGGCACAGAGTGTCTTATTTTTTAACTCTGTCCACTTTCTGTTTTGAGACAAAGCGTAAAGGTTCTCATGGAACCTGAAGCTCGCCAAGTCAGCTAGACTAGCTGACTAGGGGGCCACGGGGAAATTTGTTGGGAGGCACAACACTGCTTCTGGGTTTTTCAGGAGCGGTGGGGATCCAAACTCAGGCCCCATGCTTACAATGTAAGCACTTTCCACTGAGCCAACTCTTCCTGTAACTCCCCTGTGATCATTCACTCAACACCTATAAGGCTCCAGTGTCTTAGACCCCTGGGGGAAGGATGGTGTAGTGAGATATCCACCCTGCCCTCACCTGCAGTGTTGACCACGCCCATTTGGGTGGGTTTAGATCTGGGGTCAGGACAGGTGGCTGGCTCTCTCTTGCATCCAGTCGGGATCCTTAGAGGGGGGCCTGCGGAAGGCCATCTGTTTCTTGTGTAAGTGACTTCTCCCCGAAATAAATTATATTTAACCTATATTTGAACCTAGTCCCGTGGATCATTATCCGTGCCTCCGCAGGATGTCGGCTTTATCAGCTTTGCACTGGGGGCCATGTTGGCCCAGGGCCTATCACAGAGTCGTTGCTCACGCTTGAATAGGTTGTTTATGTTTTATTTAGTTAGTTTTAGTTTTACATTTTATTCATTTTTATGTGTGTGCTGTGTATTGGGGGGATTCGTGTGTGCCATGGCATGCGTGCCTGTGGAGGCCAAAGGACAACTTTGTGGAGTTGGTTTTCTCCTTCTGTCTTTACATGGATCCCAGAGCTAGAGCTGGGGTTGTCAGGCCTCCATAGCAAGCGCCTTACCTGCTGGGCCATCTTGCCAACCTTTGAATAGCTTGCTGATGAGAGAGACAAGGTGTGCACCGGCATGCTCCTCTCTGTCCAGCTCACCTAAGGTCCCTAGGTGTAGACCCCCAAGGGTCAGTGCCTCCTCTATGTCACCTGTCCCCACCAGAAACCTCCTGTTCCACTTGTCCCTCCAGCGGGGGAGTGAGAGCTAGTGCTGTTGCTAGGCGAGAAGATGTGGCACATATAGATCTTCCTGGACTTTAATTAAAAACATCTTTAGAAGTCGTCTCTGCCGAGGCCAGCGATTGATTCCTGGCTTGGGCCCGAGGGCTGCTGAGCCACACTTTGCAACCGGGACAATCAGAACCACCCCCCCCCCCCCTTACTGCTTGTTGTCTCCTGCAAACGATACTCCTGGGCCTTCCTCTTTTCCTCTCTGCTGCCACCCCCCCCAAGCCCCAGATCTAGGAGACAGACCGCACACCCTTACACTTTTATTTCCGCTCTGCTCTAGGCTGCAAAATGGGGGAGAGAGCCCATGGGGGATGAAACGAGATCGGGTGTGAGAGCGATTTCAAGCCGTAAAGTACTGTGCCAGGAAGGGTCCTGTCTGTTCCCCTGAAGGAAGCCACGGATGCTGAGCCCAGGAAGTAGGAGTTCTGGTTCCAAGTTCCGTCTCAGCTCTGACTGTGCGGCCTCCGACAAGTCACTTTATCTCTCATTGCATTTAGTTCCTTGTCAGCAGAATGAGGACAGTAACACCTGCCCTGCTTATTGCCGGGATTGGAGGATAAAGGCGAACGGCTCTGTGAAAGCAGTGTTAGCCGATAGCTGTTATTTACTGAACATGCCAAGTGCTGGGTGTACTGCAAAGCAGGCTCCTTCTGCCCATTAGAGATGCAGCTCACAGGGGGAACTGGAGCCAAGGGAATGGGACTGTGGCAGAGGCCTGCAACGTCCACGCTTGGCTGAAGCCCAGTCCCATGGCCCAGCCACACCAGTCCTACTGGGATGTACACCATATCCCCTACCCTACCCTCACAGCAGACATCACTAATCTATTGTGGCACTCCCTTCTGCCAAGCCCAAATGAAACCTTCAGACTCTCCAGTCACTACCAATTGATCGAGGGAGGTGCAGGGGATGAAACTGACTCATCGCTATTCTGAGGCTGGGATGGTGTCGTTTATCTGTGTGCCCTGCACACGCAGTGCAGTGTGTGAAGTGGGTGCCAGGAATTCAAAGTGTCTCAATACAAAGTAAATTCCAGCAAACATTAGCTATGTCCTTGTCCTCAGATGACTCATTACAGGCTCTCAGAGTCAAGCACGCTGGACACCATGCATACAGTGGGTGCTAATATTCATTGGGGGATTTCATTGTTCTCTGCATTTCCTGCAGGGCTCAGAATAGAGTAGTAGCTAATGAACACCGATTGAATCTTGACTGTGTGTGTGTGTGTGTGTGTGTGCCTGTCTGTCTGTCTCTGTCTCTTTCTTCTTTTCTAGGCAGGGTTTCTCTGTGTATCCCTGGCTGTGCTGGAACTCTCTCTGTAGACGAGTGTGGCCTTGAACTCAGATCCGCCCGCCTCTGCCTCCCGACTGCTAGGACTAAAGATGTGTGCCACCACCGCCCAGCTAAGGCTCTGTGTTTTCAATGGTGCCAAGTGCAGTATCTTGCATACAGTTGGTATCAATGACTGAAGAAGCAGAGCTGGGCCTGGAAGCCCAGGGAGAGGACAAATCCTCTCACTGTATCTGAGTCAGGTTGTGACACCCTAGGGGGGGGCCTGGGCCCCGCCCTACCCTGAGCGACCACAGAGGTAAGCACTTCACTGTCTAGATTCACGGCTTGTCAACTTTATGAAGCCCCAAGTTGTCGTCCCTTCCTCTGCTGATGTGTCTTCAGCCAGGATTGTCTGTGACCAGACTCAGAGCCGGGTGTCCCTCACGCATCTCTACCTGGGTTTATGGTGGACACTCCAGTTCCAACCTGTCAGGGGATGAACTCTGTTCCAGACTTGTCCCTCCTTCCTTCCTCAGCAGCTCCCATACCTCTTGCCTCTCTCCCCCACATCCACTCGTGCCCTGACCCCTAGGGCTCTGCCTCCGAAACACACCGGTCTCCTTTCCCACTGTCCTTGCCATTGCCCCTGTCCAGCTGGACACCCCCCACCTCCTTCCTTCCATCCTTGCCTCTGTGGTCTATACCAACAAACAGCCAGGTCATGCTTTTAACATATACACTGGATCATGTCACATCTGTCCCCATCTCACTCAGCTGCCACTGAAAACCTTTCAGCAGCCACAAAGTCCCATATACTTCATCTTACGTCCCTTTTTCTGAGGTACCCCAGCACTGTCTGTTGCCTCCTCTCTTCCTCCAGCAATCCTGAATCAGGACCAGCACAGTGTGTCTCGGGTCTTTGCACCCATAGCTCCCTGTGCCTACAACGCCCTTTGAATGTGGTGGCAGTTCAAGGGTGGTACCCAACCCAACAGTGCCTCCTGGGCGCTTGCTTTCATTTCTAACAGTCAGGCTTGCTGGATTGGAAAGCCTGGGGGTGTGGCTGGGGTGGAGCTCTGAGGTAGAGTGCTTACCTAGCATGCATGAGCTGGGTTTGATCCCCGGCACTGCAAAGAAAGAAGGAAGAAAGGAGCCCTGGGGGACAGATGTGGCAGCCTGTGTTAACTAACTCTTTAGGTAATTTGGGTACACACCAGAGTTGGAAAACCCTGTTTCGTTCATTCAGTTCCCTTCCTTCAGTGTGTGATTCAACACTCTCATAAAGCGATAATTTCCAGGGCTGCAGAGCTGGCTCTGTGGATGAGGCGCTCGCTGTGCAAATGTGAGGACCTCAGTTCTAATCCCCAGGCCCACATAAAGGTGGATGAGATAGTGTACATCCATAGTGCTCCTCTAGCGGGATGGGGGGATGGAGACAGGAGAATCATCAGAAGCTCACAAACCAGCCAGCCCGGCCATACTGTGGGCAAACAAAAGACAAGGTAGATGGCAGAAAACAACGCTGGAGGACGCCCTCTGGCCTGCGCCCATGCTCTGTGTCAGCACACACCCGCACTCACACACTTGAACGTGCACACACACACAGACACCCAGTACAC
The DNA here is from genome assembly GCF_017639785.1 of Mesocricetus auratus. NCBI lineage: Eukaryota > Metazoa > Chordata > Mammalia > Rodentia > Cricetidae > Mesocricetus > Mesocricetus auratus. Next base: position 11,541,126 of record NW_024429209.1, read on the forward strand.
GTCTAAAAAGGGGAAGAATTTCTACCAAACTCTAGCCGGTCCTGATCCTGTCCCTCTCTTACCCTACTGTGTGCCCTTCTGGCGATCCGCAGTGCAGGACACAGTGCCTGGCTTGTGCCTGTGATACGATGGACCCCTGCTCCCAGTGCTCAGAAAGTAACCCTGGCTCCTGGAGGAGGACAGGGGCTTGCTCAAGGTCATGGGGTGTCAGGCCTGCTAACTGTCTGCTGAGGACCTGCTTCTCTGCACGGTCCCAGTGTGGGCTAGCATGCCCCCCCCTCAAATGCGTGGTTCATTGGCCCCCGGCGCACTTCCCTTCTCTTTTAAGCTCTGAGTGGTTTAATTTGCGAGCACAGCTGCCTTTCATGTCGCAAGCTGCGTCCCTGCTCCCTCTGATCTCTGAAGTTGCCCCATCCACTGCTGCTTGTCGGCCCCGCCCTGCTCAGCCGGGATCAGGAGGCTCAGTTAATTGTGACTGATTTTCAAAGCTGCCTGGAGTCTCTGTGAGCACCCAGGGCCGGATCAACTTCTTCAAAAAGTTACTCAAATAAATCAACTAATTTAATTTTTGCCTTTTCCCGCCCCCTCCTTGGTTCCCCAGCTTGTCCAAAGTGAGTCACCCTGCTTTCCTTTCTTCTGAGTGCTATGTGAGTTCAGGCTAGGACTCTGGCCAGTGCCTCCTACACTCTGGGACCTGAGATGCACTCTTGTCCTTTCCTGAGTTCAATTTCCTCATCTGTGAAACAAGACCCTGGCCTCTCTGACAGCCTGGACGCTGAAGGCAGGGTTCAATTGCAGCACTCACTGGCTACAGGCCCCATCGTACCTTTTCTTCCCTCTGGGCCCTGGTGCTCCCCTGTGTTCAGTGGGGTGCTGGCAACAGACCTGGCATGCTAATCGGTCAGGCGAGAGTGAGGCGGGGATGGCAGAGCCAGGGTGGAGAACGTGGCCTGTTTGTCCGTCTGCCCCAGCCCCAGCCCTTCTCTGCAGTATGGTACACAGGACTCTCCCAAGGCTCCCTTGGAAGTCGCTTAGCTGTATAGTATCAGCTCTCTCCAGCTTTCTGGTCTTTTCTGTGCACGAGCGTGCAAGTCAGAGAGATGGCTGCGTAGGTGAAAGCACTGCGCAGGCAAGTCTTGTGACCTGAATTGGAGCTGCAGACCAACATAAAAGCAGGGTGTGGTGGCACTTTGCAGCTGTAATCCAAGCTCTTCTGTGACAAGATGGGAGGCAAAGACAGGAGAATCTGCTGGAACCACAGGGCCAGCTAGCCTGGAGTACATAGCACAGCAGGAGACACAAGAGAGACCCTGCTTCAAAGCAAGGTGGAAGGATGAGTCGGTGCAGTAGATAAGATGCTTGTCAAGAGCTCAATTCTTAGAGCCACAGTGGAAGGAAAGAAGCCCCTTCCCAAAGTTGCCCGATGACCTCCGCATATACCCATGGCTTGCATGCCCCTGAGCACATTATATATATACATATTATGTATGTAAGTTCTTAATTAAAAACCCTACACATCAGTTTTGGGGAAGGTAGACAGACCATGCACTCTTGGGTCAGAGATTAAAGCGGGAGGGCTGCTGGACCTGGGGAGTCAGGGAACTGAGCTGACTCTGGCTTGCTTGTGACCTTGAACACCACTGCTCCCCGGACCCCAGTTTCTCCAATTACACAGTTCCTGCTAAACGCTGGGCAACCCTGGAATTTCCTGGGTCTTTGCCACCCACAACCTCCCGGGTATTTCCCCAGCCAGAGCTCCCCGGTGAATCGGTGTATTCTGCTGATGGTTTAAGGATCTTTGCTGTCTTTCTGAATGAGCCCTTCTTAGCACCCCAGAAACCAAGCTCCCACTTTCCTTTCATCTCCCAGAGCTGTTCTTCCAGCTCAGGAAATGGAAATTCCATCAAGTTCACCACTCAGGTCGAAATCCCAAACGTAAGCCTTGAGTTCTGGCTCTTACATCCTACATCCAATCCATTAGCAAACGCCTTCAGCCTAACTTTCAAAATGCATACAGCAGCGACCTCATTTCTGCATTCCTTCCAGTGCCTCCTTGAGTGGAGCCACCATTTCCCCTCTTGATAACCGCAGCGTCCCCCTTAGAGCAGCCAGCTCCTGCCATGGCCTTCCCCATACCTGTCACTTCGTCATGGAACAGCCATGAGATCATGTTAAAAAAAACAAGCCAGGCCCCGTCATTTTTCTGAAGGGGACCCGCCACGGCCTGCCTAGCTGTGCAGAATAAAAGATAGGGCCCTAACTGTTATCTAGATGGTTGTGTGATGCTGGGGGATCTTAACCCAGGGCCTTTGCACCTTCTGCTGTCCTGCTCTTCCCCTACAATGCCCATCTCCTCACCTCACTGCTTCAGCATCACCCCCAAGAGGCCTTAGCACACCAGTCATCCTTCTGTTACTCGTGCCTGCCATCTCTAGAAAGAACACGCTATTTGTGAATGTGTGGACTCTTGTCTGTCTATACATAGCTACACCTCCATGCCGTGGCTAGCACACAGTAGGCCCTCAACAAATTTCCTTTTAAATGAATACTACATGCCAACAAACACATGGCCAGTCATAGGAACACGCAGGTTTTGATGCGTTGCTCAGTTAACAAGCATGTACTCATCTAACACACACATGTATCTGTGTACACGCAGGGTTCACTCCTTGTTGCTCAATTTCCCCACTATTCCTTGGTGCCCCCCCATTTTCTCTGCCTTATATTCCCCTTTGAATATCAGCAATCTGCTTATTGGGCCAATTTTGATCCAACCTGGACATACTGGGGCTGACTATGCCCTCCCCCAAACACCTAAGTGTTCCCGCTTCCGATGTACAGGCAAAGGTTGGGAGCTCCACAGAAAGGCCAAGCCAGTTAGTATCTTCAAGAGAGGGTAGCCTAGGACCCAGGACACTGTTCTCTGCCTGCCTGGCTTGCAGATCTCTTTGGCTAATATGGTGAGGTAGGGGTGGCAGCTTGAGACCCACAGCCCATGACTCAGACTTAGGAGCCTGGGTGAAGTGGAGCTTTGGTGTTCGGAGGGCTGTCTGATGTCACCATGGGTGGGTGGGGCAGGGGCATGCCAAGTTGAGTCCTGGCACACTGTCCTATTCAGACGTGTTCTGAACAGGGCTGTCTCACATCTACAGGCAATTGTGTGTTTTCTTTTGTTACCTGCACAGGTAACAAAATGCACATGTACCCATGTGTGCAGTGTCCCTGGCTGCTTGCAGCCATACCCAGCAAAGAGCAATTGGTTTTCTCCGTGTCTCATGTGGGCTGGAGTCTCGCAGCAGGGCCTCCAAGGGGGAGCATCCCAGTCAAGTGAGTGAAGCTGTCCCTAGCGGCACCCAGATAGAAGAGTGCCCTCAGCAAGGTGACACCTGCTGAGGTTGCCCCTGTGCTCACGGTGGTGGCTGAGCTTGTCCAATAGCTTGCTTTGTTTGAGGGCCATTTCCTGCGCCTGCGGTGGGTGGCTATGCGCAGGCGTGAGATTGTGTTAGGATCCCGGCTGGCCTGGGTGTTGCCATTTTAGCCTGGAGAAAAGCCAGCAGTTGTGCAGGGGCAGCACCTACGTGCCGCTGAACTTTGAAGAAGAGCTGTGACCATGTTAAACACGGCCAGCATGTGAGGCTGTGTCTCTGAGCACACAGTGTGCACGTGCCTAGCCGGGTGTGCACGCACAAACGGGTTTGGGTGTTCAGCTGTATCTGAGCATTCAGCTGTCACTGAGTCCACAGACAGGCCACGTCCCACATGGGGTCTGGCTGTACAGATGCAGCTGAGGTCAAGTGTGAGCTTTGCCAGCTATGTAACTGGGAGTGTGTCCTGCTCCTGTCTGCCCTCTATGCCCTAGGGATAGTCACTCTGCCTCTCCTGTGCCTCCCAGCGGGACTCCATCAATTCATGCTTGAAGCATCCCTACCCCAGGCCTCACCCATCCCCCCAGCCCACCTGTAGGTGACAGCTCAGCCACACTGCCAATGTAGGGGCCATGTAGGAAGCGGGGCTCACTGTCGTTGATGTCCTGCACCTTGATGATAAACTCTGACTCGGGCTCCAGCAGGCGGTTGGTGGCACGATCCCTGGCTTGGGCCCGGAGTGTGTAGAAGGTTTTCTGTTCTCGGTCCAGGCGCTCAGTGGCATGGATGTCACCTGTCAGCTCGTCAATCAGAAAGATGGTCCCCGCACCCTCGCCAGAGATGGTGTACTTGATGGTTCCGTCGCCTTCATCGGAATCAGAGTGTATCTGTGGAGACAGGGCAGAGGCAGGGTGGGTACTGGGGAAGGTGGGGGCTCTTCTCTGACTCCTCCCCCACAGAGGCCCATGGAGGCCTGTTCCTAAGCACATCTCTCCATCAACTGAGCACAGAGAGGCCCAGAAGCTGTGCCGGTGACAGTCTGAGCTTTACATCCTCCATGCCCTCGTCACCTGGGATTCACCCTACTCTGCACCCTATAATCCATCTTCCCTAGGCCCCCAAAACCATCAGCTTTAGATGATAACCACTACCTCGCCCTATCCTGGCTCAAAAAACTCCCATGGTTCCTGCTGCCTTTAAAACGAAGTACGGGACAGCAGCTTGCACAGCCCCGCAGCTGCTATTATGAGCTCATGCATGTGCACATTTGTGTATATGTGCACATGTCGGGGTTGTGGGGGAGGGTGTCAGAAGACATCCTTAGGTGTCAGCTCTATGGTTTCATTTCATTTTTGACACAATGGCTGACCAGCAAGCCCCAGGGATCTCTGTTTCAGCTCCCAGCTCTGGGGTTACAAGTACATGCCACCATCATTGCCAAACGTGGGTTCCGAGAATCAAACTCATGTCCTCATGCAAGACAAGCCCTTTACCTCCTGAGCTATCTATCGCTCTAGTCCTGGAGCCCCTATTCCGAACACTCTTCCTTGTTTCTCTGCCTACTGAAAATGTATCCGCTGTTCAAAGTTCTGCTCATTTGCCACCTCGCCTGGAAAGCTTTGCTGGATCCCCCTCCAAGATCTCCAAGTACATCATCATCATCATCATCATCATCATCATCATCATCATGTCCCGCCTTGCAGAGTCACCACCCCGCACTTCTCAGACCTCCCTGTGCATGCAGCTTTTAAAGGTGGCTGTGGCTCGCCCGTTCTGGGGTGGGGCTTCCCAGGTCACAGCCCTGAGCTGCTCAGTGACCCACTTTGGGCTTTATCACACATCTCTGTAAGGGGAAGGTGGGTGGGCCCATGCTTTGCCATTTTGTGTGGACCAGGAGTGGGAAGAGGGGTGTGATTGCAGGGGCACCTGCACCCATCAGGCATTTTGCAGGGTAAGGAGCACATTTATCTAGATTAGGATTCTAGATAAGGACAAAAATAAAAGATTAGAACAGACCTCATTCAAGCAAGTTTTGCTTTTTTCTTTCTTTCTTCTTCTTCATTTTCCTAGGGAGGCCAGTCCATTGAGGAGCTGCCTGGCTTCCTGTCCCCTGTGCTCCCTCCCTGTGCTCCCTCCCTGTGCTCCCTCCCTGTGCTCCCCCACTCCATTCTAGAGCTTCTGCAGAAGGCTCCAGAGGAAGGCACAGGCTGTCCTTGATTCCAGCATTATCTCCCGTGTGTCTTACATAAATCACTGTGGCTCTCTGAGCCCGCCACTGCATCTGTAACACGGCATATTCTCCCAGAGGAGCTGGGTTGACAGTCCCCTAAGGCCCTTGCCAGCTGCCCAGCATCAGCAGCACAGGAGGAAGGATGCTGTCCAAGAACTGGGGCTGGAACCAGGTCCCACTGAACCGTGCATGACCCCTGTGGCTACTGGACCACTAAGATCCAAAAGTCTGGGAGATGGGAGCAGACGGGACTACTTAGGGAAGGTATGGAGGCTTTTCACTTTTTTAGCATCCACTACAAATATACCTGTTGGCATTAGCTAAAACTTAGCCCTGCCTGAGACACATAAGTATCTGATACACAGAAGCCATGATTATATTATACTAAGCATTCACTATTTATAACTGAGATTTTTCTCCCTGTACAGCCAGGCACCAAACCCTGGGCTGTTTCCACTGCACTGGCATCTCTTGGGGTAGGAACCAGCAATAACCTGTTCTCTTGCAAACAGAAACACCGAAGACTTCACCCTCCAATGCACAAATCTCCAAGCAGCCCTGAGTAGAAGAAAACCCATCTGGATTTTAGCCGCTGCTTGTCTCTAAGCCTCCGTGGAGACGGGGCATGAAGGAGACAGTCCCTGCGGCCTGACTGTGGGAGATTCAGGCCCCCTCACCCTCAGAACAGGTGCCAGAAAACTCATCAGGAGGAGGGCCCATCCAGCCACGCAGGAGGAGTCGGGTGTAAATTCTGGGGTAGAACTTCGTGTCTGAAAGGTAGATCGTAGAAGTGCCATTTGGAAGATTGAATGGCCCATAAACATTTTCATATTTCATTAGCCGATTAATGGGCATCTCTCTCTTTTTGGCGACTCTGCTGATTCTCAGCAGAAATTGCCTGGAGTAAATGGAGGCGTCTGGTGGAACCTTTCCGGGTCCCCGTCCTGTTATAGATTGCCCCAATTAATGCCCGTCCTGGGCTCCTTCTTCCTGTCCAGTTACTGTTAATAGATTTCTCATAAGTGGCTGGACTGTAAAAACCTCATAACTCAGTTTAATGCCCCCAATAAAATTATCTCAGATGTCGGCCCTGAATCATTGGCAGTGCCTAGGATGAGGGGACCTGTCTATGTTTGTTTGTATCACCTTTCCTTGGGGAGATACAGTGGGAAAGAGGGGATACAGCCTTTCTTAGGGTGCCTCTGCCGACTTCCTAATTTGACCTGTTTATTTGACCAGCAAACACTTGGGAGCAGCATGAAGGTAGAAGAGATGAGACTGTGGGAGAATCATCTTCAACACTGTCTGTCACAGCTCTGTAAAATGGCTGTCACATGTCCTGTATGAGGACACTAGGGCCCAGAGATAGAAGTGATCTTGTCATGTGGAAGCTAAGCTTGGAGGGGTTGTAATCATGGTGGGTTCTTCTGAGTCCTGTTCCCCCACCTGAGGCATTCAAGCCTCTCCGCCTGGTACAGAAAAGATTAAATAAACACTCAGGGCTGGAGAGATTATTCAGTGGTTAGGAGCACTGGCTGCTCTTCCAAAGGACCTAGGTTCAATTCCCAGCACCCACATGGCAGCTCACACCTGTCTAACTATAGTTCCAATGAATCCGACTCCCTCACACAGACATACATTCAGGCCAAATACCAACACGCAAAGATTAAATGAACACATGTTGACAACCACCCAAGCCCCTGGCCACGGCGGCCTCTTCTCCCCTCTGTGTCCTGGAGTTCCATGATGTACAAGGTCTCACATCTCTTGACATTTTGCTTTTCTTCTTTCTTTCCTTTTTTTTTTTTTTTTTTTTGAGACATGGTCTCAGGTAGCCCAGACTCACTAGGTACCTGAGAATGACCTTGAACTCATGATCTCCCTGCTTCCCCAACTTCCTCAACTAGTGTTAGTATTAGAGCCTGGCACCCTGATATTTTCACATAGATCTCCTTCCACTCTCAATGAGGGGTAGGGAGAAGGGAGTGGAACCAGCACAGATAGCATCGATATTCTATGAAGTGTGACATAGCGCTCACACTGGGGCCCAGTAGCTTCTCTCCAGGGACTACAGGGTCAGACTGCCAATCAGCCCAGAGAGGGAAGAGCTAAGAGCTCAGAGCTGTGGGGCTAGGCTGGGCTATAGCCTAGCTCCACCCTAGAAGACAGTGTAAGAACCCCAGATGTGCATGGCAGCCTCCACCTGGGGGGCGGGGGACGATGATGTGCTCTCAACCCCTGAGCACCTACTGTGTTACTCCCGCTACAGGCTTTCAGCACACAGTGTGCAGATGTCTTTGCATGCAACACGTGGGGACACCAAGGTGGGCCTGGGTCTTCTGGACTCATGGGTGCTGCTCTGTCTTCCTTCAGCCCCAGGGAGGTGCCTCAGTCAGCTCACAATACCCCCAGCAGAGGATGGGGAGCAAGGGGAGGGGCCACTGGCTGGGTCTCAGACACTTCTCCCTGAGTCTCAGTTTTACCATTTGGACAAAGACCTAAAGCAGCACATCAGGAAGGATGATGGGTGTAAAGTCAGTGCGGTGCACACCAGCTCCAGCTTTGCCCCCAGCCTGCCGCCGGCTGGCCAGGTGAGTGGAGGCCCTCCTCAGAGCCTCGGCTCTCTCATCTGTAGACAGGTCTGCCATTGCTACTAACAGGCCCTGCAGATTCGTAGGGTATCATAGGCAAGCTCACAGCACACAACAGGTTCTTACTGTGGTTCAGCATCCCTCTCCTGTCTCCGGACTCAGGAAGGATCGGGATGGCGAGTGTCATCCAATTCACCCTCCCCACCTCCCCACACAAGGATGACTGGCAGATACCTCTGTCAATTGGAGGCCTAGAGGCTATCTCCCCGTGCCTTTTCAGTTCAAAGTGCCTCCAGGAAGCCCTATCAGGTGTGGTCTATGTGGTGGAAGAGCCTGGTCCCTCCTCCACGCACAGGCCTCTCCATGCCACACTCCCCTGTAGCCTTTCAGTGCTGTGCTTGGGGGTCCTGGGCACAGGGGTCCTGGGTTGCTGGACGGGTTGATTTTCTGGCCATACACTAAGACACTAATGGTGCCAGCAGAGAAAATTCAGGAGTGCAGAAGAGATGAGTATGCACGCTTGTGAGTGAGTGTGCATGCTTCAGTCAGTTCACGCATGCACATGAAGGAAGTGTGAGCTCAGAACCTTCTAGAGGGTACAGCAGAGAGTTCATTCTTATCTCCGCAATGGTGCCCAACACGGGCCTGACAGTAAACACACTGAACATGTGACTAAAGACATAAACTGTCACTAGAGTTTCCTACCTGCCCGGGATTTCTGGGCCCATTTGCCTCCTCTTACACATTCCTATCAAGGTGCCCCATATGAGCCTGAAATTCGAGAGTCACCTACTTCCCAGGGGAAGAAGAGACTTTTCTCACCTCTCAGTCTCAAGTGGACACAGGCTAGGCAACGGAAGGCAGTCACAGGGCTCTTATGTTACTCTGCACAATACTAGAGACTTCAGCATGACCTCTGCCTGCTGCATCCTCTCGAACCCTCTCCTATTATACAGATAGGCAAACTGAGGCCCAGAGAAGGTATACATCCTACCTGAAGCCACACAGCTCACAGCAGGCAGTTCCAAAGCCAGTGTGACACCATGTCCGTTCTTACTACCACACCCGGGGTGGCCTGTTTCTGAGGAGGAACCCCCACCCCACCTCATCCCCACCCCTAGCCTTCTGTCATAAACACCAAAAACATAGCACGATGGTGCCTCATCCCAGGGGGCTGCAAATGGGATTTACAGGGCCATTAATTACTTCCTCCTAATTAAATCAAAATTAAATGCGAGCAGAGGTAGGGTTTCCTTATTAAAGACAATTAAACGGACAGCGAGGCTACGCAAATAAAATGAGTCCAGGATTTAAACAGAAAGCAAATCAAATAAAGAGCCTCCCCCAATGCAAGGGGTCTGTTCACGCAGGCACAACTCGCAAGCCAAGAGTTCATCAATTTTCTTTAAATATTAGCAACTTAATTAAATCCACTCTCCTCCCCACTCTAATCCTGCTGTATATCTAAAATAGATCTTACCGCCCACAGGAGTTGGTCATAAGTGCTGACCCCATAATTCTATCTTTAAAAAAAAATGTAAAATCCTACAAAATCCACATTCGACTGACAGGAGCCTCGGGGGAAATTACAGTTCAGAAAGGGGATTAGTGAAAGTCCCCAGATTTTATGGAAATGCTAGGAGGTTGCTTTGGGGGGGTGTGTTTGAGAAGGTGAGAGGAGGCAGCTGGGAATGCCGCCTAGGTAGGGCTGTGCAGGGAGCTGTTGCTGGGGCCTGGCGACAACTTAACAACTGCAGGGCCTGGTGGTTCCTGCGGGTGCTGACAGGAGCCTGGCGGTGAGTGATGGAGAAGGCGGTTGTGAAATCGGCTACCGTTGGGCACACGGGGTTCACTGCCTGGTTCTGTTGCTAAGCTACCTTTAGAATTCGACAAGGACTGATGCTCAGTGTGATTCCCTGGGGTGGGGGACTAGGAAACACTGATTTCACTGGAACCATGGAGAAGCCCTTTCTCCTGGCAGATCGAGGGGTGTGGCATGACGGGAACACACTCACATGCGTGTGCATACACGCCAGCACTGTATGCGTGGATTTGGCTGGCTAGGGACAAAAACAAACAAACAACAACAACAAATAAACACCACGACAAACAACAAAAACAACCCAAGCTCACACTCTTAAGGTTGACCTTCTCCCTCCAACGAGTGATGGGAGACTCAAATGCGTTTGGGACTGCATGTGTGAGGGAAGGGGGCTACTAGAACCTGAGTATCTGAATCTGGTTCCAGTCAGTTCACTGGTCACACATGGGTCTCCCTTGGTAAGAAGGCTCAGGCAAGTGTTTCAAAGCCATGGAACCATCTTCTTGCTCCCCGCATGGTACCTTTGGCTTTAGCAGCAGGGGGATTAAGCTCTATGCAAAGGGGATGGAGGAGGCTGGCAATCCACAACAGTGGTGAAGACCTACCTGCCCGGTGGATGGGCCAGCACAGTGCTGTCTCACAGCAGATGCTTAGCATGAACTCTAGACTTGAAGTGGTGTCTGGATACCTGGTGGCTTGCCTGATCCTGTATTTGCAATGCCAATTGGCCTTGGCACAAGTTTCTCTATCCCCGGGCCCCCGGGCCCCCTTTTTAAAGTAAAGAGATTTATTAAGAGCCCTATTGACAACAAATTATGGTTCAAGGTGATGGCATGGAGTTTACTCAGGCTGTTGAGACCCAAAAGGCTGTCCAGGCAAAGATGCAGGCAGCCAGTTAGTGTCTCCACTTCCTGTTTAGCTGGCTCCTCTTTCTGCTTTTAGAGCCTGAGTGGCTGGCTGGGTGCCCCTTGCAGAGAATCTAGCTGCTGGGCCAGTGACTACCTGGTCATTTGCCTCATCTGACTCTAAGCAGACATTTGAGTCCTCTGAGGTCTCTTTGGGGACCTCGGGCAGGTCCAGATTTTTGTCTAAGTCTTCCAGTTCTGGGCCTTCAGCCTCAGACTAGCCTCTTCACCAGGGCATCAGAAACTACAGCAAGGTGTGAAACAGCTTGGTAAGGTGCTTGCCCAACAGTATGAGACTCTGAGCTGGGGCCCCAGAATCCGGATAAAAAGCCAGGCGTGGTGCCATGCTCTTATAATCCCAGCCCAGGGAGGCAGAGACAAGTGGACCCCTGGGGCTCACTAGTCAGCCAGTCCAGGCTCCTCCAAGAGTTCCAGACCAGCGAGTGAGAGACCCTGTAACAAAGGATGCGGTTTAAAAGTGGGGTAGCAGAGGTTGTCTAGTGGCCTCCAAATACTCAAGAAGCTGCCCTAGCAGACGCCCCTGTTCACGCCAGTCTCTCGCCCTCTCTGCCTTTGGTTTTTCTATCTACAAGAAAGAGAGATGCTTTTTACCTTGCATGTGGGCGATTAAATACTTTATATGGGAGTGATAAAGAGTAAAAAAGACAAACGAGTCCTGGGCTGAGTGTTTGGTGGGCTCCGTTTTCTTTCTTAATTGAGAATCTGGGCACAGGGGCTCTCAGATCTCCTTGTTTGCAGGTGAAGAGAGAGTTCTGTGTATGTGTAAAGATTGGGGTCTGGGCACAGGGGCTCTCAGATCTCCTTGTTTACAGGTGAAGAGAGAGGTCTGTGTGTGTGTAAAGATTAGGGTTCAAGGCTTGCAGAACTGGGATTCTTAACTGCCAAACAAGTGTCTGTCCCTCCCACATCTATACTCTTCTGTTGATCTGACTGGGAGTTGACAGTCCTCTGCCTCGGGGCTGCAGGACCATCACAAGCAAGGCCTGGGCCTGCCCCAGCCCCATCTGTCAGATCCCAGCTTTCCTCAGCAATGGGAACCTTCTTCAGCTCATGCGTGGAGGATGGTGTCTGAGCAGCTCCTGTGTCAGGAGAGCAGCGTTTCCTACACGCAAATCCACGGGTTTACATGGCGTTTTCCCTGTCACTGTCAGGGCTAGTCTCTGAACCCCAGATCTGTGTCAGCCAGTTTTCAGGCTCAGGTCACACACATACGCTCCGGAGCTGGAGTCCCCACTGCCAACCAGAGTGTGCTGGCAAGCTGCCGGCCCACCAAGACCCAGAGAATCTGCCCAGGTACCACCTTCATCCTGTAAGCCCCCTCTGCTTCTCCATCTCCACTGCTGGCAAATCTCCAAAGAAGCCACGCTCTCCAGGCTTCAGAGTTGCAGCTCCCTTCTATCAGCTTGGTGAGCTCCTACTCCTACGCTAAAGCCCAGCTCAGGGGTTTTTCTCCACCATGAAGCTAGCCAACAATCCCATTTAACTGGTGCCTATTGGCTTCCAGGGCTGTGAGGGTTTTACACACACGTTGATGTGAGAAGTCTTGAGAGCTGCAGGTGGCAGGAGTCGCATCATACTGCTGTGTCCCCCAGCAGTACACCCAGGCTTTGTGAGGGGCGAGGGTTGAAAGGATGACCTCCCTTCCTTACAGCCCCAGAGCCAGTGTTCAGCCAGGTTAACCAGCATTTGCTCAGAGATTGGGAAGGCATTGATTCTTTGACTCACTTATTCACAGGACCGTGTGTGACCATCATGGGCAACAACACTGGGGATCTAACGGTGAGCCAATATGCTTTGACGAAAGAGGCATGTGCCAATTGCATAATCAGACAAACACATGTAGGATTGATGCGTCTGAAGGACAGATATGGGGGACCCCAGGGGCGAGTGCACAGGTGTGTGTGGGGGGGTTCTAGCCTGGTGTACTCAGGGAGGGCCTCGTTTGAACTGCTATGTGTCGGAACCTGGTAGGAGGAGGAAGGAGCAGGTAAGAGAGGAGAGAGCTTGGGGAGAGGGACAACAGAAGACACCAGGAGAGTGACAGTGTGACAGGGCCACAGCCACACAAGACCCCAGCTCTGCAGAGAGCAGGGTCAAATTCAGGTGTGACCCCAGGTAAGCCATTCCGTTCAGGAAAGCGGTGGGGCACGATCAGATCTGCGAACTTGCTGGATGCCCCACCGGCCCCCGCCCCTCCCCCGCAGGCAGGGCGCTGTGGAGAGTACATGGTGCAGGCGATAGGATAACTGGAAGGGAGCGGGGACGGGGACTTCCAGTGGGTATCCCCAGAGCTGGGGCTGGACAGTGGGTCCCACTTTACCTTGCCCACGTACAGGGGTTCTGTCCCCGTGTACTCCTCCACCACGAAGAACTGGTTCCACACCCAGCCGCGCTTCACTCGGCCTGAGCCCAGCTGGTTGTCTTGCTGAGTCCCAGGGGATGAGGAGGATGGACCAGGGGTGCTCGCGGCCCGCAGGTGCCCCAGCAGCGGTAGCAGCAGCAGCAGCAGCACGGGCGATAGCGCAGCCCCTGCCCGGAGCGCCCCGTCGGGCCGCGGTCTCATTCTTGGCAGCGCCGGCCAGGCCCCGGAGCATGGAGAGCATGGACGGGGAGGCACTGCAGCGTGGCTGCCTCACATGGTGACCTCAGCGCGGGGATGCTGGGCTGGGTTGAGAGGGGGCGCGGCCGCACCCGGGCATGGACACCTGGTCCTGGCCCGCGCCCCCCTCGCTGAGGTCCCTGGCCCTGTCAACAGGCAGCACGGCTGCTGCTCCTGAGTAGGCCTTGTGCCATGCTTCCTGTGCCCAGACGATGTGGTCAGTGGGGGCAAAGGGGTCTTGAAGTCCTTCCGGGACTAGGGGTCATCCAGATCCATCAGGAACCTGTGGGATAAAAGAGGAAACATGGGGTGGGGTTCTGTTTGGAGACAGGCTGAGACTGTCACTGGTCTCGTTGTAACAAACGAAACACCTTTTGGGTGTCTAGCCCTTGCAAGAACAGACATGACAGGACAGTTGATGGCTTACCAGGTAGCAGGCCAGCCTGCCCCTGGTCCTTTCCTTCACCTCCCATCCCCCAGCTGCTCCGGCCCTCAGGCCCCCAAAGCAGGCTGTGCGGCTGCCTGCCTGTTCCTGGCTGCTGAGTTATCTGGCACAGTGGGCTCCTCTGGATTCCCCACAGAGGCAGCTTCTAGAAGGGCTCCCAGAGCCGGAAGCTCCAGGCCTCCAAAGCGAGCACAGCTTGCGGCTGTTCCTTAGTTCTCCCCAGCAGCTAAAAACCCAGGAGACGCCTGCCTGCAGCTGCCACCCCACACCCTTTGCGGGAGGGGATCTCCAGAGTCCTAGAGGGCATTGCTTGCAGCACCCCGAGTGACTCTGGGTAGACACATCCCCTGAGCTAGTGTCTCCCCCCCTACTCAGTCCCTCCCCGCCCCCAACACAGGCTGGCTGTAGATCCATCCATCTCGCCTTCCCTCAGAGTCTGTGCTCAGCAAGGAAGACTCAGACACTCACACCTACGAGAGCCATAATGAGGAATAATGGCCTAATGTGGGTGTTTGTGGGACAGCCACGTTCCCACCAGGAATTTCAGGTACAGAGAAGAATTTCACCACAGTTCAGCTTCATTCAAGAACTTCCTTCCACTGGTCTCAGCGCCGAGCCAGGCTCAACCTAGCTGCTGGGAACCAAGGTAGATAAGGCCGTAGTTCAGTGTCACAGGAGACAAGACTCCCCCCCCCCCCCCCCCCATGAGGGGCATGTGACCAGTGTTATGAGAAGACAGAATGAAGACTTGAGGGGTGCAAATGTTTGGGTGGGCAATCAGGGCAACTTCCTGGAGGAAGAGGCACCTGGGAAGGAAGGGGTGGTATCCTGAGTGCAGGCTAGCTTAGGAAGGATACAGTAACAGTGTGGAGGGCCCAGCTGGGCAGAGGGTAGGGGCGGGCCTTCTGAGAACAAGGAAGCACTCTAATGGTTGAGATGAGAGATGTGGGCTGCCACCTTTGAACAGTATTGCAGGGGGAGTCCCTTGCTATCATGTGACACGAACTGCAACCCTGGGAGCTGAGGCTTTGCGTCCGGGTGGGGTGGCATGTGACTCCCTAGGTTCTGAGTGCTGGGGTCCCCAGGGTTGAGGGTTGAAGAGGTAAACAGCCACAGTGCACAGGAACACAGGGGACAGGCTGTGACACGCTGTCCCCTCTGCCCCTCTAGGCCCTGCTCAGATCTCACCAAGATTGGGCCTCTGGCCCCTATTGGATCAGCTCCCTCCATAGTCCCCGCCCACCCGTTCTGTGGCCTGTGTATGACTTCCACTGCCCAGGTGTCCCTGCTGCCTCTGCTACACGATTGCCTTGGGGAACCTGGCTCTGGTTCCTCCTCACACGATGGCCTGGCTGGTCGTAATGAGGCTGGAGTTATGGGTGAGGAGGGGTGCCCTCCGAAGCCTTCATTTCCTGGAGCTTATGAGTTCCCTGCGTGTGCCTCGCCTGCCGCCGGGAACTGTTCCCCTGGCTCCCACAGGCAGGGCTGCAGCAATGCCTATGAGGGCAGGGGTGTGGTGCTGAGGCCTTGGGGACGAGACTCCAGGGAGGCTGGGGCCATTTGGTGGATGTGGGCCAGGAGAAGCTCCCCGAGTGTTTGCAGGCACTGGGCTGCGGATGTCTCCTTTTATTCTTTGTTTATAACACCTCCTATAAGGGGGGGGCAGCACCCTGAGAGCCCAATCGCTCATTCATTCATCAAACAGCACTGTCGAGTGCATCTAGAAGACAGAAAGAATCTCATTCACTTATTCCCTCACTTGTTCAGTACACTTTTAACATCTACGCGAGGCAGCAGGATGGAGCCAGTTACTAGGAGAGCGACACACGGTCTCTGGCTGTTCCTTTACTCTCTCCATAAATATTTACCAGCACTTCCCTGATGCCAGCTCCCGAGTGGGGCACTGGGGACACAGCAATAAACAGAGTCCAGGCCTTCAGGGACGGGGGAGGGGAACGGAGCACGAGGGTTGGGTCCACAACATCATTCAAGTATACAGGGAGGAGTGGGGAGAAGGCAAAACCAGGGCAGAAAGGCTGGAGGGAGCGGAGAATTGTGGGGTGTGTCACTCTCAGAGGAGTGACGACGGCTGAGTCTAGAAAGATGAGGGGAAGCCAGACACAGAGCAGCCGGCATGCAGAGGTCTAGAGGCCGGAGTGAGCAGAGGCTCATCTGAAATCCAATCACTAGGTGGTTTTGCATGCGTGCAATTGGGGGCGAGGCGGGGGAGTGCACTTGACGGAAGACTGCTGAAACCCGCACTCAAACTCCCACTTCAGAGAGGGGGGCACAGGCTACCCAGGCCAGAGCAAACCTCGAACCCAGGACTTGGGCTCTCCTTGGGACAGGGGGAAAGCGAAAGGTACCCCTCTTGGGGGAGGAAGCCCCCACTGGGTGCATGTGGCAGACCCTTTCCCTGCTTTCCATCTGCCCCTCCTCTGACCTGGGCCATGGTACCTCAGCCTCCAGGCCCTCCTTCCAGCCACTGGCCAGCCTCCCTGGCCGCCTGCCAGCTGCTTGCACTCAGCATAGCCTGCCAGTGCCTCAGCGGGATCTCCCCGCCCCCCCCCTTCAGCTTTGCCTGAGGGCACCCACCGCAAGACCCTAAGACCCTGCCCTGGGGTTCTGTCTGACCAGAACAACAGTGGAGTTCCAGGCTCCACCCAACTCTCCTTTGACTTGTGTGAGCCTCCGGGCATGTTGGTGGCCTTCCCCTGGCCATGGGGCTCAACTTCCTGCATGGAGTTGTTTAATCGCAAATGGGATTAAGAAACTGAGTCCTGGCCAGGCTCAGTTAACTCTGGCCTTGCCCTACCTGCTGTCCAGCCTGGCCTGTCGCAGCACACCGCCATTTCACACTTGGCAGCCACCTTAGGTCACCAAGGTCAGGAGGCTCTGCCAGTCACTGATCTAGGCTCCGCAGAAATAAGCAGACCCCTTGCTTTGTGAAGAGGGGACACAGACATGAGCAATGAGCCTGTCTGATTCGGTTTGGCTTTGGTTATGAGAACCACTGTGGAGATGTTGGGATGTGGGACCTTAAAGGAGGGCTTGGGTCATTGCGAATTAATACGGATCTCTAGAGACTGGCCAGTTCCTTAGGAGACGGTGTGAGTGAAGCAATCCCAAAAGCCTTGTTCATGCTTGCCCTTTCAACTTGGGCCATCACAATACCTTCACCATGTCCTTGGACGTCTCAACCCCTAGGACCAGGAATGGAAACAAAATGCTGTGAGTTTTTTATTTGTTTTGAGATCTGGTCTCACTAGGTAGTTCTGGCTAGCCAGGAACTCACTATGTAGACCAGGCTGGCCTCAAACTAACAGATCTGTCCGTCTCTGCCTCTTGAGTGCTAGGCTCAATGCCTGGCTACCTCTTTTGTTTATAACTTATTCAGTCTCCAGTACTCTGTTATAGTAACAGAAAATTGTATTAGATGATGGTCAAGAGTTGTGGAGAAAACAAAACAGGGTAACCGGGTTGGGGGAGTATTTATGCGTTCTCTATCATCTCTCCATCAACTCATCTGTCATCTCTCAACTTAGCAATCATTTTAAATGACAATTTGTACAGAGTGGCTAGGGAAGGCCTTGCCATTAACATGCTATTTGAAAGGAGATCTGTTCAGGCAGAGAGGAGATGCCACAAAACTAGAATGTGCATTCTGGTCTGAGGAGAGGCAAGAGTTAAGGCCCTGGAGACCAAGCATGTTAGAAGCAAGAGACCACCTGGGAGCCTGGTGTGGTGACATGGGCAGCAGATGGGGACAAAGAGTGTGGAGGTAGGGTGTCAAAACTGTAGGGTCTCCCGAGTTTTCACTGTGAGATGGGACCCTAGGTAGGTTCTCGCATAGGGGTATGGCCAGCACACACTGACACAGACACACACACGAGTACACATGCAGAGCCGTGGCGGCCAGGAGCGTGTAAGCAGGTGCTGAGAAGTACGGCTGGACTGCAGGAGGCACGACAGGTCTGCAAGGGGTGCATGTGACACAGTGTGGTCTCCTCTGGTCGAGCTGAAGACACTGTGGGAAGGGAGGGTGTGAGGAAGGGGGGAGGCTTGTGTTGCCGCCTTAGTCACATTCGGATGTGGTGTGTCAGCTCATTGGTTGGGCAGCGGGCAGCCTATGGAAAGTAGCGCTGTGCTGCACCAGGGTCAGGTGCTGTAGGGTGAGCTTGAGATTTGGACAAGGAATTCTGGGGAGAGGGCTAGGAAAGCCAAGGAGCAGGCAGCTTAGCTAGAGAAGGGACGACCAAGGACACTGGAAGGGGTTGTAGTCTGCTTCTGGAATGCCTTAGGGAAATCACTGTCCCAAGGGGAGAGTTGTCCACCCATCTACCCATTCACCCATCCATCCATCCATCCATCCACCTATCAATAAATATATCCATCCATCCATGCATCCACTCATCCTTCCATCCATCCATCCACCCATCAATACATCCATCCTTTCATCCACTCAGTCATTCATTCATCCACTCATCCATCCATTTCACTTAATCCATCTATGGCTACCCAGTTACCCACTCATCCATCCATCCATCCATCCATCCATCCATCCATCCGTATATTAACCATTCATCTATCCAGCTTTCTCCAAACCCTCTGAACAGTCCCCACTCACCCCCCCTAGCCTGCCAAGCCAGATAGGGAGCTCAAGATTCCTGGAACAATAGTGACATAAAGACACACTCCTTCCCTTAAGAAGTCCCCATGTGGGTGCTAGAGCCCTCTCCCAGCATTTTCCTTGCACCAGGGACATTACCACTTCCCATTTATCTCTTCAGCAATGTGTGCTGACTGCTGACTTTGAGCCAAGCCTGTGGATTAGAAGCACATGCCCTGGGATGAGTAGCAGAGAGCATTTAAAAGAAACAAAAAGCCCAGCAACAACAACGCATGAAGACCAGGCCACATGAGTGAGGGAGCCAGCCGAGGATTTCCGCATGGGTGGGAGGGAAGGCTGGAAGTCACAGGAAGAGAGAGACTGGGAGGAGCCTGAGGACAGAAGCAGGGGCAGGGGACATGGCAGCCTGGCTGGTTTTTGTGGTGACTAAAAAGGATGAGGGGGAGTAAGAAGCCACAGCTGGCTGGGAAGCGCCGGCTTGACCTCTGTCCTTTTTTGTTTCTGTTTCATTTCAACGTCCATGCTTACTGGGGTCTCATGTGCCCAGCGTCTCTTTGAGCAGTGTGACTGGTGTACAGCAGCCAGAGCCCCTTTCCTCCTCCCCACCGGTAATTGGTTTACAGAGTGTCCTATAACACAATTCTGGCCAATAAAACATAAAGGGCTATCTTCTGGGAAGCTTCTTGGAAAATATTTCTACGCCTAGTAAAAGGGGATGCCTTAAGGAGAAAGTTTTTGTTTTCTGGGTGTGTATGTAGGCAGCGACCAGAGCAACAGCAGCCATTTTGGAATGATAAAGAGAGCTATTCCAAGCTGCAAAAGTTCTGCTAAGAAAAGACGGAGAAATTTATTTCTAATGACGTTGTGGAACCACTGCATTGACCTGCCCTGGTTTTGGACCCCAGTCTAATGCCTGCTTCCTTTAGATTCTCACTCTCCCTTCCCCACAACGCCCTTAGATCTGTCTAGCTGAGTCTACATCTTAGGCATGCCGTCCGCAGTGAGGACAAGCATCTAAGCGACGAAGACCATGCTCATTTCCAGAGTGAAGCACATACTGGTGCCTGGGCGGGCCTCGGGAGAGGCTTGTTCCAGAGTTCAGCTGCTGCCTGGGAGAAGGTGACCTTCCCCATTGCCAAGGAGCCCTGACTCGGCACCTTCCCCATTGCCAAGGAGCCCTGACTCGGCCGTCCTCAGCTTTATCCGTACTCTGGGCATAACCACTGCTGCCGTGCTATTTCTGTCCATCTGCATTCCGCAGTAGTGGCCGGCACGTCCTGTCTGGATTTCTCAGTACCCTGGCACTGCCACTGCCAAGGAGAGGGTGCCAGCTCTCCTTTGTCATCTGGCTGTCTCCCTGGGGACAGACAAGGGCTTTTCCTGCCTGTTTGACGCTTCTCTCCCAAGCCGGTCATTATGCCAGGAGCCAGGAGAGGGCTGGGCACAGTGACTTCCAGGCAAGACAAAATGGAAGGGACTTCATGGTGCAGCCTGGGGCTTGTCACACCAGCCTGCTCCTCCAGACTCCAGGTCATTTCCCAGGCCCGGCCGGAGGGGTAGAGTCACACCCTCGGTACCCGTGAGGCTACATTTCCAGGCTGGGGCCTGACATCTGACTGGACTGTGAGGGGCCTGGGTACCCTGCTGTATCTTTGAGACTCACTGTTCTTATCTGGAACTGGAGTGACTGTGCTGGCCTTGGAGGACAGGGTGGATGCTGAGGTTGTTGCTGGAGAGAGAGCTGGTGTTGAGCAGTAATTGGAGGCCAGCGATATCTGTTTCTGGTCACTTTCGGGCTTCCCTTGGACTCCTGTTACACAGCAGGCATCTGACTGGAAAGGGGGCTCAGGGAGACTGTCCATACACTTATTCATTAATTTGCTCACACATTTTGTTAACAGTTGCTAGCCAGGCCCATATGTGACCCATGTTGGGGTCCTGTGCCAAGGAGAGTGGAGACGAGATTTGATTGACACGGTGGAAGACAGCTGCCGGAGCCCTAGGGAGGGGCTGGTGCTTGGGGCAGGGAGATGCAGGGTAGGGATGGTCATTCATTCATTCCCTTGCTCCTTCCACCTGGCACTGCAGGCTCACCCGTGTCTTTTCTCCATGCCCTCTGGGTTCCAGGGTTGCCAGTGGGCACTTTGCCTGACAGGCTGGCACCTGTCTGCCCCATCCAAGTCCTAGGGCACAATGCCTGCTGGATCCTGGACCAGGAGCTCATTGTGTCCAGCAGCAGCCTGCTTCCTGGAGGACACAGCTTCCACCAGCTTAGTTCTTGCCCTTGGGAAGAATGGGTCCCAGTGCCCTAGGCAGGAGCAGTGGGGCCTGGGGGTTGCTGGGTCAGCTACCCTGTGCCTGCTCCCCTCTCAGGATCCCAGGAGAAGGCAATTGGTGCTGTAAACAAGAAGCCAGCTGGCACCGCCCTCAGCAAGTTTGCTATACGTGGAGCACGAGCTTGGGCAGTACTAGATACAGATGCCCCAGAGTAGGGTCACATCCCCAGCTGGCGTGTGCTGGTGTGTAATGGTGTGGCGCTGGCATGTAATGGTGTGGCGCTGGCAGTTGTGTGACTTGCTTGGGTCACACTTGACCTGCTTTGGAGCCTAGATTTGAACTCTGAACTGTTGACTCTGAAGTTCAGACTGTTTGACACACCGCACATGTGGCCACCCCCTGGGGACCCAAACCTACATTCTCTGCGCGCTAACACTGCCTGCTGTCCATCTCCAGGCACAGATACCCTGGCTATGCTCTGGATCTGAAATTCCTGCTAGGTGCTCATGTGTGGAAAGCTCCAACCCCAGTGAGGAAGTGGCCAGAGGTGGAGCCTGGGGGGGGGGTGACTGGATCATGAGTGCTCTGACCTCATCAGTGACCAGTCGTTGCTAGACTAACTCAGTGGGCTGTGGGGAGAAGACAGGCCACCAGAGCATGCCTTTGAAGGACATTGTTGCAGAATATTTGTGTACACTTTGAAGATGTGTCTCTGCCTAAGGCACCTTATGATTGGTTTAGGAAAGAGCTGTACTGTACGGCCAATAGCTAGGCCGGAGAAGATAGGCGGAATTTCCAGGGAAGAGAGAGGGCGAGGAGACGGAATCCAAGAGATGCAGAGGAAGTTGGACATACAGCACAGAGCAACAGAGCCATGAGGCAAAACATAAATTAATAAAAGCAGTTTAATTAAGTTACAAGAGCTAGTTAGGGGAAAGCCTAAGCTAAGACCAAGCTTTCATGATTAATACGAAGTCTCCGTGTCGGTACTGGGGAGCTGGCAGTCTCACAAAGGAAAGTCCGACTACATTTCAGATAGCTTCCTGCAGGGCATACTTTCCCTCTGTCCCCTCGCTCTGTTTCCGGCTCACTACACAGTGAACAGCTTTGGTTCACACCCATCCCTGCCATGACACTCTGAACCAGCCAACTACGGTGGAAAGCCTCTGAGAGTCTGAGTCCAAACCAACCTTTGCCGGAGTGTCCTGTCACGCGTCACGGCAGCAAGAGGCACTGACCAATGTCCAGGACGCTCACACCTCAGGGCCTTCGTGCCTGTCTTTAGGGCTGGGCATGACCTTCTGCTTGCCCAGTGAGACTCTCCCCCATGCAATCCCTCTGTCTCCTCCTAGCCCAGGGAGTTCACAGTCTCCTGAGCCCAGAGTTCAGGAACGGGCTTTATCTGAGCTTCAGTGCTAGCTTGCAGGCTGTGGAGACCTCACGGGCTGCCCTCCACCCCTCATTCCCACGTCACTGCAGGCTTTGGACATGGGGGCTTGAGAGGTGGCACCACTGCTCGGCTACACGGTCCAGGTGAGAAGGACAGGAAAGGCAGGGTTGTTGCTGCTCAACCTCTTTCCCAGGACCGCAGGGCTGCGGTTTCCTTTACCTCTGCCTCCTCCGTTTCCGGACTCATGAAATATTAACTGAGTAGCTACTACACGCCAGACCCCAGCTGGAGGCTGAGGAGCCCACTGAGCTCAGCTACTACACACCAGACCCCAGCTGGAGGCTGAGGAGCCCACTGAGCTCAGTCTGTGTCCCACGACTGCCTCCCACCCTGTGTATGTAATGTGTCTTCTCACCCATGCACTGATTCTACAGACAGGTGTGTGTGTGTGTGTGTGTGTGTGTGTGTGTGTGTGTGTACAATTCCCAATTGGGGTAACCTCTGAAAAGACAAACACAGGCATACCCACATACATACATACAAGAGGCACAATCTCACAGTGGCTAGAAAATGGTCCCCTGGAAAGGACTCAGAGGCAAAAATCTCCATGGCCCATGAGATATGCTCGGGGACAGTCTAAAGAACATTCCAGGCCAAGGTGCAGAGCTTAAAAATTAACTATCCTAGTTTGATGATGTGACTCACATGAATAATCCTAGTGCGTGGAAGATGGAGGCAGAAGGATCGGGAGTTCAAGGTAATCTTCAGTTACTTAGTGAGTTTGGGGCTAACCTGGGCTACAGGAGACCCTGTCTTTAAAAAGAAGTTAACTAGCCATGGTGGAGAGGGGATACAGGGCTTGGGATTCGGGCTGGAGAGGGAGAGGTGGGAACAGGTCCCGAGTAGAGGGACGTGAGTGAGTTTGTGTTTAAAGAGGTGGCAGTGCTGGTGGCTTGAGGAACAACGCCAGAAGGCAGAGGTGGTGTCCAGAGAAGACAGCGGTGGTGGCTCAGACCTGGGAGGCCGCTGCGGGGTGAGGGAAAGTGACAGCTCTGAAATATTTAGGAAGCAGAACAGAGCAGACTCCATGATGGATTGACCTGAGGGGAGGTGGGAGGAGGCAGCCGGAGGACGGCTTCCCGGTTTTATTTTTCTGTTTTCGCTGACATTTATTGATCACCTACTAAGAGCCAGGCACATCCCGCACTTCACAGGCACCACCTTCTCTGTTTCTCATGTAACCCCATAAACTCAGTCACGTCCTCCCCCTCACAGTCTCCTCTGGGAAGCAGCCTGTGGGTACCAGGACCCGGGTCCTCTGTGGAGACAACCTACGCAGGTCTTGGCTACAGAAAAGGAAGACAAGCAGGGGGCGGGCGGGCGGGCGGCGTGAGTCAGTGCAGACTGTGCTGGGCCGCACTCACGGAGCCTCTCCTCCGTGCCAGGCACAGAGTCACCCAATTAGTTAATAATAAGGCGTGACAGCTAAACGCAGGACATTTCTCATCCACCCTCTCACTGCAGGCTCCAAATAGCTGTCTCAAATTTCTATCACAGAAAGGAGGGCCAGTGGCTCAGAGAGGCTGACGACTTGCCCAAGGTCACATAGCTACTTAGGGGTAGATCTGAATTCCCATAGGCTATGGCATGGAAGATGAATAGAGATGGACAAGGGGGTGGTCTGCAGTGGCTGCTGGGAAGGACACACGAGTTGGGACCACACACTTCTCTGACAGTGTCTTCCCCTAGCTCGTGTCCATACTCAAGACCTGACTTCCAAAGTCAGCTAGGAGCTCTGTGGGTGTGTTACTCCGCACAGGCATGCCACTAGGAGCTGTGGGTGTGTAACTCTGCACAGACATGCACTAGGAGCTCTGTGGGTGTGTAACTCTGCACAGGCATGCACTAGGAGCTCTGTGGGTGTGTAACTCTGCACAGGCATGCACTAGGAGCTCTGTGGGTGTGTAACTCTGCACAGGCATGCACTAGGAGCTCTGTGGGTGTGTAACTCTGCACAGACATGCACTAGGAGCTCTGTGGGTGTGTAACTCTGCACAGACATGCACTAGGAGCTCTGTGGGTGTGTAACTCTGCACAGACATGCACTAGGAGCTCTGTGGGTGTGTAACTCTGCACAGACATGCACTAGGAGCTCTGTGGGTGTGTAACTGCACAGATATGCACTAGGAGCTCTGTGGGTGTGTAACTGCACAGATATGCACTAGGAGCTCTGTGGGTGAGTAACTCTGCACAGACATGCACTAGGAGCTGTGGGTGTGTAACTCTCCACAGACATGCACTAGGAGCTCTGTGGGTGTGTAACTCTGCACAGGTATGCACTAGGAGCTCTGTGGGTGTGTAACTCCACACAGATATGCACTAGGAGCTCTGTGGGTGTGTAACTCTGCACAGACATGCACTAGGAACTCTGTGGGTGTGTAACTCCGCACAGGCATGCACTAGGAGCTCTGTGGGTGTGTAACTGCACAGATATGCACTAGGAGCTCTGTGGGTGGGTGTGTAACTCTGCACAGACATGCACTAGGAACTCTGTGGGTGTGTAACTCTGCACAGACATGCACTAGGAGCTGTGGGTGTGTAACTCTCCACAGACATGCACTAGGAGCTGTGGGTGTATAACTCTGCACAGGCATGCACTTGGAGCTCTGTGGGTGTGTAACTCTCCACAGGCATGCACTAGGAGCTGTGGGTGTGTAACTCTGCACAGGCATGCACTAGGAGCTCTGTGGGTGTATAACTGCACAGATATGCACTAGGAGCTCTGTGGGTGTGTAACTCCGCACAGGCATGCACTAGGAGCTCTGTGGGTGTGTAACTCTGCACAGGCATGCACTAGGAGCTGTGGGTGTGTAACTCTCCACAGACATGCACTAGGAGCTGTGGGTGTGTAACTCTGCACAGATATGCACTAGGAGCTCTGCGGGTGAGTAACTCTGCACAGACATGCACTAGGAGCTGTGGGTGAGTAACTCTGCACAGGCATGCACTAGGAGCTGTGGGTGTGTAACTCTGCACAGATATGCACTAGGAGCTCTGCGGGTGAGTAACTCTGCACAGACATGCACTAGGAGCTGTGGGTGAGTAACTCTGCACAGGCATGCACTAGGAGCTGTGGGTGAGTAACTCTGCACAGATATGCAGTAGGAGCTGTGGGTGTGTAACTCTGCACAGATATGCACTAGGAGCTGTGGGTGTGTAACTCTGCACAGATATGCACTAGGAGCTGTGGGTGTGTAACTGCACAGATATGCACTAGGAGCTGTGGGTGTGTGACTCTGCACAGACATGCACTAGGAGCTGTGGGTGTGTAACTGCACAGATATGCACTAGGAGATCTGTGGGTGTGTAGCTCTGCACAGACATGCACTAGGAACTCTGTGGGTGCACACAAGCACTTCCTGGGACTGACTGCTGCTCACCTGCCAGGGCCAGCGTGCTCACCCTCTGTCCCAGGTGTTGGGGTTATACCTGCCTCATGCCTCACCCCCGCCCTGCCCACATGCAGTGCCGCAGGCACAGCCTTGCTGTACATCATGTTGACAGTAGAAATTACATCCCGGCTGCTGTTTTACACCGCGCCCCGTCAGAACTCACCGCGGCCCAGTGATCAGGACAAATTGAATACCATCCTGGCCGTGTCAATATTTATTCCATTTTACAAACGTGGCTGGATGGGGGGCAGGGACCCGCTGAGGTGCCAGCCGAGCAAAGCCCCAGGAGGCTGCCCCCCTCACAGTGGATCACCGTCTCTCTTCACTTTCCTCCTCCTCCCCCCACCTTCTGAACTTTCCATAATCGGTTAAAATTGAATTTCAGTCTCGATGCTGAAAACGGCACAAATCATTAACACATGCTGTAACTAATAATTACAAAATGGAAAAATGGATCCACCCTTCGATCAAAACTCTGGAAGTCACACCCTCCCCAGGAGCTCTGTCCTCTGAGACCCAGCAACAGGTCCCCTGCCCCGATTTGCTTGTCTGGGATCACTTCACTGAGCATTTCTGCACAGCTGGCTCTTTTGTTGGTTTCCTTTGTTTTGAGCTCCTACTGCATACATTCTTTTGGGTCTTTCCCTGTACTGTAGCTACGAGATTCTTCTTTGCGCTGATAAGGGTCGTCTTCGCTGCTGTACGGTGCCCCATGACATAACTCCATGGTCCCTCTACCTGCCGTCCCTTTGCCCTCTTCCTCTACTTCCTCATTTCCTTCCTGCTCTGCCTTCTGACTCGCCTATTCCTTCCTTTTTTCCTTCCTGTCTTACCTCCTTGGCTGCCTGTGCCCTGGTGTTCCGTCTGCTGCCTCCGAGGGCTCTGCACACTCTTACTGAGCATACGCGTGGTCCCGGCTCCTCCATGCTACCACAGCCCGATGCCTCCCCTCAGGTGCTCTCTCCTCTCTGCAGCTGCTCGAGTAGGTAGCTACAACCAGAGCAGGTCCCCTGGGGCACACAGAGGTCCCCATCCAAGAAGCCTCACCCCAAAACAAACCTACCTCCGAGACTGTAAGACAATCTGGGGCACCTGAGGGACCCTGCAGCCATATTCAGAAGGGAGCTGGGTGTGGGGACAGGGACTTAGCCCCTGCCTTAGCTCTGCCATTCAGGGTCTCAACCACTGCCCACTGTGTCCTTGAGTAGAGTCTCGCCAAGGCAAGGCAAGGGAGAGCTGTAGGTGGAGGGGACCTCGGAGTCATGGAGGGAGCACCTGGACACCCCAGAGGCTCATGCGACACATTCCTGTCAGCCTCCCTGGGCTCAGAGGCTGCATGATGAGGCTCATATTCAGGGTAGTTAATTTTTACTGCCACCCAAGCAGATGACATTAAGGCATCTGTGCCTCTGCAGTAGAGGAGAAAGCTCCCTGGGCAGGAAGGTGGGGTAGATGGGGGACTGGAGCCTGGCTCTGATCCCACCAAGTAGGGTGACCTTGGACCAGTCTCTGCCTTCTCTGGGTTTCTTTACAATAGAAGGTCATAATTGGTTTCCAGAGTTCATTTCAGAACCACGCTGGTCACATATCGGGAGCTTATTCAGAATGCAGCCCTGGGACATCCGATATGGTGACCGTGACGATCACAATGGTAAAGGGCACATAGTGCTTCTAGAACTTTCCACAGGCGAGGGGCATGAACAGCGGAGGAGTTGGAAGTCCAAGCCTGTTCTTTCTGCCTACTGGACTGAGTCCTCTGCAGGGCTTCTGGTGCTATCCAAGTCACCAAGGGGTTGATGGTCACCTCTAGAAACTGGGGCACAGAGAGGTGGAGTCACTTGACTAGGGTGACAGCTAGCCAGGAAGCAGGGAAGCCAGGACCTGGGGGAGGAAATCTGGTCGCACAGCCTGGCTGCTCTGGGAAGGTTCTGTAGCCGCTCTTGACACAGAGCTGCCAGCCCTGGGCAGGGAATCGGCATCAAGCGCCCACTGTGTGTGTGACTCTGAACCAAGGTACATGCTGCGGCTTACTCCTATACCCAGGGCAGCAAGGGCTTACTGCTTACGAACGTACTTATTTCTACATGTGCATGCTTATGTGTATACACGTATGGGCACGCGCATGGGGTTGCATATGCGTGTGTGTGCCTCTGTGTGTGCCCATGCACACTGGAGTGCGTGTAGAGGCCAGAGGGTGATGTCTAGTGCCATCCTCAACTGCCCTTCCTTCTTTACTCTTCCATCCTTCCTTTTACACGTGTGGCTGTTTTGCTGGAACACATGTCTGTGTACCACACGCCTGCGGAGGACAGAAGAGAACATCGGATCTCTTAGAACTGGGGCTAAGGATGGTCGTGAGCTGTCGCGTGGGCTCTGGGGACTCAACCTGGGTCCCCTGCAAGAGCAGCCGGGGCTCTTAACTGTTGAGCCCTTGCTCTAGGCCTTTTACTTAATGATTTCAAGACAGGGTCTCTCAGCAAAACTGGAGATTGTGGCTAGACTGCTTGGCCATTAAGCCCCAGAGATCTTCCCGTCTCTGCTTTCCCAGGGCTGGGATTACAGACACACACCGCTGTGCCTGGCCCATCCTGTGAGTGCTGGGACACACAGGCAGGTCCTCACAGCTGGGACACATAGGCAGGTCCTCACAGCTGGGACACACAGGCAGGTCCTCACAGCTGGGACACACAGGCAGGTCCTCACAGCTGGGACACACAGGCAGGTCCTCACAGCTGGGACACACAGGCAGGTCCTCACAGCTGGGACACACAGGCAGGTCCTCACAGCTGGGACACACAGGCAGGTCCTCACAGCTGGGACACACAGGCAGGTCCTCACAGCTGGGACACACAGGCAGGTCCTCACAGCTGGGACACACAGGCAGGTCCTCACAGCTGGGACACACAGGCAGGTCCTCACAGCTGGGACACACAGGCAGGTCCTCACAGCTGGGACACACAGGCAGGTCCTCACAGCTGGGACACACAGGCAGGTCCTCACAGCTGGGACACACAGGCAGGTCCTCACAGCTGGGACACACAGGCAGGCCCTCACAGCTGTGTGGCAAGCCCCGCTAAACCATCTCCTCGGCCCGTCTTTGTTTTTTGAGATGGACTCTCCATAGGCCAGGCTGGCCTCAAACCCACAATATAGAAAAAAATGACTTTCAACTTCTGATCCTCCTGCCTCTGTCTCATGCTAAACTTACTATCATCGTTTTGGGAATTGGCACACAATTTGACAGTCATTCATCCCTAGTTACTAAGGCATGGGACTACTCTAGTGCGGGTCCAGCTCCTGAGACACCTTCACTCTGTCCCAGCCTGGACTACACCCCTAGCCCTCAGAGCCTCCCTCTTCCGTTCTGTAAAGTGGCAGATCTGGGTGAGGGAGCAGGAAGTCACAGACCCAGCTTCTGTGGCTACTGCTCTCTTTCCTCTGTGGGTTAGAGTGTTCCCATCTGTAACAGACATTTCCACAGTCCTACTCTAACACACACACACACACACACACACACACACACACACACACACACGCCGCACGTGCACGTGGGGTCAGCTGCCTGGAAGAGGCCCTGAAGTTGAGCTCTGTGTGTCAATTGATAACAGCAGGTCCCATGGAGGCCTCTGGGGGTCTGATGCCAGGCCAGGCCTGGCTTCTGAATCTGCCAGGCGCTGGATTGCCCGACACGTGAACGGCCTGGGGTCAGGGGCTCATTGTAGCTGCAGCATTTCCTCATCAAGGCCTCAGTGCCTACTGTCTGCAGCTGTGAGTCACGGGCATGCTGGGTGGCGCATTCCACTGAATCAAATCTACCACAAACCCAGGACGTGACCTCAGCTCTAAAGATGACAGCAGGCAGGATGCAGCCTGAGCCAGGGCTTAGCCAGCCAGGCCTGCCAGTCGCAGAGGAGGGAGCCCCAGGCCTGCTGCCTGCTGAGCTCACAGCAGGATCAGCGCCCCAGATCTCTCTCAAAGCCAGGCTGCCACCACTGGCCTCGCGGCTCATCTCCCACAGCTCCCTGAGGTCCCGGCGATTATGCCACTGAACATTCCGCTTTCATCTTGTCAACCTCGCAGTAAATTACAGGCCCGGGGAGGCGTGGGTCTCCTCCTTAAACAAGATTCAATTCCACTTAGATGCCCCCCCTTCCTGCCCCCCACGTGGCTCCCCCCCCACCCCTGCCTGTTCAGGATTTATAGCCTTTCCTCACAGGCAGCTGGTAACCATGGCAGGCTCCTTGGGGAGGCTGCAGGCTGGAGCCTCCGCAGCCCCAGGCTTCAGCTGGGCCACCGCCTCCTCAACGAGGAGAGGAAAGGCCAGGAGTGTGGCTTCCGAAACTTAGGGTTGGGATAGCACAAACACTAGCCATAGTGAGTACATCTGTCCACTTACCCAGTCTTCCCCGTCACTATGGCACAGACACCATCGCTGGCCCACTGCAGTGGCCAACGTCTTGTCTTCCTGTCCGCTACTGGCACAGGTGACACCCGTGTCCCCAGTTTCTGAACACCTGGGGGTTGGACTGTGAGGTTGGACAGCTGCAGTTGCTGTCCAGGGCTCCAGGACCAGTTCTGGCAGTCTTGGGCCAGGACAGCCACGGTAGATCTCAGGCACTGCTCACGCTCCTCCAGCGACCAGTTCCTCCTTGGCAGCGAGAGCATTTTCTCCAATGACTAGCACAGCTACCTAATGATGGACTAGGTCAGCTGCCCTTGCTGACATTATTTTAGCATTCAGGGCCCTCTGCCTTCTGGCTAACACTGCCTTGAACAATCCAGGTCTTCTCCACTTGGTTCTGGCGGTTTCTTCACTCTTGCCTTACTCTCCCTACCCCCTACCATCACCCCCTCCCTTTCACTGCGTTACAGAATATCAGAATTGGAAACCTATCACCGAGAATCGGGGTGAGGTGGCAGTGGGCGTGGATCCGCCAACAAAGAGCTTCGGCAAGCCTGCCATCCATTGGTGTGATGCCCTTGCTCTGAGAATCCCACATGAAAAGCCGCTGAATTCTCACACAGCACCCTGAGGCAGCTCCTGCCCCTAGTGCCATGGGTGTGAACCACAGAGAGGCCAAATGACTTAGCCAAGATCACACAGTCTGATGTTCGAGCCACATTTCTACCTGGGGCTCCACGGTCCCTGCCACTCTGCTCTGAGTGCCAGGGAGACACAAGAATGTATGCCATTCCAGGGAACATGGCTACCTGTTTTCTCCCGGGGCCTGGTCTGAGTTAAGTGCTCCCTCACCCGGACTGTGCCACCAGGGACTGTCCCCTTGGAGACTTCTGGGCTTCTAAGTTCCTATTCTACTGCAGCCCTGGACCTCTGGAGGGCAGGACCAGGATCCAGTCCATCTCTCAAATGAAACTTACCACAGGCATCAGTTCAATCCAGCCTGCTAACATACAAGTTCCTGTGGGCTTCTGAACGAGGTGACCTTTGATCTGTCATGGAAGGTTATGTAGGAGCTCTGCATAGAGAGCCCTGGGAAGGGAATCATGGGCAGAGAAAACTGCTTGTGTAAAGTCTTGGGGAGGATGTGTCAGCCCAGTGAAGGCTATGAGGGAGAGATGGGGCTAGACTGAGCCTTGGTTTCATCACAGAACCAGGAACCTTCTCACTGACCTGCATGTGTCCCAAACAGACAGGCAAAGGGTGGGAGGGCAGGGGGGCAGGGATGCTGCTACCAGGTCTCATGACTGCAGGTTAAATGCTTGGAACTGCAGGTTGCAATCCAGTTTGGCCCAGGGGCCCTCCAGACTGTGAGCCAGGTCCCATCTGGGGTGCCAGGCCTGAGGGGTGGTCCTCCCTTTCCTCTCCTGACAAGAGACGGAACTGGCAGATAAGGATTCTTCTCCTTAATCTCCCTGCTCAGTTTGGAGCCGGAAAGCAAGCCAAGCCTGGCACTCCCTTCGAGGCTTAATCCTCTCCTTCCTGCGTTTAAAGCTGCGTATGGCAGTCATGGGTTTTGGTAGCCATCTCCGGAGGATGCTGTTGATGGCAAGCCAACTGACTCACACATGGGTCTCTGTTGTAAGGACTGCCTGCGATGCTTGGGGAGCCCCCAAATCTGCTCATTGCTATAGAGAAGGCAGAAGCGGGGCTGTGGGACCCACGTGGGAGTCACACTGGGGCTACACTGGGTCCCTAACTTAGCTCCTGCCAACTGTGTGACTTAAGGAAAGTTGCTTTTCCTCTCTGAGCTTCAGTAAAGTGGGGGGAAAATCCTCCAAGATTTTTTCTTTTAAAGCTTAAGTAGACGGCAAATACAAAAGTAATTCTCTGGAAAGTCAAGTGCCGGAACCAGGTGAGCCGTGATTATTATTTTCCACGGGTGAGAAAGGATCAGAGTCTGAGAGTGAAAGGGGAGTATAGTAGCTGCTGGAAGGGGGGTTCACCTCTAGTTCCAAGACCCTGGAGGAGGCCCCTGTGAGTCCTCACTCAGGAGTGCGCCACCTACAACCTGGCAACATGACCGCCCACACTTAAAGGTAACACCTACCCACCTGTAGTCTTGTCTTTGCCCCAGCCTGTCTGCTGTCTTGTCTGAGGACAGGCACCTGCTCCTGCTTTGTAGCAAAGCCCTCCCCTTCCTGAACTGAGGCTTCCCAAAAGCCCACCCAACATTCTGAGATCTTCCTTTCCCTGAGGCTACCTGTGAACATGGTGGGTCACTTCTGGAACATACAATGAAACACTGACCCTGACCCCAGTACAAGGCTCTCTAGATTTCTTTACATTTCGTCTGTCTGTCTGTCGGCAGTTTGAGGACGACTTGAGGGGATTGGCTGTCTCCTCCCACCATATGGATTCCAGGGATCAAACCCAGGTTGTCAGGCTTGGCTGTGAGCACCTCCACCCACTGAGCCAACTTGTTGGTCCCCTAGTATGAGATTTGGAGAGATGGGACCATATGGTACCAGTAAGAGGTGTTCTGTCTGCCCTCATGATCGGACTGATGGATCCTAACGGATGTGACGGCCATCTTCACAGCCAACTTGACTAGACTTCAGAGTCACCTGGGAGATACACCTATGAAGGAGGTCCCAGAGAGGATTCACTGTGGAAGGAATGCCCACTATCAATAAGGGTGACACTACTTCCGGGTGTCCTGGGATCCCAGACTGAATTGAAAAGTAGAAAAGGAAAGCCAGATGAGCACAGCCATTCCTTAGTCTCTGCTTCCCAGTTTTCAGAGATCAAGCAGTCGTCTTGTGTGCCTGGCCCCACAGAGCTGCCACCCTGAAGCTCTAGCCACCACGATGGTCCATGTCTCCTCAGACTAGGTGCCGAAATAGACCTCTCACCAAGAACTCACCAGGCCGGCAAGACCCCTGTCTCGTTGCCTCATCTCTCATGCACTCATCAACCCATCGCCACCAGGAGCTCACTCTGAGCATGCTGAGGTCATCCATGACCACCCATTCCAACAGCGGTCCCCAGTCTTCACGGTCCCCATCCTCAACCGTATTCGAAACCTTACAGAACAGCTGGCACCCTTTGCCTCTCCCATGATGCCTCTGGCTCTCCTTCCAAACCATAGCCTCTTCAGTGCCCGGCGAAACACCTCACTCATTCCTGGGCAAATCTATCCAGACAGATGGCCTCAGTTACCCTCAACACCATGATGGTTGCCAACCTTAATGTTCTTGGTCTTGAGTCTGAAGTTGAAATGTGAGCTCCATGGCCACCTCACTTAGGAGGCTTCTACTAGGCCTCAACACTAGCAAGCCCAAAGTCACCTCAGTGAATGACCCCAGTATGTGACCAGTGGTCTGAGCCGGAAGGCTGGGAGCTCTACTTGACAGCCTTCACTTTCCTGCCTGAACTTCATTCTACCTGACCACCTGGCCCATCTCTGCCTCCCACTTCCATTCCGACCAGGGATTCGGGGTTATGGCTTCACAGTGGACACTGGCAGCATTTAGCAAGAGAAACAGAGGCTGTGGTGGGAGCAAGCGTGTGGGTAGGCTATGCCTGACGCATTCCTGAGATGTGCCTACGGAGACGTATAGCAGGCAGGTGCAAGGGACAGTCTTTAAAGAACTCCAAGGACGAGCCCAGGCTGGGGACATAAATCAAGGCGTCCTTAGCTTGCAGGTGACATTTAATGCTGAATGACGCTGAGGTCGGGAAGGAGAGACGGAGTAGGCTCCGGGCACAGACTCGTAAGAGGAAGCAGAGAGGGGATAAAGCAGGAAGGGGAGGAAGCAGGGGGCTGAGGGTTACCCAAAACACTGCGTCATGGAGTTGACCATAGAGCAGACGGCAAAGCTGCTGAGAGGCAGAGGAAACTGAGGCACAGCAGTGCTGTGAATGTCCTGGAGAAGAGTGTCATCTGTCTTCCCCGTGGGCTGTGCATCAGGAGAGGCGAGGGTGTCATGTCTGCTCAGCTCATTCTGTATTGCTCTCTGACATGTCTGGTTATCCTCAACTTCCTGTTAACCGCTGCATTTTAATTTTATCTTAAGAGAGAACTTGAAGCCCGTCACAGACAGTGGTCTGTCTGTCTGTCTGTCTGTCTGTCTGTCTGTCTGTCTGTCTGTCTGTGTCTCTCTCTTTATAAAGCACTAGCATTTGACTCCCCTGGGTTTGCTGGATGACTGATTGGCACAGGTGAGAGTCTTAGCTGCTTCCTTTGTACCCCTAGGGCAAAGCCCTCGAGACCCCAGTGGCTCCTGGGAGGATCTCCAGCATGGCTGCCTCCTCATTCCGACCGTGAACTTGGGCTTCCCTTCCCCTTGTCTGTGAGATCATTAAAAACTGAATTCACATTTCCTGGGATCAGCCCATGTCCTGAGGGTGAACACTGCTTCTCTGCTCTCTAGCGCCCTGGCTTCTGTTTTCCCTTCAGTTTTGACCTAATAATTCCTGGTAATTCCTTACAAAGGGCTGGCTTGTCAGCTCTTTGATGCTTTAATAAGATGCTTTTTGTATTTTATCCAGCATTCTGAGCTCTTTTTGGCTGAAGGGTTTGTCCCCAAACCTCGGTGCTCGGTTTCTAAACACCGAGATGGCTAATCTCTACGGCTTGGACACAACATGTGGCATATTTTAATGGCTTCATAAATATTTGTCGGACTATAGATGGAGTTCCATCGGAAGAGTGCTTGCCTAGCATGCTGGAAGTCCTGGGTTTGATCCTTAGCACTGTATACATGAGACATGGGGATGCATGCCGGTGAATCCAGCAGCACTCTGGAGTTGGAGGCAGAAGAATCAAGAGATCAAGGTTGTCCTCAGCCACATACTGAGTTCAAAGCCAGGCTGGGGTACATGAGACCTCATCTCAAAAACAAGCAAACTTGAAGGTCCTTTGCAGGGTTGAACACTTGGTCCCCAGCTGGTAGGACTTCAGGAAACTCTGTGATCTTTAGGGGAGGAATGAGCTGGAGGAAATAGGTCTGGGGGTGAGGTCAGCCTGGACTAAATGAGACCCTGTCTCAAAAAATAAATAAAATAACTGTTTGTTGATTGAATGAAGGACATGAAGTTAGAATGACAACGACCTAGCTCTTTTTTGTTTGTTTTTCAAGACAGGGTTTCTCTGTGTAACAGTCCTGGCTGTCCTGGAACTCACTTTGTAGACCAGGCTGGCCTCGAATTTACAGAGATCCTCCTGCCTCTGCCTCCCTAGTGCTGGTGATTAAAGGTGTGCGCCACCACTGCCCTGTGCATCCTGACTCCTTAAGGGCATTTTTCTTCACGCTCAGGCCAAGATTCCAACAGAGCTGGTGGGTGGTGAGAGGCAGGACGGTGGGCAGTGAGGGAAGGGGCACTGGCAGGCAGTGGTAGCAGGAAGGACTCGGGAAACACACACGGCAGACGGGCCATTCATTGGGCTGGAAGGGTGTCTCACAGGAAAAGGACCATGTAGACCAAAGCCTGCACTGAGGCTAGTTAGGAAAGGGGCCTGGGGGCCTGGGTGAACGCAGAAGCAGAGCCCAGGCAGGGCAGTTCCCTGCTGCCGCTGGCAGGAGGGACGAGGAAGCAGCCTGTTGGAATACACGCATGGTAATTGCTACAGACGAGCATTCCCTTCCGTTTGAAAAGCTTTCTGCTCTGCGTTTTCTTTGGTCCCAGTTTCAAAGGAATTTTAATTGCAAAGAAAATTTTGTCATCTCCCTGGGGGGAGAGGGCTCCACAGCTTCCAACAGTCCGTGCCTGATGCGACTGCTTCTCGGAAACTGGAGGTTTTCATGCTTTGGCTAGGTGGAAGTTATCTGGTGATTGGTCCCCGTGGAAGGAAGGGGCGAGGCACCTTTCCAGGGCTGGGCAAACTGGGTTCACAGGCTGGGATGGCCTGGACCAGATCATCCATGAAGCCGTTAGTGGCAGCCTAAGCATGGGCGGGGTTACTGGTGCCAGGCCCACTTTGCCCTCCGCTGGGCACCTTTGCTTAATCATGTTAATAAGCCAGGGAAAGGGGCCTCCACCCACTCATTTTAGAGCAAACGCCACATGGTGGCCCACCTGAAAGCAAGGCCTTAAAAAGTTCAACAGGAATGTTTGCGTGCCGTTCAGCCATTCCACTCCAAAGTGTCTACAGCAGAGACAAGGGGAATGTTAGTCCACACAAAGGCACAGCATCCCAGTTCAGTCAAAACGAGTGGAAACACACCATGTCTCTGTGATGACGGTGGGTGTGTGTGGAAAATGCGGTCTGTCCCCACGAAGGGGCCCTCTGAGAGCCGACATGGCGACATCTCTAACACACTCAGCTCCGTGAAGGAAGAAAAGCCAAAAGACAGAACAAAGCCATGCCAACTGAAAGCCTTCCTTTTAGAAATGTCCAGAAAGGCAACTCCGCAGAGGCAGAAAGCAGGTCCGTGTTGCCTGGGACTGGTCGTGGGGGTGGGGCTGACGAGATGGGCTGGAAGGGGCAAAGGGACAGCCTGATGGATGGCGGTGGCAGGTGCCGAGAGCAATTTACTGGACATCATTACGTGTGCACTTACATGGGTGAATCTTATAGTATGTAAATTATACTCAGTAGAGCTGTCAGGGGAAAATGGCCCTGTTCTTTTCAGAGTCAAAGACAGAATGTCTACAAGGCCCTACATGCTCTGCCCTCTGACCTTTGTGACCACAGCCCCACCCCTTCTTCCCTCCCTCCTTTGGCCAGCTTTGCTGACCTTGTTCTCACCTGGGGACCTTGGCGCCGTACAGCCCTCTGACTCAATGCTCTTCCCCTAATGTCTGCAGTACGCCAATGCACCTGGCCTTGAAAACCCTTGTTCAAACATCACCTTTTAGAGAAGGAACCTCCTTCTCTCCAAGCCTCCCTCAATACTCTTGCTCTTTTCTGTTTGTTTGTTTGTTTGTTTGGGTTTTTTTTGTTTGTTTTGTTTTTTATGCAGCCCTGATCATCTTTTGGCCTGTGCTATTACTGTTCTTTTAAGTGTGTGTGTGTGTGTGTGTGTGTGTGTGTGTGTGTGTGTGTGTGTGTGTGATGTCTATGCAAGCAGGTGTCCATGTAAGCCAGAAGAAGACCTCAGATCCTTTAGAGCTGGAGTTGCAGGCAGTTGTGAGCCACCTGATGGGGGTGCTGGGAACTGAACCCTGGTCCCCTGGTAGAGCTGCAAGCGCTCTTAACTGTGGAGTCATCCCTGCAGCTCCTCTTCTGTGGTCTGTGTCTGCCTTGTTTCTCTTCTATGGCACATTGTGTCACTGGGATGGAAATCCTTGTTTGTTTGTTCACTCACATGCTCCTAGGACATAGAGTCTCTGCCACAGAAAGGTGACCAACAAATATTTGTTGAGCATCTGAATTCATAAGGGACTCTACAACATCTGAGTGCTCTGTGCCAGAGGCTGAACACGCGGCACTGGGAGCATGAGTACTTTACCTCCAGAGAAACCGCCTGTTAGGAAAGGGGCTGTGTGTGGCAGGAGGGAAACAAACCAGGGCTGAAAGGGACCGCCAGATCCCATCACTTAGAAATCAGGGTGGGCTAAATGGTATCTAGGCTGCTCTGAGAGCAGCGGGTAGGAAACCATCTTAGACAGTGACATCTGGAGACTTCATCTCACTCCCGTCAGAGTGGCTAAAATCAGAAACACCAAGGACAGTTTATGCTGGAGATGATGTGGAGAAAGGGGAACACTCCTCCACTCCTGGTGGGAGTGCCAACTTGTACAGCCACTTTGGAGATCGGTATGGAGAGTCCTCAGGAAAACGGAAATTAGTCTACCATAAGATCCAGTAATTCCACTCTTAGGCATATACCCAAAAGATGTACATTCATACAATAAGGACATCTGCTCAACTATGTTCATAGCTCCATTATTTATAATAGCCAGAACCTGGAAGCAGCCTAGATGCCCCTCAACTGAAGAGTGGATAGAGAAAATGTGGTACATTTACACAATGGAGTACTACTCAGTGGAAAAAAAAATGGAATCTTGAAATTTGCAGGCAAACGGTTGGCACTAGAAGAAACCATCTTGAGGGAGGTAACCCAGTCATAAAAAGACAAACAGGTTATGTACTCACTCACTCATATATGGATTTTAGACATGAAGCAGGAGAGTACCAGCCTACAATCCCACCCCAGGGAGTCTGGGAAACAGGGAGGACCCTAAGAGAGATATGCATGGTAACCCGGAGAAGGGGAATGGGACAGGATCTCCTGAGGGGATTGGGAGCAGGGGGGGAGGGGAGGAGAGAGGAAGATGGGAGAAAGAGAGGGGATGAAGAGGAGGGGAGAGGGGGACATGAGGGAGCAGAAAAGTTGAGTTGGGGTAAGAATAGAGGAGAGCAGGATGAAAGATACCATAACAGAAGGAGCCATTGTCTGTTTGAGGAGAGATCTGGCACTAGTGAGATTTTCAGACATCTACAAGAATGACACCAACTGGCATTAAGGCTACCTTAAATGTCCTCCCCTGATAATGAGATTGATGACTACCTTATATGCCATTCTAGAACCCTCATCCAGTGGCTGATAGAAGCAGAGGCAGACACCCACAGCTGGGCACCAAGCTGAACTCCTGGAACCCAGTTGCAAAGTGCATGGACCCCAGACTAGTGACTGAGAGGCCAGCATGGGACTGATCCAGAACCCCCCCCCAGCCCCCCCCAGGAGCCTGGGTGTCAGAGAGGAGGCCTTGACAATCTGTGGGACCTCGGATAGTGGATCAATATTTATCCCTGGCCCACATGGAGGGATGCTCTCTCAGCCTGGACACATGGGGGAGGGCCTGAGCCCTGCCCGGGATGATGTGACAGACTTTGAAAATCCCCCCATGGAAGGCCTTACCCTGCCTGTGGAGTGGAGGGGGGGGGATGAAGTGGGGGGTTGGGGAGACTGGGAGGGCAGGGGAGGAGGGGAGGGAGCTGGGAGTAACATGTGTAAAAAGTTAAATAATTTAAGAAGTAATTAAAGAAAAGAAAGTGACATCTGTGGGACGTGTGGACTGGATTGAGAGAGGAAGGCAGATCTCTGTGAGTTCAAGGCCAGCCTGATCTACCGAGCAAATTTTAGGACAGTCAAAGCTACACAGAGAAACCCTGTTTTGATAAAAACCAGAGAGAGAGAGAGAGAGAGAGAGAGAGAGAGAGAGAGAGAGAGAGAGGAAGGAAAGGGGTTCAGGCCGAGGAAAAAGCATGTGCAAAGACCAGAAGCAGAGAGAAAAGTTTAAAGGAGATGTAAAATCCTGTTCTAGTTGAAACAAACAGGGCACAGGACAGAGGTGTCACTGATCTGGTCTACAGAGGGTCTCAGCACATCGCAGCAAGTCACATCAGCTCAGCAAGGCACCCTGGAGAGGTGTTGGCTGCATTGCACCCTGAGCATGGGTGTCCTGGGTTTTAGCCTCACGCTGGTGATCCCTGGAGAGCCTCAACAGGGGAGTGACAGTGATTAGATTTCCCTTTTAAAGGGCCACTCCAGCTGTCAAAGGAGAGCCCTCAGAAGGGGCCCGAGTTGATCCAGGGAGACTGGGTGGGAGACTGTCACGTCAGCCAGGCTGGGAGAACTGACAGCCACTGTGATGGATCTCATGTGGGAGGCTGGAGTAAGAGGGATTCTGGGTAACAGCACAACTACTCCGCCAGCACGGTGAGCAGGACCACATGCTCAGAAGGGCTGCTATGGGAGCTGGACAGGGTTGTGTCCTCCAAGCCACCCGCCTAGAACACACTGGGAGGGAGAGCCATTGCCTCCTCTACTTTATTTTTATCTTTTAAAAGCTTGATTTTATTTTGAAGCATGAATGTCTGTGTGTGTGGGGGGGGTGCGCATGTGTGCAGGAGGTCAAAGAGGTCGGGGGTATTGATCCCCTGACCTGGGTTACAGAGGTTGTGAGCTGGGACCCAAACTGCATTCCTCTTCAAGGGCAATACATGCTCTTCACTCCTGAGCTGTTCCCCGGCCCCTACCCCCTCTACTGTACAGATAAAGAAAGTGGAGCCCAGGCTTGAGCCATGTGCCCAGGACTCAATCTGATGATTGGGGGAGACAGAAAGGGTCTCTCTCGGGGGACCTACACTGGGCTGGGGAGTATGCGTTCAGTTGGGGAGGCGCAGGCTCCCCCACAGAAGATCAGATAGAGGTCAAGTGGCCTGGAATCATGGTCAGCAGGAAGGGATTTGGGGCCTG
This sequence comes from Mesocricetus auratus, assembly GCF_017639785.1. Classification (NCBI taxonomy): domain Eukaryota; kingdom Metazoa; phylum Chordata; class Mammalia; order Rodentia; family Cricetidae; genus Mesocricetus; species Mesocricetus auratus. The sequence continues at coordinate 11,581,463 of NW_024429209.1, forward strand.
CCCAACAGCAGCCAAGATAGATTGGGGCCAGAATGAGGGGGAGACTGAAATCTCCAACCCAAGATGGAGAGGTGGTCAATCCCCCAAACAGGCTGCTAGAAAGATCCCTGTAGAGTAGTGATTCTCAGCCTTCCTAAGGCTTCGACTCTTTAACACAGTTCCTCATGTTGTGGTGACCCCCTGACCACAGCAGAGAAATTATCTCCGTTGCTACTTCATAGCTGTAATTGTGCTGCTATCGTGAAGCACAATGTAAATATCTGATATGCGATCCACAGGCTGGGAGCCCCTGCTGTGGAGGACACGGGAAGGCCAGTCAGGAACGCTGGCGAGTGGACACAGGCCGCTAACACAGGCGGCTAACACAGGCCGCTAACACAGGCCACCTCTAGCCAGTCAGGGAGGCTGGCAAGTGGACACAGGCCGCTAACACAGGCCGCCTCTAGCCAGTCAGGAATGCTGGCGAGTGAACACAGGCCGCTAACACTAACACAGGCCACCTCTAGCCAGTCTGGGAGGCACCCATTCTCTCATCCTTCCTTCCTCTTTGTAGAGAAAGGGCCAATGCCCTATGTGCGGCGCGCAGGCCACATCTGTGCGCTCTGAAACATTATTAGGAAGAGAGTCACAAGTTGGCGGAGCTTCAAGTCATTTTTATTTGTTTTCCTCTATATTTATTTGTGTATTTTTTAAGTAATAAATGTGAAACAGATTAAGGGCTGGTAGAGGATGAGAGATGGTGAAAATGACAGAGGCATGTGGGTGAAGGAGAGGGGGGAAGGGGTGGGAGGGGGAGGTGTGCTGAGGAGGGGGAGGCTCCAGGGGAGGGGAGAAAAGGTCTGCAGTGAGGACAGAGCCTTCCCGATAGCAAGAGGGAGGCCGGTGACCTTGGGGGGGTTGTGATGAGGAGGGGGCAGCAGATGGTGGCGGGCTGACTGAGCAGTGAGTGGGAGAGAGAAACAAGACAACTTGGTAATCCAAGCTTTGTGGGAAGGGGGAGAGAGGGGACTTTGGGGCCCGGAGGGGGGGAGAGGAGTGTTCAGTGTGCAGGAGACTGAGGTGGGAGGCACTGGAGAGTCCCAGGGGATTCAGGATCATGGGAACAGGGATGCTGGGTTCTCTGGGGACCATCTTCTAGATCGTCCCTCTTGGGAGTAGCTTTTGGGGCACAGTGACAAGTTTTGCTTCTTTGGATGACCCCTGACCCCAGCCCTTGTTTCCAGGTCCCTGTTTCAATCCCTTGGGCCACAGATGGGACCCTGGTGGCTGCCCTGATGATGCAGATCCATTCACAGACTGACCTTCGGAGTCACCCGCACCCCGCCCAGCCTGCTTCCCTGGAGTCACCCGCATCCCCACCCAGCCTGCTTTCCTGGAGTCATCCGCATACCCCACCCAGCCTGCTTTCCTGGAGGCTCTTGTCTTAAACTCTCTGGAGTGGAAGACAAGGCGACTGCTCGGGAAGGGGCTGGGCTGGGCTGAGGGTAGCCAAGGGCTGGGCCAGGTACTATCCTGTCTCCTACGCCTTTCGGCAGGAAGTAGACCCTGCAGCTTTGCTGCACCTGGGCATTCATTCTCCTCTGAGACCTTCAGAAATGGCAGGGTGTGCGGCTCAGCTGGTAGAGTCACTGAGTATACAAAGTCCTGGGCTTGATCCCCAGAACTGCATAACCACAGCACGGTGCCTTGCACCTGTAATCAGTGCTATGGGGTGGAAGTCAGGAGTTCAGGGCCACCCCCAGTTACATATTCAGTCAGTCCATCAGTCCACCAGTCAGTCAGGCTAGTCAGATGGCTCAGTGGGGTAAGATGCTTGCTACCAAGCTGAGAACCTGAGTTCAATGTCCAGGATACCTATGATAGAAACAGAGAACCAACTTCAGTAAGTAGTCCTCTGACCTCCACATACATGGATGCCTTGGCATCTATGCCACCCCCATCCCTACCACATTCACACACACACATGCACGCATGCACTCATGCACACGCATGCACACACACACACACACACGTACACGTGCACACACACAGGAAAATGCACAAAGCCATGTCCCTGAGCCTGGAGAAAATGATGTGTTGAACACAGATGACAGTCACAAACAACGGTCCCCAAAGTACTGTGGATAAGAAAGGGAAAGGTGGGGTGGTGGGTGGACAGAGGGTGGAGCCTTGTCTCACAAGGACGGTATTGCCACCGAGATGGAAGAGTTAAACACGTCAACACAGATAGCTTTCAAAACATCATTGGAAGAGAAAAAGCAAATTGCACGGTGCTACACCCAGGATGAATGCATTTACATTAAGAAACATAAAACAATGCTACTTATATGCTGTGGGTGCATGGAATGCGTGCCGAAGTCTAAAAATGGCACAAGATGACACAGAAGCTTGTCACAGTCCTGGCTCCTGGGGAAGTGGGGACAAGGCAAGACTGGGAGGTGACAAGGAAAGGGCCAAGTTGCTTCTAGTCTTCACTCCTCAGAGTTCATGAGTTCTTCCTCTGTCATTCCATCCCTCAGTCCCACCCTCCCTCTCTCCCTCTCTCTCTCCCTCCCTCTTTCCCTCCCTCCCTCACTCTCTCCCTCCCTCCCTCTCTCTCTTTCCCTTCCTCCCTTCTCTTACATGATGTTTTGAGGTAGGGTCTTGCTAGGCAGCCTGGAACTCACAAAGACCCTTCTGTATCAGTGTTTCAAAGCTGCAATTATAGCTATGTGCCAACATACCTGTTTGGAGCTACATTTAAAAAGATAGAGCATTTATTTTAGTGTGCACATGTATGTATTCATACAGGTACATGCATGGCTGAGGATAACTTCCAAGAGTCCATTCTCTCCTTCCACAATGTGAATGCCAGCAATTGGAGGCGGGTCCCCAGGTTTGGTGGCATATACCTTTACCCACTGAGCCATCTTGCCAGCCCCATGCTGTCCCTCAGGGGACAGTGGAGTGACTGGACAGAAGGCCCTTTTAAATTTAAATGTAGATACTATATAGTAAGGCTGACCTTAAACCTCAGGCAGTCCTCTGTCTCAGGCTCCCTGGTGCTGGTATCAGAAGAAACTATGTGCATAGGAATATGTTTTTGCCACCAGGTAGTGGTGGCACACTCCTTTAATCCCAGCACTAGGGAGGTAGAAGCGGATGGATCTCTGTGAGTTTGAGGCCAGCCCGGCCTGCAAAGCTAGTTCTAGGAGAGCCAAGGCTGATATACAGAAAAACCCTGTCTTGAAAAACCAAAAACATAAGAATATGTTTTTGTAGCCAAGTGTGGTGGAGCATGCCTTTAATCCCATGACTTTGGAGGCATAGACAGGTGAATCTACATATTATGTAGCCAAGGCTACGTAATAGAGAGACTCTGCTCAAAAAATAAATAATAAATAAAATGCAATAATAAAAAATTTAAAAAGAGTATGTTTTGCAAAGAAAACAAAGATTCCCTTTGCCGGTTGGCTGCTGTCACTGTGACAGCTTTTCTCGGGTTGCAACATCCTGTACCTTTGTATTCAGACAGCGTTGACACAGGTCTCCAGCAAATTCCCAGCTCACCTGAGTCACTTGGCAGAAACAAGTTTTTATGTCAACTCACAAACCGACCCATGTAAGCCCTTCGACAAACAGTGCGTGTTATTGCAAAGGCAGGTAGCCAACAAGGGAAGCGGTCAGCGCCCCTTTCTCTTGTTTGTCACAGACACATCTGCCGACCTACACTTGGCATTCAGGATAAGATCACGCATGCCCGAAACTTCCCTCTCAGGGAGAAGCAGGAAGGGCGGGTGGACTATTGTCAAGATGAGAGGGGAGGTGACCACTTATGATCAAATAGCAGCAGCTACCATTTTCTCAATGCTGCCTGTGTGCTGGGCACAGGTATTAACTCCTCTGCCCATCTCTGACGTGCTGCAGATGCCTTCTGCAGATGAGGAAGAGCGGACCAAGGATCAGAGGCACCTTTGCAAGATGCTGGAGCCCACACTGCTAGCTTTAGACCTCTTCCAGCACCAGGGTCCACTGGCCTCTCTCATCATTAGATTCCATGAATACCAACGTATTCCTTTTATGCCCAGAGATACTATACCCTTATGGTTCAATGACGCTGCTTCATTTATTCATGCAAAATTACGTTATTGAGCACCTACTCTGCACTTGGCAAAGAGGAAGGAGAAAGCCATGGAGAGGTGAAGGCAGGGCGCAGAAACGGGCACTGCCAAAAACCTAGGCTCTTCCCAGGAGCAAGCAGATTAGCCTGCTGGGTGGGGAGTGGAACCAGGGGCAGAGGAGTCTGTAGACACTGGGTGGGGATGGGGGTGGGGCAGGAGTGTACCAGAGCAGGGAAGGAGTCTCCCTTTCTTATTTATTACCTCTGGGTTCTCAAATGCATGACTACCAAGCACAGGTGACAAAATAAAAAGGGAAAGGAAAAAATGCCAGCTACAGCCCGAATAAAATCAGGGCAAATAGAATAAAACCTGACAGCCAAGTATAAATAAATATTCGTAAAAGAGTTAAAGGACAGATTAAAATAAAAACACCACATGCAATTCTTACCCCTTGACAAATGCAGTGCGAATTGGGTTCTTTTAATCAAATGTTTGGCAGGTGTATGAATTATTTATAATTCAATATCGGGTGGTTAAATGGAAAATGGAAGATGTTCCTGTGGTCTTCTCAGAGCTTATCCTCCTCCCCTAGCGAGGTTCCCCCACCCAGGGAAAGGGAACGGGAGTGGGTGGGAGCCGGGGAGCCCAGGTGTGGGGCTGAACCTGGAATCCCTGTCTGCTGCTGGGCATCATCACTTGTCAACCCACCCCTGTCTCAGTCGGGAGGGAGGTCCTTCTGCGTTGCCGGCCAGATGCAAGAGAGCTGGGGTGCACAGATGTGCGGTCTGATTTTGAGGGTTGTCCAGACTTGGTCATGCGCTCCTGCTTAATTTTGCCCTTTCCCAGGCCGTAAGCCCACAAGCAAGTTTCTCCAATGCTCTCCTTTACTTCTGCAAGTCACGTTCTGTTTAGAGTGCAATGCAGCATGTGACTCTCATCACACCAGGCCACAGAAAGAAGCGCCGATAATAAAGCGAGGCTCAGAGGGAGCCGGCCAGGTGTCTCTCCAGGTGATCGGGGGTACCAAACTCTGTGTGGTCTGGCCTCCTAACCTAGCCTCTCTGGTCCTCTGCTTCATCTGTGCACTGGGCTAATGGCAATACTGCCTTGGGACCTATTAGTAAGGATCAAGGGGTTGGAGTCACTGCGTGGACAAAGCCTTCCTTCTGCAGCAGGCGCACACTGCAATTAATACCATGGCTACAAGATATCATGCCCATTTGACAGATGAAGAGACCGAGGCCCAGAGAGGTAGAGGGAGCTGCGTACAGTAACTCAGACTGTGAGCAACTGGGAACTCAGACCTCTAGGAGCATGGCAGACTAGGTGGACTGACTCAAGCCTGCCCAGCCCTGGCACCCACCCATACCTGATTCTGACTTGCTTCACTCCTTACACCCAGAGTCCTAGGGAGTCACTTCACACAGAGTCAGGGCTGTGGGACGATCTGCCCCATGTCCGGCCTCTCTCAGTCACAAGTGCACACACAGTCACGCACAAGCACTTCCCCAAGCAAAGCCAGGCATGCCAGTGTTGATGGACTCCCAGGAGCAACAGACGAATGAGCTCGCGGCTCACAAGCGGCTGTCGGAAAGGTGGGAGAATGAAGGCAATTAGTCCCTTTAATGCCGATTTCAGACTAATCTTTCACACTTAAGAAAATTGTTCCAATGATTTTCTTATTTTCAGGGGAGCTCGTTAAGTAAGAATTAGAAAAAATAGATACTGGAGGAGAGATAAGAAAATGGATTTTGTAATGACAAGCTGCCTAAACATGCTGAGGGGGGCTAGCTGGGCCAGGATGGAGTGAAGGATCCGCGTCCTCCTTGGTGTGTGACAGCTGGTGTTCCAGGACCTCAGGGGAGGGCGAACATCCCGAGGATGGGGACGTGGGGCCCAAAGCCTCAGCTGGGGCCTCTGTGGAGTGGGTGACCATGCACTCTGGTTGTGGGTGACGTGACTCACGACCAGACCGTTTCTCAGCTTCCTGTGCCTGAGTTCTGTAGGAAGCTGAGTCCTCACCGTCTACACTGCTAAGTCCTTGCCAGCCTGGGAGCCTAATGTAGAGCATTCTGGCTTGGTACCTACTGAGTCCTCTGGGAAGCTTTATTGAATGCCTACTGTATACACATTGCTGTCCTGGGGCTCCCCATCGATTAGACCCCCTGGCCCCTCCTGTGGATCTGTGTGTAGCTGCATGGTCTCAGTGAAACCCAAGTGCAGACCCAGAGCCCATCTCCAGCCAGCCCCACTGGCTAGTCCACGTGTCACCTGTTTCCCCAGCAGATGCCTCTGCTGGGGTGGCTGTTAAGTACCGTGGATGTCACACTTGGTTGTGTGACTTGCCAAGGCTGCAATCTGAAACTGGAAGCTGTGGCTTTTATGTCTCTGCTACCTCCATGTGGTGAGTCCTTTGAGAGGAGGCTGGCTGGGGACAAACAGGGGTCAGATGGCACTGTGTGTCCTCTGCAGAAACAGAGCATTTCATATGGGAGGGGGCAGACATCTACCTCAGGACCGCGCAGGCCGCTTCCCCATCCCCTTACCCTGCCCCATTCCTATCTTCCTGCCTTTCCTAGGCTGCACCTTCCTCCCCCTGAGCACTCGGCCAGCCCTGATCACACATAGTCTTCAGATTTCTCCTTTACCTCAGAACCTAGGTGGGGCCCTCGGTCTTCACGCGTAGCAGCAGTGCATTCTGGGAAGCTCATCTTGGTGTGCCCTCTGACTACCCTGTCTGTAGACCAGGTCAGCGACAGTTGCAGAGATGCCTGGTGTTTGGTTCTGGCAAAGAGTAAGTTCTCCCGGGAGGCTGAAGGTGAGACGTGACATTACTTCTCTGGTCACTGACCAGGTGACGCACGCAAGTCACTGGCCATAACTCCGACCACAATGCAAACCTCTCCCGGGCGGACGTTGCTCTGATCTCAATGGTCCACAATCATGGAGGACTTTTACCACCCACAGAACATCTGCTGCATGTACAGACAGCGCCTCTGGTGACACCTGGGAATCTGCGGCTGGTAGCTAGTGAGAAGAGACCAGAGATGCTGCCAAACACCCCAAGCACACAGAACTGTCCCCCCTAACCATCGGTGGGACCGAGGCTCAGGAGGCCTGCCCTAGAGTAGTCTCATCTGTGTCTCCTTAAGTACTCAGAGTCTCCCTTAGGATCTGGATCTCCTGGGGTTAAGGGACAGGTGTTGGGGGGAGGGCTGGGCCTCCAAGACAAAGATCCAGGTCTGATGCTTCTTTCTTTTCAATCAACAAGCTTGCGGGGAGTGTGGCTCCTGCTAAGTGCCTGAAGCGTCACTGGCCGGACAGCATGTCTTCCTTCCATGCCCACAGTACGGCAGACTTCAGGCTGGGTGGCCTGACACCTCTCTTGTTTCTGAGCCTCAGTCTCCAGAACTATTAAATGGGTACGGCACCATCTCTCACCCAGCATCGTTGCCAGGCCTTCAGTCATTTCAGAATCAGATACAAGTGTCTCTGCTTGGTAAACCAGAGTGTGGTCCAAATGACTGTCCTTCCAGGAGAGGGCAGGGTAGGTGGCAGAGACAGTTTTTTGTTTGTTTTGTTTTGTTACAAAGAAGAGAAAGATGACCCAGTAGGTAAAGTGCTTGCCACACAAACATGAGGACCTTGGTTCAAAACCCTGCAGCCCAGATAAAAGTCAGGCGTGGTGGCATGGGTTAAACACCCCAGGACTGGGGAAGTAGAGTCAGGGGTCTCTGGGGCTCACTGGCTACCTAGCCTACTCTGCCAGCTTCAGTTCAGTGAGAGACCATATCTCAAAAGAGCAAGCTCAGCAGCACCGAGGAACACCACCCCACAAGGTAGACCCGTGCCTTTACAGGTCTACACACACGAGTGTGCACCCTCACATATGTGTGTACACACACACACACACACACACGCACATACAGGCACGCGCACACACACGCACACGAACAGAGAGACAAGCTAAGACTTTATCAAGTGTTCCTTTATCAAGCGTTCGCTCTATGCTTCTCACAGGCTCCTCCCACCAACTGCGCAACCAAGCATTTTCTTACCCAAAGTAAAAATGGGGAAACTGAGGCAGAAAGGAAACGAGCCATGCTCAAGCTAGGGTGAACTCGGCTCTCCTCTTTTTTTTCACCTCCAGACCTAAGACGGTTCGGGGCCGGGAGTTGAGGTCAGAGCCGGATGGGCCTGGCCCTGCGGCCTTATTCCCCAGCGTCCCTCGGGCATCTCCGTCGCACCCCATTAGCACTGCTTTAAAAAGCGCGGGGCCGACCGGGGCGCGTTATTGCCCACATAAATCAGGCGACTCCCGAGTACCGAACACCTTTAAACAAACAGCTGATGGGAGTGAAGTTCCGGGATCGTTATTAATAGCTTTTCATTTCGGTGGCCGCTGTGCTGTGACATGCCTTCCCAGCAGAAGCCCCGCGCAGCCAGCCCCCATCGGCTGATCCCCCGAGTCCGCCAGTCAGAATGAATGACTGTACCTTTGTGTTAATTGTGGAGCCCAGCCGCAAGCAGAATGCTAATGGGGCCAAGTGGGAGGGGGCGGGTGCTAGGCCTGCCTGGCTGCCTGGCTGGGAAGGACCCCACCTCTGGCCCCTCCTCCACAGCCAGCGGCGGGCTCTTACTCAAACACTCAAATAAGCTCTACCCTCCTCCGCTCAAGAAAGCCCCGTGGCTCCCGAGGCCTGGAGCCAAGTCTGCACTCATCCCTCTGCTCTGGAAGCCCTTGGCTCTCATCCTGTCTGTGGCTGAGGCCTCTTGCCGGCATTCCTACACCAGGAGCCCAGTGTTGTTTAAACCTCCATTTAGACGCTCAGTCGAGGCTTTATTCAACAAATATCCAGAGTCCTCTGAGGGACCTGGGAGGCAACAGTAAGCAAGACATGCCCTTGTGCTCCTGGGGTCTAAGATCACGGAGGAAACACAAGTGTGGGGGAGCCTCTGGAGTCCTAGCCCAGGCTAGCTCTTTGCTATCTGCATGACCTTGCACCAGCAGCCCTCCTGGATCTAAGTGTTCTCTGCTGCGGGAGGGAAGCCCTCGTAGGAATAACGGAGCAGACAGAGTATGTAAAACATTTAGCAGGCTCTGGATCACCGTGGAGCATTTAGTAACTGTCAGCTCTTGCCATCATTAACTTGGGGCTCATGTACACGGTGATGACTAGCTAAGAAATGAGCAGGAGGGCGTGTCAAACGGAGGGACAGTCTGGGGTCCAGTGAAGGGCTCCCCAGGGAGGCGACATTTTCTCAGACTAGGGGCAGGGATGTTTGGGGAGGCAGAGGACACCAGGCAGAGAAAACAGCAGAGGTTAAAAGTCAGGGCAGGTGGATTGCACCAGGCGAAGAAGAGCAGGCAGGCTGAGTGATAGGCAGGAAGGAGTCAGGGAGATGGGGAGGACAGCTCACAGGATCCCGCGAGTCTTGTTAAATTTTAAATTTCATCCTAAGGACAATATGGGCGGCTGTTGAACGCTATCCTTCCCCCACCTACTGGGGACTCGCAGTGTGGCTCAGAAAGAAACTGAAGATTTGAGGCTACTGTCTAGGTGGTTACCCACAGTGGCCTGGGGGCAGTGAGTGTCCATGCTGTGCCTGGGGATACATAGGAGGCAGAATCCTCAAGACATGATCAGAAGGTCCTAGGCAGAGAGAGTAGGGAGAGGGACTGCTCATGAAAAACTCCAAGATGACCTCTTCATGGGTTTGGGAGAAAGAGGGAAAGCTGTGGTCTGACGGGCTGGGGACCATGCCCTCAGTTAGCCACTGTGACGGCTGTGGTTTACCCTCTCTAGAATACCCACCCAGATCCAGTTTGATGATGAATTCTTTATTTCTTACTCTGGGCTCCACGGTCCCCTCCAGTGCATGAAACCCATCTGGCTACCGAGTGGCCTCACGGACGTCCCTGTGTCCGTACCTCTCTGTGCCCACACCTTGCGGACCGTCTGGTCTCCACCCTTCCGGCTGCCCTGCTTCCTCTGATGTCTACTCACCTGCCTCCTAACCCGATGGCTCCAGACCACTCTGTCTGCACCTGGCCCCTGCACAGGCAACCCCAGAGGTTCCCCATGTAGCCACATGCATGCATCTGTATCTCTCCCCGAATCCCCAGACAGTAGAGTCGCCTGTCTGTCCAGTGCAGAGGTGGAGACCATGCTCAAAACCACCGTTGTCACCATGCACAAAGGATGGCGAGATGACTCCAAGGTCAAGGTTGCCTCTCTTCCCCTAACTAGTGCCTCTCTGATCCCAGCTGTGTCTGCCAACGCCCTGGGAGTCACTCTCGACTTGGCTCCATCTCACACCGGCATCCTGTCCATCACTGAATCCTGCCAGTCTTACAGTGGAGCCAGAATCTGGCCAATCCCAGCACTGTGGTTGTCAGCAGCTGGGCCGGCCACAAGGATGGTCACCTCTCACCTCCCGGCTGCTTCTGCCCTAGCCCCTATGGTGTGCTCTCTGCCAAGGTGTTAAAACACAATATTCCTTCCCCAGAAAGTTCTTTGGCTTCTTGTCTTACTCAGAATGAAATGGTTCCTGAGAGCCAGCTATCTCTTCCTGCATCCTTCTCCTCCCTTCCGGTCCTAGCAGGCTCTGGCTGCTTCCCAAACCTACCAGCTATGATCCTGCCTCAGGGACTTTGCATTTGCTGGTTTCCTGGCCTGGAATTCCAGGCTCCCTCAAGTCTTCTTGGCTCCTGCTTTCCTAGCCTTTAGGAGTCTGCTTAAAGGACCAACCCCAAATCACTGCATAGTCCCCACAAGCTGTCCCTTGCAATGCAGTTCCTCTTCTCCCCGCCCAGGAGAACAGCAAGCCAGAAGTGAACACTGGCCTGACTCAGGAAGCCCCTCCCCCTCGCTTTGCACTGACTCCACATGGAGGGCAGTCTTCCCTAACACTGCTGTGTTCGGCTCTTAAGTGACAAGGGAGTCTTTGGTTGTCACTGCCTGTCTCTCCAGAAGACAGTGGGGCCACACCCCTCCAGAGTGGAACATGGAGCGTGTCCAGTGTCTGGATAAAGACACAGATGAAGGACAGAGTTCAGACCCCGCCTCCGGAGGCCTTTCCCGAATCTTTGCTGAGCCCCCAAGTCCCCGAGACCAGAGGGGTCAGGGATGGGGCCTGGAAGCAGAGCTGGGAGGATCCAGAGTCTGTTTTGGAATTAAAGTTTGGACTGGGGAGGTGGTTTGTTGTTGTAGGTGTTGTTTGTTTTGGGTTTTTTGTTTGGTTGGTTAGGTCTTTGGGTTTTGGAGGGTTTTTTCTCCTTTTTTTCTATTGACTGAACCCAAGTCCTTTTGTGCATTAGGCAAGCCCTTTGAGCTATACCTGGGTCCTCTGAATTGGGATTTCTGCTTAAGTTCCTGAAAAAGAAAAGTTAAGTTCTGGAAAAGTTAAGGCAGGGATAAAGTTGAGGACTGGGGTCTGAGTTGAACTCAGTATGGGGAGCAGGCTGCTGAGATTTGAAGTCAGGGTTCAGTTTCTTGCTGGGCTGAGTGTTCAAGACAGAAAAGACACACTAGCACTAGCTGCTTGGGAAACTTTGTCAGGGACAGGAACTCCAGTGGGAGAAGGGACAAACGGCTCAACTGGAGAACACTGGTTGGGGTTACAAAGTCTCTCTCCAGGACACTGGGACAGGGCTCACATTTTACAGCCACACTCTAGCACAGTCAGAGATGTCTGCCAGGGTGAGTTGGCCACTTAGAGGACAGTGGTGAGTCTGTCACTTAGGTGACACTTGTCTGGACACATCTTGGTTGCAGGTAGGGAGGGTACTGCTGCCGGCATGTGTGCAGAGGCTGGTGGCCCTAATCAACCCACAGTGGCCTACTCCTGTGTCAAGAAGAAGCCCAGAATTCCCCATTCTCTGAAGGGTAGTCAAGGGTTCATCTAACTGGGTCAGGGCTGTGGGATGAGGGCCTTGCAGGCCATCTGTCCCTGGATCCCTGTGAATTCATCTTCCCCCTATTGCCCCTGACCATGGCTGAACAAGGGGCTCTGAAGGTAGAGAGGATGGAGGGGAGGAAGGAGAGAGTCAGTCCTAGGAGCTGAGACTGAAGCCAAGCAGGGGAGGGATGCTGAGAGAAAGAGAGGGCCAGGGCAGGGCCAGGCAACTGAGGGCTTCAACAGGGACCATGAGGCTGTGGGGTGGGGACCTGCAGGGTGGCAGGGAGCCGTCCCAGGTAGCCCGTGCCCCCTGCCAGTGCAGTTCAAGAGGCTCACGTCCTCATGACCACAGCCATCCACATCCTCACAGCTCAGCCCACAACCCACTGTTTCCTCCTTCCTTAGTGCTGACACAGGGTCTCATGGAGCCCAGGCTGGCCATGGACTCTGTCTTGGAGGATGACCTTGAACGCCAGATCCTCTTGCCTCTACCTCCCAAATGCTGGGATCACGTGCCTGTCATCAGGCCCGTGAGGTGGGCACCATTATCTTCCCCGTCTCACTGAGAAACCACGGAGGTTCAGAGAGCCTGGGAAAGTCACCAACGATCCCCCAAGTCTGGGCAGCAGGCTAGCACTGAGATGGCTAGGGTTTCAGGTCAGGTGCTCACAGTCAGGGTCCCCTGACTTCCTATGCTACCATCTGCTTTCCCCGCCTTCCCCGCCATGTGTATTCGTGATCCTGGCCAACCTCTCAACGTGTGCTGCTTAGGTACGATGATTACCATCCTTGATGAAGCAGCCACATCCCAGAGAGGTCAAGTGTCTCTCCACACCTCCGGGACTGCCCAACATCAAGGCCACTTGTGCTTCTCTGCACGACAGCTGGGAAGTACGTCTGCACTGCTACCCGTGCCCACTCCCACAGCTGCATCTTACTGTCACAAACAGGCAGATTTCTGCTTCTCCACCTCAGCCCCAGGGCTGATTGGGCTGGGTCATTTCTTTTTAATTACATTTGTGTGCACATCGTGCGTGCGTGCGTGCGTGCGTGTGTGTGTGTGTGTGTGTGTGTGTGTGTGTGTGTGTGTGGTGTGTGTGTGTGTGTTGGTATGTGCATGCCTTGGCACATGTGTGGAGTTAGAAGACATCCTGGGGATTCAGGTCTTTCCTTCCAGTATGTAGGTCCTTGGGATCTAACTCAGGTCACCAGGCTTAGGTGCCGGTGCCTAAGGAACCTGCTATAACATCTTGCTAGTTCCAGAACAGTGCTTAGCAGCTGTCCAGCCTCTACTATGTCCACTAGATATGATGATTCCAGCTGTATCCAGACATTGCCAAGGCGTGGAACAAACTGCTCCTTGCTTTAATGGAAATACTGATCCCAAGGCTGGGCCAGGAGGAGAATCCTGTGACAGATGGGCATGGGAAGCACAGATCAGAGAGAAGGCACCTTCCTCAAGGTCATTTGGGGTCAGCGAAGTGCTCAGTCCAGCCTCCTGCTGGAACCATGGTCCCCCAGGGGAGTGTCCTACAGAAATACTGATATGAGCCAGCCCCAGCTGTCTGTCCAGGAACCCATACAGGTTTTTCCCCCTCCAGGAATGCTGCAGCCCTGGCTTCCTGGCTGAGCTGAGGTGGGCCTGTCCTTTGCCTAACTATGGCAGTGTGAAAATAGCCCAGGAGGCTCACTGGTTAAGAGCACTCATTGGTTGTTCCTCCAAAGGATCTGGGTTCAATTCCCAGCACCCACATGTCAGTTCACAACAGTCTGTATGTAACTCCAGTTCCTGAGAATCCTACAACCTTACACAGACACACATATAGGCAAAACACCAATGCACATAAAAACAAACAAACAAACAAACAGAGAATCACCCAAGAATCAGGCAGTTTGAACCCAGTACCTCTCACCTGTTTTCTGACAGGCCAAGGTTTCAGCAGTCAGTCCTGGCTGCTGCCCCAACTCCAAATGACATTCCTGTCCCTATAGCTCAGTACCCTTGATCTGCCATTTGTTGTCAGGTGGCCAACCCTCCAGGCACACAAGCCTCCAGGTGTCCCCGAAACTGTAAATGCTTCCCTGCCTCGTTTACAGGTCTTCCAATGGAAAGTTCTTATGAGAGAACTCCTATTCAGCCTTCAAGCCTGAGCCCAAACTATTTGCTCCAGTGTGTGTGTGTGTGCGCGTGCACACACACACACACACACACACACACACATGTCCTATTAGATTGAAAGAGTCCTTGAAGGTATAAGTCTATAAGTCTACCTGATCCTTACACCCCGGTTCCTGGCTCAGAGTAGGTAGATAGTAACTACTGAGTATGAATGATGGGGAATAGAAGAGTAATAAGGCCCCTGACTGGCAGTGCCACCCTCAAGACTCCAGCGAGGGAAGCCAGCTTCTTGCTGTCCCCTTGTTTTGCATTCTGAGGACTGCCCTACCCCCAATGCTAGCCAGTGCCTGCTACCCCAGCCACCCACACAGTCTGCGGACTCAGAGAGCACCTTGGATGGAGACCAGACATTTTTTTATGCGTTTTATCCTCTGCGAGGCATCCACAGGGAGCCGTCTGTCGGCCCTGCCTTCCTGCCTGCTCCCAGACACTTGCCATTCTTCTATCCGTCCCACAACCTTCTGGGCACCTGCACTCACCACATACGCACTTCCAATATCCAGCCATTTCCTTCCCATCCAGCTCCTTGAGGGGCCCCTGCCTCTCACTCTGAGTCACGTGAATCTTCCTCCAGAAAGTCCTGACTAAGGACCTGGGTCTTGTCTCAGCTCCTGCTTTGCAGAAATACTCTTTCAGACCCATTTATTATTTTCTGAAGTTAGAAAGACACTTGTATGAACAGCTCTGCAGGCCTCAGTCTATCTACCTGCAAAGTGGGGAGAAAGGTGGGCGATGCACACAAAATCAGGGGCAGCTCTGGGCTTGATGTCTGCGCTTCTCAATACAGCACTTCCAACCTGCACCAAAACTCAGGGCTGCTCCTCCATGCTCCTATTTCCTGCGTGGCCCTGGCCACGCTCTTTTCCTTCTTTGAAACTCAAGTTACAAAAAAAGGAGGGGCACCCTCTTTTCAAGTTCTAATTCAGCTTGGGGGTCCTAAACTCTGATGATTCTACACTGTAGTGGGAAAGCCATGCTTCCTCCAACCCCCAAGACTGAAGCCTCATAGGGAGCTTGGAAGGGACAGGACTTCCGGGTGGGGAGGAGGGTGTGGAGGGAGGAGCTGTCCTAGCCTGAGTGTGAGAGACGAGTTAACAGCTCAATTGTTATTTCAATTACACGGATTATTTGAAAACAATGTTATGAGTTTCATCACTGACAACCCCGGGAAATGGCTGCTATGGCAACCGGGAAAAAGAATGGTGCTGGCCAACCAATCCCAAGTTTTGTCTGCAGTCCCAGTTTGTTCAAACTCTCCTCTGTGGCCCCTCCCATCCTCCACTTGGGGAAAGGTTTGAAAGAAAGTAAGCAAGCGGCAAGTGGGAGGACTCTGCAGAAGGGGAAACTGAGGCTGTGAGAAGAGAGATTAAGATCTAAGATTGCCTCTGGGAAGACTTGGGAGATGCCCACTGGGTAAAAATACTTGCTATGCAAGCACAAAGACATGAGTTTGAATCTGCAGCTGTCGTGTAAAAAGCCGGGCACTGGGCAGAGACAGTTGTTCCTCAGGGCTCTGCTGGCCATAGTGTTAGCCCAGGCAAAGTTTCCGGTTCAGTGACAAACCCTGTCTCAGGAAGAAAAGTGAAGACCGAGAGAGCACACCCAGTGCCTGATTTGACCTCCACATATACACACAAGGGTGCACACACCTGCTTGCAAAGCACACACACACACACTGGCACACTAGAGTCCCCTTGGGCAAGGACACTGGCTCACTGTACAGCAGTGAGAACAGGGCTCTCGGCACCCTCTGACTGACAAGGGGGCTCCCAGGACACCTCTCCCACCCTGCCCACTGCTGGGTGAGTTCCCCGAGGCCTCCTTCTGTCAGGACACACGGACCTCCTCATCTCCCACTGCTGGACGAGAGGAAGGGCAAATGGGGTCTGTGAGCTTCCTGAGCACCCTGGAGCGCTCGCTCAGAGCCTCCCGTGTGGGCACCTTCCCCAGCCCAGCCTGTCCTAGATGGATGCCTGTAGGATCCAAAAAAGAGCCCCTGGCCTGGAGACTCCCCTTGCTTCCTCCTTGTCAGGACGTGCCCACGGGATGCCCACTCTGCAGAAGCCTGCTGCCTCACCGGAGCTCCCAGCTCTTGCCTACAGTCTACTCAGTGGCTCCACCCCCTTGCCATTTTATCAGCAAACCCGTAGAGAGGCACCAGGTACCATGCTAAGCACTGTACAAATATCATTCACCTCCCCCCAACTTGGTAATCAGAGGCTGATTATCAACGTCGTCTTACAGTGGGGAAACTGAGGCAGCCATGTGTCATGTGGCTGGTAGTCAGGAGGACCAGGCTGCTTCAGAACTCCTGCTCTTGGCTGTTCTCCGAATTCCTCTAGACAGAAAACAGGCATTGTGTGGGGCGGGGCTGATGGAGGGATTACTTATAAGACAGAACCTTATGGGTTTCACCTTCCTCTCTCGGGACACCTCTCACTAGATCTTGCCTTGAAACTCGAAGACCTCTCCGTTACTCAGCAGGGGAGACCTGGGCAGACATGAACACAGCAGGCCTCAGCGGGAGAGCTGTGATGTTTCAGAGATAACTGCTGCCAAGAGCTCTGCTCTTCTGGAAGGCAGGAAGCCTTGCAGGGGCATCCTCATTAAAGTGGTACCCAGTGCCTGTGTGAGAGAGATGGACACCGTGTATCCATCCCCTCATTCACCTGGGGTA
This sequence comes from Mesocricetus auratus, assembly GCF_017639785.1. Classification (NCBI taxonomy): domain Eukaryota; kingdom Metazoa; phylum Chordata; class Mammalia; order Rodentia; family Cricetidae; genus Mesocricetus; species Mesocricetus auratus. The sequence goes on from NW_024429209.1 coordinate 11,598,321, forward strand.
ACACCAGCAACCCATTGTAAAGATGAAGAAACTGAGGCTCAGGGAGTCAAAGAGATTTGCCCAGTGTCAGGTGGTGAATATGCAGCCTGTCAAGAGAGATAATCCGGGTTCCAGCAGGAAACAGAGGGTAGAAAGGACACTGAGGGTGGCTGAAGGGGTTCAGCAAAGTTGGTAGACGGAAGACAGCCTTGGTGTGACACTAGCTGGGGCAGGTGTGTCTGGCTCAGCAGGTGGAGAACTGTGTGTGTCAGGAGACAAGATGGGGCCTTGAGTGTCAAGGGAAAGCTCTGGAGCTGACAGTCATTGCTTCCATCCTCCCTCCCTCCCTCCCTCCCCCTCCCCCTCCCCTCCCTGGGCTCTCTCCCTCCCCCCTTCTCCTGTTCCCTCTCCCTCTCCCTGTGCTCCCTTCCTCCCATGCTCCCCCCCTCAACGGCGGCCTCCCTCCCGTGCAGTAGAGCAATTTCCCAAAACATTTTCTCTAATTTGTGATTGTTTTGCTAACCCAGAAACAGCAAGTCCGGATTCTCTGGCCTGTGAGCCAAGCCCGGTGGAGCTGCCAGCACGGCTGGTACCCACCATCAACGCAGCCGGCTAACCTGCAAGTTTCCCTCTTCCCAGAGCCACGAGGTGGTGGGCAGGTGGTGGGAGGGACTCACGGGCCCAGATCCAGGGCTTTTTTCTCAAGGCCTGCAGAGTGGATGCAGAGACCCCGGAGCGGTGGGGGAGCTGGCACCTCCACCGGCTGGCTGTCACACGCCGGGGGGCATCAGTGCTACTGCTTATGGAGGGAGGGAGCCACCAGGCTCCAGAAGGGGCCAGGACTGAGCTTGGGGATAAGAGTCTGTGGAGAGAATGATGGTCTGTGAGAATTTACAAGGTGTGTGTGTGTGTGTGTGTGTGTGTGTGTGCGAGTGTGTGTACATGTGTGTGAATGAGAGAGAGAGAGAGAGAGAGAGAGAGTAGAAAGCAGAAATTTCCTATTAGGAACTTGGGCTCACAGCAGGAAGGGAACATTAGAAGCAGCTAAGCAAAGTGGTCAGGTACTTATTAGGGCAAGAGGGTGAGTACCATGATCCAGGGGGGTGGTCGAGGGACTCCATGACAGGATCTGGGGCTGTGTAGGGGCTGGCATACTTTGGAAGTCTAGCCTAGGTTCTGTTCTGGACAGTGAGGAGGGAGGCCTGTGCCCAAGAAGACAGCGTTCCCCAGGAGCCAGTGGGAGCTCGGCCAGAGTCTCAACCGAAGGCTGGACAGGGCTTATGAGGGGACAGGAAAGGACATAGGCTCCACAGGAAGGAGGCCAGGGCTCTCACGACCGACCGGAGGATGCCTGGGGGACAAACATTGGCTGTGGAGGCGTGGGGCTGAGGGAGAATCCCTTGTTCTAGGGTTCTTCTGGAAACCAGTGAACCCTGCTGCTCCTGCCCTGACGCCAGTGCCCCGCTTTAACCCACCTTCACTTCCCCACAGGCGTGTCCTCTTGCTGTGCAGGCACCTCCCTCCTGCAACTCCATCACACACACACACACACACACACACACACACGCCTTTCTCCAAGGTCACACCCAGATTCCTCCACTACCCACCCACAAGCATCCCAGTCTGGCCTCTTTGCTCAACCCCCCCCCCCACACACCGGCAGACACAGGCAGACAGTGTGATGATCTCTACAGAGTCCTCTAGCTAGCTAGCCTTGATCCGTCCAGTTTCCTCTGCCCATTCCTCGCTTCTCATTCAGCTGAGTTGAGTGAGCTTCTCCATCCAGATGCTGCTATGGAGCACCTACTTTGTGCCTACAGTTGGGGCTAACAGAGCCCCCAGTGGGAGGAGCTACGAGATGATTGACAGCAACTACGGCTTTGAGGAGACATTGCCAGCTTAGGCAGATGTGGATGTAAGGGTGTGCGTGTGTCTACACATACTCACAGAATCCAAGGAAAACAAACAGCAGATTTGTGCAGTATTAGCAGCCAGCACTCTGGGAGCACAGCTCATCTCCAGGCCACAGTCCATCAGAACCCCTCACAGCTATGAGGGCACGAAGTCTCTTTCTAGTTCCTGTCCTCCAGGTTAAGGAGTCCGCTGTCTTTCACTGTCTTTTCTAGTCTGTCTTCATCAACAGGTATCTCCAAGCATTTGTGTCAAGATCTCACCCAAGGTGGGCACATAGTAGGCTTGTAAGAAGCGCGCTGTGAATGGATGAGTAAGCGGGTGTATCCACTGACAGGAGACAGCAGACAGGTGGGCAGTGAGAAGATGGAAAGTGCAGGAGGGCGGGGTGCAGGAGGGCGGGGTGCAGGAGGGCGGGGTGCAGGCGGGCGGGGTGCAGGAGGGCGGGGTGCAGGCAGGCGGGGTGCAGGCGGGCGGGGTGCAGGAGGGCGGGGTGCAGGAGGGCGGGGTGCAGGCGGGTGGGCGGCGAGTGTGGGTGGACAGCGGTGGGCGGCTAGGTGGGCAGAGGCAGCTCAATGTTTGGATGGGGGTGGGTGGGTGACGGGTTGGAAAATGACCAAAGGATGGATGGCATTAGGTGGGGTGCTAGGTGCCTGAAAAATGTCAGCAGAATCTCAGCTTTTCTGGGAGTCTCTCAAGCATAGACTCCCCTGATTTGATTAATGAGCCCTAGTTCTCTTACACACACACACACACACACACACACACACACATACAGAGAGAGAGAGACAGAGAGACAGAGACATAACCAGGCTTGCTGTATTGTCCCGTTTCTCTCCTTTCTCCATAGCGTCTCCTGCAACCAGGCTGCTCCTGGTCTAGGTGACTGTCTGGAGCTTTTCACTCGGTCCCTTGTTCCCCACAACCTCTTTCAGTCCTCCCTCACTGTCTTCTGGGTGATTCTGGCGCTGCCCTGTTCCCTGCCCTCTTTCCTTTAAGTTCCTCCTGAAAGTCCAGCCAGCCCGCTGTGGTGTCTCCCATCGCCTGCCTCCCCTCCTCCCCTTCACCTGCTCAGCCTGGAGGAACCTTCCCCTCCCCTTCCCTCCCTCTCCTCCCCTTCACCTGCTCAGCCTGGAGGAACCTTCCCCTTCCTTCCCCTCCCCTCCCCTCCCCCTCCCCTCCTCTCCCTCTCCTCCCCTTCTGCCCTCCGTGCTCTGGCCACCTTGGCCACCAACTCTCAACCGGACATCACCAAGCCACTCCCACTTCACTTTGCCCTCTCTCCAGGAAGCCCCCCAACCACAGCAGTGCCATGACTCAATCCACAGCTCTGGGACTGTCCCCCATGATCTGCGTCCAGTGAGCCACTTTGTTGAGATGTGCTTACGACACACCTACTCGTGTGTGTGTGTGTGTGTGTGTGTGTTTGTGTGTGTGTGTTTGTGTGTGTGTGTTTGTGTGTGTGTTTGTTTGTGTGTGTGTAACAGGTGCAAACAGTACACTATCAGTGTTCACGGCTTCTAAACCCTTCCCCACGGGTGAATGCTCAGATCCTCCCCACAGGGGAGGTCAGCACAGAAGCCCAAAGGCTGGTGACATGTCTCAGGTCCCTCTGCTGGTAAATGGCAGTCTGGCTCCTGTGCCCTTTGCAGGGTCCTGCGATTGATCACACTGTCCTAGAAGTGGGACGGGCTCTTCCTCCCGCCAGTGCCCTTTGGCCACTCAGTGGCAGACCTCTGTCCACTGCTCTCCTCCCTTCCCTTGTTTTGCTCATTTTCCGCTCTGAGACAAGGCCTCATGTAGACCAGGCTGGCTTTGAACTCACTATGTAGCCAAGGACGACCTTGAATTTATGGTCCTCCTGCCTCCAGTTTTACCTGGAGCTGGGGATCAAATCCAGGGCTTCACACATCTGGGCACTCTACAGCCAAGCCACACCCCTAGTCCTACCCTGTTCCCCTTCAAGCTCATTCAGAAGAGGGGGCCTGTGAAGAAGCGGACTTGAAACTGGACCCAAGAGGTCACTGCAGGCCCCCTTTCTGGGGCGAGTACCTGTGCACACAGTGAGTTGCTGATTGGTCCCTAAGGTCTTTCAACTCCAAGTGCATAAACCCACACACAGCTGTTTGTATGACTGAAGCCACACGCCATGGAGCCTCTGAGGCCAGGCTATTATCTCCCCCTCCGCTTCTTTAGTCCCTAAAGCACAATGTCAGCTCATTGTCTCTGCAGGCCCCACCCTGAGGCTGCAGTCCTCTCTCTGGACACTTGAATCTGCCCAGCTTGTCACCTGTCCGTCATCTTGTCTGCCTGCTGACCTGGATCCACCTGCCTCTGCTACCCATCCGTCAGCCCGCCTCAGACTGTCCACCTCCCGTCCCTGTCTGCCTGGTGTCTGCCACTCTGCCCATCAAAGTGCCCCACTCTCCAGTGACAACAAGGGAGGAGTGTGACCTTCGCGGTCACCACTCACTGAGCTGGCCACATCTTAACATCACAACCTGCCTTCTCGGAGCCCCAGTGTTCCCCCAGCACCCAGCCCCCTCCACATTCCCCAGAGACCCCCCCCCCCAGCCTTGCTGGGCCTAAAGGCTTCTACTTAAAGAATCGGGTCAGTGCCATGTACCTCCTGCCAAAAATGTTCAAGCAGTCCCCAAGGAAATCACTGGACACGAGCGTGAAGATGTGTGTACAAGGATTCTCACAGCGGAATTGTTTGTAATCGCGAAGGGTTGGGAGCAACCCAAGTGTCCAACCGCAGGGGCTGGCCGAGTGAATTATGGACAGCCACACAATGGCAGGCTGGGCAGCTATTAAAAAATGGTGATGTGGATATCTACTCATTGAAATGGTAAGACGCTCACAACGCACTACCCAGCAACAAAGCAGGCTACCAAGGGACACGTGCAAAGCATGAAGCCATTCTTATTTTCATTTTCAATCTATGTCAACAAGAGCATGGCCAAGGGGTAGTGGAATCATGGCTAATTAAAAAAACGCTTTCATGGGTAAAAAGACACGCGGGCGCACGTGTGCACACTTACACGAGTACACTCTCCCTAAGCCACAGGCTCTGCCCTGTGTCAGTGTCTCCTCCCTTCTCACAGGAGGCAAGTTAACTGTTTCCTAGGTGAGGAAACAGGTCCTACAGCCGAGCAGCGGTGAGCTAGGCTGAAAGGGTGGTTCTCTTGGCCTCCAGAGACAATGCTCTTGGTCAGCAAGCTACTGTTTCTCATTTTGTTTATCTGTGACTCAACTATTTGGGAAAAAATAGCATCTAACAATGAATGGCCTTTGACCCAGAGACATTTCTAGACACCACCCAATGTCCTTTGGGGGCCAAAGGTGGCCCTGGTTGAGAAACACTGACCTGAATAGCACTCAGTAGAGTGCTTGCCTAGCATAGATGAAGCCCTGAGTTCGATCCCCAATACTGCATAAGGCAGTCATGCTGACTCACAGTTACAATACCAGCACTCCAGGCATGGTAACTCATGCTCGTGATACCAGCACTCGGGAGGCAGACGCAGAAGGGCCAGAAGTTCAAGGTCATTCTCACCTACAAAGTGAATCTGAGATCAGAGGCACAAGAGACTGTTTCTCAGAACCAACCATAGGAGCCAAGGTCAGAAAGATGGCTCAGCAAAGAAAGGCACTCACCTCTCAAGCCTGCAGACCCAGATCAGTCCCCAGAACCCGCATGAAGATGGAAGGACAGAACTGACCCCACAAATCTGTCCTCTGCCGACCACAAGCATGCACGGCACATGTGTCCACACCTACATGGCACATCACACACATGCACACGCACACTCACACACATACACACAATAATAACAATGAAATGTAAAAGAATAACAAAATCTACATGCCCTAATTAGAAACAAATGACAGAAACCAGCAAGACCAGGAGAGGGGGCTGGTGAACTACACACTGGGCAGCAGCCCTCGGCCTCGGGGCTGTGGCTCTCTCCCTATGTGGGAGCCACAGGTATGCTGGTTCCCACACTGTGTGACTGTAAGCCCCTCCCCAAGCCCACGCTTGATGCAGCAGAGGCAGTGTTGGCCGTGTGCCACAGACCAAGGTCCACACCCAGGAGCCCGAAGGAAATGTCCACACTGGCCTCGATGGGGCCTCCCCCAGGGCTGGGTCTTCAGCCCCTGCACTGATCTTGGTACTGCAGAGTTCTCGGTGATGGAGTGGCCACAGGTGGGGACATCCTGTGGATGGTAGGTGGTTTGGCAGTGTCATTAGGGTCAGGTTTCACCCACTGGGTGCCAGTAATGGTCTTTGACCCACAGACATTTCTAGATATCACCTGATGTCCGTTGGGGACCAAAAGTGACTCTGGCTGAGAAACATTGAGCCACCATGCTGAGAACAATAACGAAGTCGCCCATGGGGAAACCTAAGCTCCACTGCTAGGATTTGAGGCAGGGGGTGATCCCTGGGTGGTCCCACAGGGCTCCCTGGGCAGCACCTGGTCTGGGGGATTCAGAGCCCCGCAGACCTCTCTATGCTTTTGACTAGACATGGAATGAACCCCTTCATCCTTGGGACCTCACAGACATGCTTCCAGCCCCAACTGTCCCCTGGGTATCCCCATTTGCAGGTCCCACCAGCTTCTCACATGCATCTGTCCCTAGCTGGTCCCCACCACTTCTGCAGCCCCTGCCTCGTATTTATTATCACGGTGGCCCAACAGCCTCACGGTCCAGAAACGGACATCCCTACGCCTCTGCATTCATCCAGCCCTCGAAGGTCCCACATGCAGCCCTCAGAGCAGCCCAGCAGTGGCATCCCTGGACCTGGCTTCCCAATCTATCCACTCTCCCCACAGCTGGGGCTGAGGCTTCTCCAGGCAAATGTCACCGGGTGCTTCCCTTGCTGAGAGCCCTCAGGGTCCCCACGGCTCAAAGATGCCATCCTATTACCTTTCTGCTTCCTGTGGCTCTCCAGCCCCGCTGGACCTGCTTCTGCAGCCCCATAGGGTTCACTGGGCTTGCAGCTTCCCACCCCTATTCCCCCTCCCCTCGGGGGACCTCCACAACCCTGAGCTTGGAGCCTGCCTTCCTCTCCAGTGCCCGCCTCATTTTCACTCCTTGGAGGACCGTTATTCAATCCTGCAGGGCCCTGCTTATACCTCACTCTTTCTGAAAGTCTCTGCTGCTCATCCACAGCTCTAACCATGGTGATGGGAACTGCTTAATCGTGTGTGTTGGGCCACTGGCCTCTCGCTGGCTCGGGCTCACAGCTGTGTCTCTCACTCTGAGCACAATGCCTTGCACACATACAGGCTTAGCAGACACGGGTGTACATGTATTTTTCCAACTGGATCATGAACGGATGGATGGCGTCACAGACAAGTGTATGGGTGGACATGGGGAAAAATGCCACTTGGGTTTGCCAGGGGGGCTTCAGGAGATCTTTGCACAGGCCATTCTGAGGAAGGCAGGTCTGGCCTTGTGCGGGACTGTCAGGTTGGAGGCACAGTTGGAGATAAAGGAGGATGCAGACGGATCACAAGGACCTTGAATGTCACTGTGCAGAGTCTGGACTTAATTCAGTAGGCAATGGGGAGCCATGGAGGGGTTTTAATCAAGCAAGTGACGCGATCCCACCTGTGCCGGGGAACTATTGCTCAACTGCAGCCAGGGCTGGGGTAGGAGAGACTGGAGGCCTGGAGACTGGCAAGGAGGTTACCACCACAGTTTAGACTTTTCAAAGCCAAGACACCTGAGTCAGATTGGGAATTACGGGGTGGGTCAGGGCACAGAAGGCAGAAACTAGGACAAAATGAATCTGTGAGAATCTAGAACCTTCCTTTGCCACTGGCTGCTTAGCCGGCCAGTTTCCACTACCCTGGAAGAATAGGAGGAGTCTGAGGTCAGAGGCAGCCAGATTCTAGCCCCCAGGTGGCCAAGCAATTGTGGCAAAGCAGGGAGAAGCCATTGCCTTCAGGATTATCAACAGAGGAATTTTACCATAACCGATGCTTTGTTTATGGGCATCCTGAGTGCCCAGGACAGTGCTAAGGGAACTGGTTTGTACAGGTTTCTTTTGTTTCTTTTTCCCCCACAACAACCCAACAGAGAGGTGAAGTAACTTGTTCAAAGCCACACAGCCCACAAGTCACAAACCCAGGTTGCAGTGACAGAGCCAAACAGCAAGCAGACAGCCAAAGGCTGGTGGGTCTGAGGGGGAAACAAACCCTCAATGTGACAGCAGGTAACGTGGGGCCTGGAGGACAGAAAGGAGCACCTCCAGGCTCTGGAACCTTTTATGCTAAGACCCAGATCACAGATTTAGGAAGGCCGAGTCCCCTGTAAGAGACCCAGCTAAGGAGTGGGCGCTGTGCACACCCTTAGCAGTAATAAAGCAGGATCTTCGGAGGCGAAGTGGTGACGTAGGCCCAGGCCCGAGAGCATCGCATCGGAAGCCTTTTTGCAAATTAGACAAGAGTGTGCCTTCTCCAGGCAGACGCGGTTGCCTTTAGGGCACCTTACTTGTTGAGTGGAGCTTAAAATAGATCTCAGACCCTCCTCTCCTCCTGAACCAAGTGTCCTCGAGACAGTCAACAGCCTGCCCAGCCGCACAAGACAACTACACTTCCAGCCTCCCTGTTCCATACCCCAGCCTCCCAGTATCCAGCCTCCCTCCCGTAGACAAGGACTCAACTCATGGTGCAAATGTAACTTTCCAGTTAGTCGTTGCCCACTCCCCGTGAGACAAAGTCTGATGATGCTTGTGGTCCTGATAACAATGTTAAGCTCAGAGCCTGTCCTGATTAGAGCAGGAGTGGGGGGGTGGGGTGGGGATGGGGGTATCTAGGCTTTCTTTAGAGACACCAGAAACAAAACTGAAGGTTCCAGGAAGCTGAGGCTCCCTTCAAGCATTCCATCTTAAGTGTACTCCGAGGAGCCAAAGCTAGGGAAGGGGATCCGCCCTTGTGTGTGGGGGGGGGGGCATGGGGGAAATAAGACTTTGATTCCTGAGCCTGGACTGAAGTCCTGGTCTCCTCCCAGCCACGTATGACTGGTACTGCCTGTCACTAGGGGGAATGGTAGGACCCTACCTGAGGTCTCAGCCTTGCCTCTCCTTGGGATGTTCTTCCTCACTAAGAAGCACCCGCCCATCCCAGGCCACCCAGCACAGGTGCAGTTACATAAATAGGATCTCACCCCCACACACACACATAACCGAAGCTACATTTCCAACGGATTTTCCTGATGGAAGAAAAGGGGAGAAAACTCAGACAAAAGAGGAAATTTAATTGGCCAACTCCTCCATTTGGTGTGGTAAATAAACTGTTCCAAACTTTGCTGTGTTGAAGGTCCCTGTCCCAGCTCTAGCCAGTCCCCCACAGGGAGCCTCAGAACCCCAAAAATGAGACCCAGAGGGCCCAGAGAGGGCAGAGGCTTTGTGCAAATTGTAGACTGTCAGAGAATCAACCAAGACCCTAGCACCTTACACAAACACACACACACACACACACACACACACACACACACACACTACACATGTACCCAGGGTCACAACAGTTTGTCATTTCAGTTTCTCTCAGTCATTCAATTGCTTTTTCTTCCCCTAGGAGCTCAGGGATCTACCTTAAATACCTCATGCTGCATGGAAGCGTCTTCCTGCTTTGCCCACAGCCCAAGGACAAGAAACTATCAATTTCTCTTCAGATTCGCCCAACATAGAATTGATGAGGCCTGGATGTCAGGGTACCTGGATCCCCATTCTGCCTCTTGACAGTGCTCCTTCGGATCTGAAGCCTGTTTCCGATACTTTAAGACAGGAAGGAGGGCAGCCCAGGTAAATTGAAAGACATGGTGACCCAGAGATAGGTGCCCTAGGCCGAGAGCCCTAGCTTGCATGGCAAAGCACCCGCTGAGAGGTTTTGGCGTTGAAAATGAGGGAAGAGCACAAGACACCCCCATCCAGATCCCAAGCAGGATTTAAGGGACCACAGCGACTTCCAGGAGCACTGGAAAGGGCAAGGCACCCAGCTGGCTTGGAGAAGAAGGTGCCTCCTGACCAAGCAGAGAGAGAAGGAAGCAGGTTGGGTGAAAGAAGGTGGACACACTAAGGATGAGATGGACCAAGCCTCCACATTCCAACAAGAGTCAAAGAGGGCACTGATGGGCAAGCGTGGGGGATACACCTAGGGATAGTGCTCCTAATAGATGGGCTTCAGGACAGTAGGGGGGAAAGAGGGTGGGAGCTAGCACCCGCCTCCAGCAGCTCAGCAGAGGCGGCAGCCAAAGCTAGCAAACAAGCCACTGGCCAGGCTGGGCACTCCGGCCAGCCAGTTCTGGGACACGGTGAGCGCTAGAATCAGACTCTGGTAAAGCAGGACCGGAATGCACATCCTCCAGCAACAGATCAGGGAGAGAGGTAGAGAAAGTCGGGGGTTCCCAGCAGCGCGAGTGTGGGAAGTCTTCAACCTAACCGCCTGGCTTCAGCCTGCCGGCGCTCCTGTGCCCGCCAGCAGGGGGTGCCCCTGTGGCTTGGGGAGACCTCGGGGGACTCCGGTTTCTGTCTGCGCTCCGCCGGCTGCACCAGACTGGGTAGTCTCCCGCAGCCCCCCAGCTGGGGCAGGAGCCCGACCGGGCCACAGCGGAAGTGGTGAGGTCAGGTCCCCAGGCAAAGGCGACACAGATAGGGTTAGTGTCCACCGAGGGTCCTGCAGCCCTCACGGTCTCACGGTTCACGCCTCCCCGATCCGCACTCCGGGCCTCTAGGGTCAGTCCCGAGTGACGCTCGCTTTGGACGTGAGCTTGTGAAGCCCGGTCTTTCTCCGTGGCGGGGACAGAGTCCCCCGGAGTCGGGTGTGGAGGAAGAGGGCAGAGCTGCCCCTCGATCTCCGCATGTCATCCGACGGCCGAGGGGCGCAGGGGTCACGTCGGCAGAGTCGCAAGGGTCCCCGTAGCCTGTCCGGCTCACCCCACCCCAGGGTGGCCGCAGCCGCGCGTGTCTCGGCGGCCCGACCCGCACACGCACCCGCGCAGCGCACACGCTCCCGCCGCGCCGATCGCCGAGCCTCCGGGAGGGGCCGCGAGCCCACGAGCCCAGCCCGGGCAGTGCGGGGTGGGCAGTGGGGACGCCAGGGTCCCGGCCCGTGTCTACGCCGGGTTCACCATGTCCGCACCCCTCCTCGAGCGCCGGCCCTGCACCCCCGGCGCCGCCACCCCCCACCCCCCCGGCCTGCGGGGCATCCCCGAGCTCTGGGCGCAGGGACCATGACTCCGGGGCCGGGAGGTGGCCGGGCTGGGCTCCGCGCCGGGGAAAGTTTGGACGTGGGAAAGTCCCCGTCGCCCCGCCGGGGAGGGGGCGCGGGATGGGCGCGCTTGGGCCGTTATCCCGGAGCCCGCGCCGCGCCCGCCTCTCCCCGGCCCGTGAGCCCTCACGGCCCGCAGCCTCCCCCGGTGGCGATCGGCTGGCCTCCCGCAGGCGCTGCGCGCTCTTACCTCGGGGAGCGGCCCGGCTGCACCCTGGTCCCCGAACCTCGGGACGCCAGCGAGCCGCGGGATCCCGGCCAGGTCCGGCCCCGGCGTCCGCCTGGAGGAGCCGAGGGAGAGCGGGAGCGAGAGGGGGAGCCGCGGCGGCGAGTGCGCGCGTGTGTGGAGGAGCGAGAGAGCGAGGGAGTGTGCGTGTCTGACTAGGGGGGAAGTGTGCAAGGGACGGATCCCTTCCTTCCTCCCGCAGCCTCTGGTGGAGACTCAGAGAATGCAGCGCCCGCCGGGCAGGAGCGCCGCGCCGCGCCGAGCCGCAGGCGGCCGCCGGGCCGGACCCCGCAGCCAGCCGGGGAGCCCGGCCCCCCGCCCCGACCGCGCCCCTCCCTCGCCCGCTGGGCCCCGAGGCTCCGTCTCCCCTGCAGCCGGCCGCGGGAAAGCCCCTAGGGGAGTGCTCCTCCTCCTCCCAGCCCCGATCCGCGCGAAGGGAGCGCCCCCAGGAGGGAGCACGCTCTGCTCCCTCCCTGCCTGGAGCCTCAGCTGCCCCGAGGCACCCGTGGCAGACTAGACCCTGTCCCCATTACTCCCCTGGCCATAACCTACACACACACACACACACACACACACACACACACACACACACACACACACACACACACACACACACACACTGAAAGCCTGGCTTCAAAAGAAGGGGGTGCAGGCGAAGGTAGGGGCGGGCTTCTCAAGTGGCCACCCCTGGCTGGCTGCCCAGAAAGGCCCTTTGCACAGTCTGAGGCTTCAGAAACAATCACTGTGCATTGAGGTGGACAGAGCCCCTGCTCTGGGGCAGGGAGTCTGCTGGCAGGTGGGAGGTCAGTTGTCCTGGGAAGAGAGCCATGCCAGACATCCCCCTTTGGGAGAGAACTCTGGGAGTCCTTCCTCCAGCCAAAGGGGGGAAAACACCAGAGTAGGCAAGCAAGACACTCCAGCTGAAACTTAGTGTCCTCTTGCACCGGTCTAATAAAACCCTCCCACCATCCAGAAATGCCTGGAAAACCGGCAATTGACTTTTCCATTCCTGCTCAAATTCAGCTAGCCCGCTGCCCCGTGCCTTTTCAGCGTGGACTGCTTTTTCTCTTGGCTGTGCAGGTGCCAGCTAGGTGGCTGAAGTATACCCTGCAACTGTGTGTCTTTGCCGGCCTGTCCCTAGCCAGGCATCCTGGCCCGAAAAACAGACGCTGAAGTTAACGTGGCTGCACCCTCCTCCAAGACCCTGACTCCTGCGGGTCTCCAGGGAGCCATACTCCAGCTCACCCGGCCTGCTCACCACCAGGCACTCTAATTTCCACCCCAAGCCTCCTCCCTGGTGACCGGCTTCCCCTCTGGGTGGCTGCATTTCTAGTCTTTCCTGCTAAACTCCATCACTCTTATTTATTTTGAGATTTATTCTCTGCCTCGACAGCCAGCTCCCTCCCTTAAGTCCTTCTCGCGGGCGGCTCATTCCCTTCATTGATCTCCCAAGCCTCGCTTTTGTGCGGCCCCTTCTCCTGGTCTCTCTCCTCCCCCTCCTCTCTATTCTTAGCTTCTACCCTTTCATGCTTTCCCAGACCAGAGGCCGGCCCTTCCAGGTGCCTTCCTTCACTCTCTGCTCTCCCCGTCTCTCAGACTCACTTTTGTGGCTGTGGGTCCTCCTTTCCTGTCCTCACCCAGGCCTGGGTGTGTGCTGCTCTCTCGGGAGTCTGACCTGATTACGTGGCCACAGGCTATTTGAGCCTGAACTGCTGCGGTTTCTGCGCATTTGACTGCGCATAGTGGGGTGCTCTAAGAAGTCTCTTCTCCCCAGAGCTCCATTAAAACCTCACCTTTTACTCTCCCAACATGTAGCCCCCCCACTTCAGGGTCGCCTCCTGCCCTTATCTTTGACTCTTTCTTCCACAAACCTCCTCTGGGCACATGGGAGGCTCTGTCCTGGACTCTGGGAACACAGGAGAGTCACCATCATCACAACTGTCCGTGATTCTGCCTTTATGAAGATACAACATCAGTCCTGTTTTACAAATGAGGACACTGAGGCAGCACATTCTGAAGTATCAGGAATAGGCAGTCAGCAAATGGTGAGGGCAGATTAATGCCTTCCGTCTGGCTTCTCCACTCTTGTTTTCCCTGTCTGGGAGTGGACAAGCCAAGACTCTTTCTGGCAAGCGCAGCAACAGGCAGTGTGGTGTGAGAGAAACTGCCTCGCGAGAACCACGGGATGGAGGGGGCAGGCTGCTTTCCCCAGTGTTGGTGCGTGGATCAGATGGCCATAACAACACCCTGTGCTGCCACTTAATTTTCACATAGATCGCTTCACTTGATTTACACAGCAACTATACATGTGTACACAGGAAGGCTGGGACAAAGAGAAACTACGAGACTCGCTGAAAGTCACAGAGTGTGTAGAAGAGCTGGGCTTTGATCCTACACAGGCCTCTGAGCTGAACTGGTGCGGAATATTGTTTCCCGACTAGCAATGGGCCTAGTGCTTCTCAGGTGTCTTTATGCCATGGCATGGAGGTGACCCCACAAGAGGAATAGGACTCCTCCAGGGTCTGGATGGGGTCATGAAGAACTTGAAGGGATATGTTAGGGATAATTCTAGGAGGGGCTTGTGAGGTTCCATCAGAGGAGTGCCAGCTGGGCTCAACACACTGATGGCTTTGGGGCAGCCATTTGGGCCCTTGGCCTTCGCCTCTTTTGAACCCTGGTTTCCTTCACCTCCACCCCATGACCTTTGGGCCCATAGCTCTTTGTCACCATGCTGTCATATACATGGCGGTCTACCTAATATCTGGCCACTAAACCCTGTGGCACCACCCTCTTCTCCTAGTTGTGACAACTATAAGGTCATGTCAAAATGTTGCCAAGTGTCTCCTGAAGGGCAAAGTCAGCCTTAGTTGACCACCAGGACTCCAGTGTGAGGGTGAGCTCCAGGGTGCTGTGCCTCTGAGCATGTGTCACCAAGTGTTATGTGTGTATATGAGAGTGTTTATATGTGCATGTTTATATGTGTGTATATGTCTACATATGTATATATGAGTATGTGTATATATGTCTGTGTTTGTGGATCTCATGTGTATGGCATATTTTGTGTGTGTGTTATATGTGTGTGGGTCTGCTTATGGATCTCTTATGTATGTGCATGTGCGTGCACGCGCATGTGTGTGTGTGTATGTGCGAGCGTGCACGTGTGTGCATGTCACGTGCACACTCGTGCTTTCAGGTCCAGGCTCTTCCTCTCCCTGCTTCTTCCTCTCCCATCTACAATTGCTCACGCTATAGCCAGACCCCCACAGGGCCTCACCTGTTTCCCTGTTCTCCCCACATGCAGTCCCGGAATGATTTTATGTCCTCCTGCTTGTCTCTGTGTCTGCCTGTTGCCTTGGTACACACATTCTGCATACTCTTCTCTGGCACCCTCCGTCCTGGCTGTCTGTTCCTCTCCAGCAGTGTTTCTATGATGCTTTCTGAATGTGTGTCCTCACTTGTCCTCTCTACCTGTCCCCACATCCCCCACCCTCTCTCTGTCTTTGGCTGTCTTCTCCTCCCTAGTTCTCTCTCTCTCTCTCTCTCTCTCCTCTCTCTCTCCTTCTCTCTCTCTCTCTCTCTCTCTCTCTCTCTCTCTCTCTCTCTGTCTTTGTCATTCTGTCTCTGTCATCAGCCCCCTGCTCTCAAGTCTCCATGGTACCTCCCCCCTCCCATGTCACTGGACTCTCTGACCTCACCCTGGCCCCTCCCCATCTTCCTTTCCTCCACTCTTTTCTCCTCTCCCTTCCATGCTTCCCATCCCTCTTCCCCCTACTGCCTGCATCTGCTCCCCTCCCTCCTGCACTCCCCCTCCACTCCCTCTCCCCTCCCTCTCTGTCCCTGGGAGCTGGAAGTTAAAAGCTCTTCCGAACTTGCTCTGCAGTCGCGGTTCCCGGCGCCTTTCATCTCGACAGCACATTTGTAAAACTGCACAGACTGAAGGGCCGTGACACGAACAACCAAAGAAATGTCACTGCTTGGATGGGGCCGCCAGCCCGCAGGGGGGTGGAGGAGCCATTGGGGCACACCCCACGGACTCCTGGGAGGGGACCCTTGACCAAGGCAGGGTGGAGGACCCTCTACCATGGCTCTAGTGCCCGGTGCCTCTCCAGAGCTGGAATCAGAACAGGGTGGGGTGGGGGCAGGCAAGGTGGAGGAGGAGGAGGAGGAGGCTTTAGAGCTGCCAGCTGGACCAAGACAAGACAGGTGGGCAGCTGACATCAGGAGCTCTGGGAGCTCTGTGGAGCAGAGCTGGGTAGATTGTTAACCCCAACACCTCATCCTGTTCAAACTCACCAACCCAAAGCCATAGTGTCTGGGTTCAAATCCTCCCGCTTTCACTTACCAGCCCCGTCACCCTGAGCAAGTGGCTTTACTCCTGTTCCTCAGAGAGAAAGCAAGGATGATGCTAACAGTGTCTATGTCGGGACCCATGCATGGCACTTGGAATAGGTGTTCATTGTAATTAACAAGAACAATGGAAATGGATCGCTAGGTAGGACAGTGGGCCCTGTACTTCGGCCGGGGGAATGGAGGGTTAGAGAACACAGGTGGTCTAAGGGAGGGATTACAGCCCAGCTCCCTCCCTCCTTTCCCTTTCTCCTGGGGTTTGTGGGTACAGGATTAGGACTTGCATTCTAGCTGGTCAAGTTACCTGTTTGTTCCCTGCTATATCCTATGGAGGGGGACCATAGTCGATGTTCAATAAACATTTGCGAATGATGAATAAAAATCTTGGAATGCATCAAGGCTAGACAATTGAAAGGCGCTTTGTTTGCAGGTGTATGTGGAGCAGGCATGGAGAGGAGAGAAACAAGGCTTGAAAAGAAGTCTGGACCTTGCCCTGTGGAGTTCTAGAATGGGGAATTTTGTCCAAATCCATAACCCCCATCTGGCCTAAGAGCCGGCAGCACCCTGGACAGCAGACATGGTGACAGGTGGGAACCCACCTGCCTTGGAGCTGTCCAAGAGGCTGTTCAAGCCGGTTTGGCAGTCTCTCACAGCTTCTGCCTGGAGCCAGACCCCAGCCTTCTGTCCCCCCTCGCCCCTGCCATGCTTGCTATGTCCCTCTCCTCGCTCCCTCTGTACCCAGATCTAAAGTCAGGAGTCCTACTGAGGGAGGTGCTCCTCCTGCCTCCTCTCTTCACTGCCTTCAGGCCTCGACAGCTTCTGCAGCCCCGAGGCTGACACTGCAGGTGGCTGTGTGGAGATGAGAGGAAGGGTCCCCAGGGCTTTCTGAACGTCCCTAAAGATCCAGCAGACTGGAACAGGGCCCGAGCACCTGGAGCATCCTCTTGACCCCCTCCTTCCCTATGGTTGCAGGGTGAGACAGCCCTGACACCCACACTCCTCCAAAGCACACACTTCAAACACTCCTCTCCCCCTGAATTATTCACCTGCCTTTCCCCAGGGCTGCCGCAGAGCACCCAGCCCAGGTGCTGAGCAATAGGAAAAAAAATGGAAGGCCCATTAAATTTAAACACCACTGAGGATTGTCAGACATGAGGTTCTATTCCTGGCCTGGAAAAAGAGCAGCCATGGAAGGGGTGGGGATCAATGATGGGATAGTGGGGAGAGACCACCTTGGGCTGGGTGACTCACTGAACAGTAGGAAGGCTGGGCCAGGATCCCAGAGATCCCCACACCGCTGGTCCTCCTGAGTGAAGGGCGTAGTGCCCCCTCCCTCACCTGCTCTGGTAAGCCGGAACACCCATCTAAAAATAGCTCTTTGCAGTTACCCGAAGGCCCACCATTCCCGATTCAGCACTCGGGGAGGAGCAGGGCATTGCTTCTCCAGCTGCCTGTGTTGCTACTGGCTTCCTTCCTGCATCTCCCATCCTGGAAACACCAAGCTATTTCAGGCTGCTATCCTATCTCTGATCTTTTACAGTATTCTTACCACTTGGAACTCTGTTGGGACTCAGACTTGCTGGAAAACTCCTATTTATCTGTCAAAACCCAATTCCGATGGATGGCATGGAACTCGTTTGCCTCAGCACTTGATCAGCCGGGAACACCCGGACCTGGCTGCCTACTTTGTCGACCCTGAGACCCCATGCTGCCATCACCATCTGCAATCACAGCTACTTGAGAACAGGTGGTTGGAAGCAGAGAGAGGCACCGCCGGGGATGCTGAGGAGCGCCCTGCCCCGCCTAGTCCTGGCTGTGGTCCCAGAGCTCTGTGCTTTGGGCAGGTCCCTGGCCTGCTCTTAGCCTTGATTTTTCTACCATGTGAAATAGAAGGGGCGTTGCAGGAGACAAGGAGGGTGACTGATCATGTCATGATGAGCACCGCCCTCCCGGTTATTAGCATTCTGGAGTCTTTGCCCCCGTGTGGTTTCCCAAGCTTTCTCTACATGAATGATGCTTCAGGCCTGACATAGCTGGTTTATACTGGTTTATCCAAGCCAACTGTTACACACACACACACACACACACACACACACACACACACACACACACACACACACACACTGGAAATTTTGCAAGCCCTTGGAAGTGACCCATTGAGTGTGTTTATCCCATGAAACTGACAAATACCAGTCAGGGCTTGCCCTCATGCTCCCCCAGAGCCAGCTCCTTAGTCTGGACTTCCCAGCCCCAGCTCCAGGCCCTGCCCCTGCGGGTCTTGCTAGAGAGACTGCCATTCCTGTCTTCAATCTCTGATCTCCCTCCCTGCTCAAATGTAGCCCACTCAGGACTCCTTGCTTCCCCTACCTCATCCTCCCTGTCTGGGATGCTCAGCATGAGTGACCACAGTCCAGCTGTGTCAGTATGCACTCAGGGGCGGACCAATGTGAGCGGACACCTAACCCTGCTCTGGGCTCACAGAGCCATCATCCCCTACTGTTGGTGTTTCTGCTCAGTGGTACCTTGGTAGGGAGGTCCATCCCTCTTCCACCAGGACCCACCACGGCACGCTCTTCCAGCCCTGTTTATCCATCTCAGGTGCTGCCCTCACTTTGTGATACGTCATGTCACTGTTGACTCATCTATAGGGTTCTCTGTAGAATGGTTTGAGGACAGGAACCCGCCCTGCCCTGCCCACCCCTGCAACCTCATCTATAGCACTGCCTAGCAGAGCAGCTGCTTCACTGTTTCCTGGAGCAGATGGCTGTGTGACCTTAGGCAAGTCACAGCCCTCTCTGGGTTTCTGTTTCTGAGCTCCCTCCCTGGAGGAGGCACTGCGGGCTGCAGGCTCCTGCTCCAGAACTGCCTCAGAGAAGAGCCCAGGCCTGTCTCTGCCTCTAACTTACTGAGTCACCCCAGACAAGTCCCCAGCCACCAGCCACCAGTACCCCACCTCGGTTTTTACCTCCCTCTCACATCCAGGCGAAACAACAGCTTGAGCTCAGGTGTCATTTAGACCTCTGAACCGTATCTTCGTCCTTCACATCCAGTCTCCATCTCTAGCTCATTCGTTCATTCCTTCACTCAGCTAACACTTAGTGATTGTCTACGTGTCAGACATCGAGGACTTCCTTTCCAGCAGGGAAGCCAGTGAACAAGATAAATTAGTAAAATAAATAGCATGTCAGAGAAGTTTAAGGCAGGAAAAGGGCCCCGGGAGAGCTGCAGAGGGCTGTCAGTTTTAGGAAGGAGGAGCAGGCAAATAGTTGCCCGAGAAGATGACCTAGGCAGAGCTATACAAAGGACTCGTGGCTTTGGTGAGAAAGCCTTCTAGGCAGAGGAAATAGCAGGCGCAGAAGCCAGAAGCAGGGGTGGTCTGGTGAGCGCGGCACCCAGTGGGCCAGCGGGAGATGGGAGACTCGGGTGGTTGCTTCTGCGTCTCCTTCCCTTCATCCTTGTCTCCACAGAAAGCCCATCCTGATGTTGATGACATAGGAGTCTGGAAGGGGGGCTCCCCTGCACCGCCCTCCCTCCCTCTAGCCTCCTAGCCTGCGCTGCAGGGGCCTGCAGCTTTGGATCCGCAATTTATCTCCTGGTGCCAGGAGTTTCCTGGAGCCCAGCGCTTCCTCCCCACTCAGCCCCGCTCCCCTGAGCGGCAAAGACAGGTGTGAGGAATTAGCTGTGGGGACTAAAGCCGTGACAGGAACCAGCACAAAAGAAGGGGACAGAGTGTAATGTTTATTGCGTTTGAAGCAAAGCAAACACGCGGCCTATTTATGTATCTATAGAGAATTAATTGGCGAGCGGCAACGAGAAGCAGATTATAAATTAGAATCATTTTCGCCAACTGAAACCCATTCATCTTGCTTCAGAATGGGCCTGTCACTGCCTCCTGACTAATTCCTTTTACATTCCGTGTTTTTTTCTCTCCGGCCCCCCACAGGCTCTCACCTTGAGACCTGAACCCCAGGGGTTATCAGTACCACAGGGGAAAGCCATGGTTGTGTTTTCCCAGGGACCTCGCTCTCTCTGCCACCCTCTTCTCGAACTGCTTCCCCACAAACTGCTCAGGGTCGAGCCCCTGGCATCCTTATGTCACATTTTGTCCCTTTTCTTTCCATAGTTCCGGCTTGCTCCAGTCTCTCAATGGCCTTGCTCTGCCCCTGAGAGTCTGGCAGGAAGGGCCTCCCCACCAGGTAGTTTCAGGCCAGGCAGGTGGAGGGGGCAACAAGAGGCTGCCATCCTGGGGATGCTGGGGGCACTGGCGGGCGGCTGCCTGCCTTTGATTCTGGGCTCAGAGCAGGCAGACTCCACAGGAATCAAAGAGAAGTCACGTGGCTGGGGTCCTGGCAGGCTCTAGCTCCTCTCACCTGGAGTCTGTGGAGATAAAAGGCCAGGGCAGGTGCCAGTCTTTGTCAGGCCTTCGAAGGAGGTCACACCAATCCCGGGCTGTGACCCAGTTAACCCCTTCTTTCCTGCTGCCCACACTGTACTAGTGCTTTGGGTCTGGAAGCTGCCGCTCACAGGCCCTGTCTAAGTAGGGGGCAGCAATGGTAAACCTTAATGGCCTAGAGATGAATGGGCTCTGGAGAAGGCCCAGCAGGGGCCTGATTCTAGGAAGCATTTCTGGATTACAGGTGGTAGTTCTCTGAACTTCAGCTTCCTTGGTGTAAGATGGAGATGTGAATGGTGAACCGACACTAACTAAAGTTTGTCAAAGCCCTCAAGGGCACAGCGACTGGTGGTGCACAGCTTTAATCCTGATATTTGGGAAGCAGAGGCAGGTGGGTCTCTGTAAAACAGAGGCCAGCCTGACCTACTAGTGAGTCCCAGGTCAGCCAGGGCTACGTAGTGAGACCCTGTATCAAAGAAATAAAAGTGAAACAGACAACAACGAACCCTACAAGACTTCCATGCTGGTCAGTAAACAGCCAGCCCAGCTAATGCTCCTCCCTGCTGCTTCCTCTGGGCCACCATCAACGATCTCCCTTCCTTATGGTCCCAAAACAAAAGGTCAACTCATCTCACTGGGGGCCTAGAAAACCCACTCCAGCATCAGCGATGGATGCTCTGATTGCTCTTCCCATGCAGCACTGAGCATCAGTATTACACATTATCTTCCCTGTCCCTGTTCTATGATGGAGAAAGATTAAATGAGACAATGGGGTGCAGCGCCTTACATCCCCCAGGAGTGTGGTAGACACAGGTACCATTTGGCATTGATTTGGAGCACAGCTGTTAGCCATGAATCCTGGTGGTCAAGCTCTCTCTTCCCCACCCTCCCCGCCCCTGGGAAAACTCCCAGTCATTTCTAGTTTCCTCCAATGATGTCACACCCTCTCCCCATCTGCTGGCCCCCCAGAGCCAGAGCTAGTGCCAGAAGGACCTCCTCCCAGGACAGAGCCTTCACTGATGAGAATGTAGACTCTCAGGGTGGCAGACTGGCCTCTCTGATGCCTGTTCCTCAGATCCATCACAGCCCAGGAGCCATCAAGAGACTGGGAAATTTGGTCCCGTCGCTGCAGGTCCCATCACATCAGGGGCTTGTTAGGGCTCACAGAAAACATCAAGGTGTAAAACGAAGCAAAAACAAAGATTAGCTTCAAAATGCAAAAAGAAAACTGCAAAATGGAAATGAATGTGTGTTTAATTGTCTGCAAAACTCAGCATTGGGCCAACTGGTCAACAGTGGCCCAGCGCTGCTTTTTCAAACTCACTCAAGAAAACGGATGAGGTGGGATCACCATCGGAATGCATGTAGGGTACAGCAGAGGAGGACTCTCAAAGCAGGGGTGCTCCAGGATCCACCTTGGTCTTCAGACTCTCTTGGGTTTCAGCTCTTCTCCCAACTCAGTGACCCCCATTTCCTGGGTCTTGAGTCTTCAGTATCAGCCAGGGAGAACCACTTCCTGAATGCCAGGATAGCCTTGAGAAAGATGGGAACCTGCTCTGGGATGGCAGGAAGCACTTTAAAATGCTCATTATAGAGGTACACACCTGTTACCCTGCTCGTCAAGAAACTGAGGCATCAGGATCACAAGTTTGAGGCCAACCTGGGCTTCATAGCAAGACCTCATCTCAGTAAATACATGAGGACTGGAGAGATGGTTCAGTAAGCACTGTGCTTGCCTTGTGAGCATGAGGACCTGAGTTCAATCCCCAGAAATCACATAAAAAAGCTAAGCAGGGTGACACATGGACACATGGTCCCTCGGCATTGGGACTCTCTGGCCAGCCAGCTAGCTGACCTAACCTAATCAATGAGTTCCAGGACCAATGAGAGACCCCCCTCTCTCTCTCACACACACACACACACACACACACACACACACACACACACACACACACACACAGAGAGAGAGAGAGAGAGAGAGAGAGAGAGAGAGAGAGAGAGAGAGAGAGAGAGAGAGAGAGAGAGAGAGAATAAGTGATGTCGGGATCAGCAAATGGAGAACCTGTATCTCCTAGAGGGAAACTTCAGCTGCAGGAGCTCTTCCCCTATAGGTCATTGACAAGAATGACCTCAAAATGTGTGAGGGTTTGTTACAGGCATCAGAAGCCAGGCAGAGCCACCTGTTACCCTTTACTTGCAAGATGTCAGAGAGAATCAAGGGCCAGGGAAGAAGCTGGCACCGAGGAGGGGTAAGTTGAGCCTTCAGGGGGTCAGGACA
Source organism: Mesocricetus auratus (assembly GCF_017639785.1). Taxonomy (NCBI): domain Eukaryota; kingdom Metazoa; phylum Chordata; class Mammalia; order Rodentia; family Cricetidae; genus Mesocricetus; species Mesocricetus auratus. Next base: position 11,620,739 of record NW_024429209.1, read on the forward strand.
GCAAAGCAGCCATTTTCCCATTAGAGTAAGACACAGATACATGGCCCCACCCGATAGCCAGCACAGCCAGCCCTACTTGTGCACGCCAATTCTGCATAACCTGCTGGGGATTGTTTTCCACGATGCTTGGAGATTTAGAAAGAATTGTTGACTAACCCCAAATACAAAGATTCTGCTTAAAATCTCAGCGAGATTTATACATCTCAAAACACTTCTTAGCACGCCTCATGAAGGACAAATCTGAGGAGGGCTATCCCAACACGGTGCTGGGGGTGGGGTGGGGTGGGGTTGGAGCAACCGGCACCCATGTGAATGATGTGCAGGGAAGGCATGGGGACACACACTGTGCCTGTCCTGGCTGTGTTTAGAATAATAGGTACTGCGCAGCACGAGCTGAGGGTGCATCTTTGAAGCATGTGATCAAAGGCCTGAAACCCACGGGTCCCCACAGCATAATACCATTTGTGTATTGAAAGTGTGATCAGAAGAGGGTTTCAGAAAGCTAGATGTGTGTTCAACTTTATCGGGCTGAGTACACTAAAAAAGTCAATGCTACTGTATGATGACTCAAATAAAAACAAATAAGGGACACACTCAGGGCTGACAACCTCAGCTCCATTCCCAGGGCCCACATGGAAGAAGGAGATAATAGACTCCTGTGTGTCATCTTCTTACCCCCACGTCTGCACTGTGGCTTGCACACATGCACACACACACACACACACACACTCGACATAAATAGATAAATAAATAATGCAAAGCTACATTCACACAAACCCAACAGGCTAGCAAGAGCACATGCACCCAAAGAATGCCTGTGGTGTCACCTTTGGGAACTTCCGGGGTCATTTGGGAGACACTGAAACCCCCCAAGGATCATCAGGGCTTTGACACATGCCAGGCACTCAGGGACCACAGAGGAACAAAGCAATTTATTCTGCCTAGGAAAACCCTGGAAAGCTGCACCTAAAACTTGATGATATGTTATTTGAGTTTCTGCCTGAGTCCCAACCTCCTATGATGTCTGCATCAGAGAGCAGGCATCATTTAGCAAAGGGAATGAAGCTGGATGTTAGATGTTGGAGAGAAGCAGGCTGGCCAGGGGCCAGTTCAGGCATGGGTACTTCTTGTCTTATCAGCTCCTGACAGCTGGAACCCCTGCAGCACCAGTTGGGATTAAACTCATGGGCTAGGTCCCGCCATAGGACACCTGGCATGGTGCTCTATGCTGGGAGGGGTATGGCCTCCTCCTCTCCATTATCCCATCTACTCCTCATCCTCATCCCATTCACCTCATCAACCCATTGCCCCCTCCAGCATCCCATCCACCAACCCACTGCCCTCTCCAACAATCTATCCACCAACCCACTGCCCTCGCCAGCATCCCATCCACCAACCCATTGCCCTCTCCAGCATTCCATCCACCAACCCATTGACCTCTCCATCAATCCATCCACCAACCCACTGCCCTCTCCATCAATCTATCCACTAACCCACTGTCCTCTCCAGCACCCCATCCACCAACCCACTGCCCTCTCCAGCATCCCATCCCCCAACCCACTGTCCTCTCCCTCATCCCATTCACAAGCCCACTGCCCTTCCCTTCCAAATCACTCTTGGGCTTGTCTCCTCTCCTATCCCAGCCTTGGCTGCCTTGAGCCCAGTAGCAGATCGCCTTGTTTCCATTCCTCACCAGCCTGTGGCCCGAGGGAGTCTCCTTGAGTCAGGTACCCTGCTACACCTGCATAGCTCCTGACACATCATGTAGCTTCCCACCTTTCCTCTGTCTCCCAGAACCCCGTCCCACCCCTCGCCTTCCGGCACTGAGACCACTGGAGTGCTTTTGGTTCATTCTGCCCTGTCCTTTCGGGAGATCTTTGCTTCTCCCTCAGCTAACACCTACGCATCTCTCAAGGCCCCTTGAGAGCTCGCCTCTTCCAGAAACCTTGCCTTGACCACCAGAGACTTCACATCGTGCTTCTCAGTGCTCCACCACCCTCACAAGCCCCTTCTTCTAGCAGAGCTACCGATGAATGAAGAGGCTCTTTACTTCTCCACTAGGTTTTATGGTTAAAACAAATGGGTTTTAGGCTCAGGCAGCCTGAGGTGCCATTCTGGTTCTGCCATGGTGAAATTATGGTGGCCTTGGTGACCTTATAACAGACAGGGACAAGTTGTGTGATCTTTCTGTGCCTTGGGTTTCTTACCCTCAAAATGGAAATGGAAAAGGTACCTGAAAAAAATTAAAAGCAAACAACAAACAAAAACCCTAAAGTAAGTGACTGTCTACAGAAACCAAGGGGCAAAAAAACATCTCAGTGGGTAAGTGCACTCGTTGCTAAAGCCTGATGACATGAGGTCAATCCCTAGGACCCACGTGATGGAAGGAGAGAGCAGATTCTGGAAAGTTGGTCTCTGACAGCCACATGTGTGCCCTGGCATGCACTCACTTGCACATACACACACACACAAAATACATACATACATACACACATGCATACATACATACAAGAAACCAAGAACTGAGGTGTATGTCCTGGCATAGTACTTTGTCTAGAATTATGTTGGGGGGGATAGTTTCTGTGCTCAGGACTGAAAAAAAGAAAGGGAGGAAGGGAGAGAGAGACGTGATTATAATTCATCTCCCTCCACAAGCTGTAAGTTTCTAGGGGTTGGGGTAAAGTCCAGACTGTTGTTTGACCATCTGCTGAGACCCAGATCCTGTGCACAGACAAGATACTCCACGGATTCCCCCTGAGTGCTCCGTAGGTTCATGGATGCCCCCTGAGAGTTCCTTAGGTGCATGGATACCCTCTGAGTGCTCCTTGGGTGCATGGATGCTCCCTGGGTGCTCCTTAGGTGCATAGATGCCCCTGAATGCTCCTCGGGTGCTCCCCATCAGCCTTTTCAGCTCCTGTGCTCTTAGAACTGTCTTACAGTTGATCTGTGCTCTTAACCAGGGGCTTGGAAGTGTGGGCCGCTGACATCTGGCTTCCAGCACACTCACAACCTTTCCCACACTGCCCTAAGTAGGCTGCCCTGCCTGGGTGGTCCTTGGCCTCATTATCAAAGAACTTTCTTTGGCAGCATTACTAATTAGCAGCGAACGACGATTAGTGTCATTAAACAGATTCAAAATGTTTGCATGATGGGTTCCTTGCTGGCTTTGAGGTGCCCTGGACAGAGGCAGGGGTGGGAGTCCTGGAAAGAGTGGACTTAGAGAGAGCTGGTGGGAGGGGGAGGGAGTTGGCAAGAAAGAATGAAATTTAAAGTGGATGAATTATTTACTGCAGCAAACAATCGCAGACTCACTTATTCTCACTCGGAACATCCCAAACTGTAATCTACGGCATTTTTCACATCTCCCTGGTGTGCCCAGTGATTTTCTTTACGGCCAGATCCAGAGGCCAGGGTAATCTTGTAGGAGATTGGCTTAGTATCGATCACCTCGTCCCCTCCCTGAGCTCCAAGCTCCCCACTATCCTGGACACTGTATTCCCAGCTTGGATTGTGTCCCCAGGCTGGGTGCCAGGTGGGAGCTGATGAGGGGTCATGCCTTGTAGTGAACACTCCAGCCGCCAGGATGGACTCCCTTGCCCTCAGAGCCACCGCGGCCTTTGTTGGTCTGGGCCCAGGGCGGCCACTAAATGAGCCCCTGCTATTTTGTCGTGCCTTTCAGATGCATTATGTCATTACCCTTCCGAGAAGCCTACGGTAGGTGTTATTAATCCCATTTTTCAGATAGCTTCAGTAGCTACTCCTTGCCCGCCTCTGCTGGTCCCGGGGCCTCTGCTATTACCTTTAATTCATCATCCCACTGGCCCCTCACAACAGTCCTGCTTCGGAGAGACTGGGAAGTGACCTGCTGGCCTGGAGCCTCACAGTGAGTGGCAGGACCGGCCTTAAACCCTGCTCCTCTAGCTCCTTTCATGGTGCCTATGGGGCCCGCTGCGGGACTCCTGAGGAGCAGCCATAGATAAAGATAAAGGCTGTGAAGGGTACGGTCAGTCTCCTCCTGATAGAGTCATGCTTTACCTACCCAAAGGGACAAGAATGTGTCTGGCACAGTGGCCTTCCCCTCCCCCCCCCAGAGTCGGCTGGGGGGATCCCCACTGGGCAGCCCCTACTTCCTGCCCACCCAAGGGGGAGGGGCCCCAGGAGTCCAGGAGGCGGAGCCTTGGGAAGGACCGGGGGAGGCAGAGCTGGTTTGCTGGCTCCTCTAGGGAGCAAGATGGAGGTGGGTGTCCTGGGCTCTGAAACCCGCTAAGTGGCCAGTTTTCTGGAAGTCCTGATGCTCCTGGAGTCGGACTTTCCCCGTGCAGAGAGAGATCTCTGTCTTGGGTCAGGAATGGGGGTGGGGACGGGAGGCATGGGGTGGGAGCGAGCACTTCTGTACTTGGACCTTGTTGGTTGAAGCTCAGCTGGTTGCCTCCGTGTGGAAGGGGACGCCTGCCGCTGACAAGTCTCCCTCCCTCATTCTCCTCCACCTGGCCTGATGTCTTCTTGACACATGAGGGACCCTGCATGTCATGGTGGTATTGGGTGAGGTACCCCGGATGTCATAGTGGTGTGTGAGGTGTCCTGAATGTCTTATACCAACCTACTTACTTTGCATGTGAGAATCCTGAAGCCTGTAGATGGGGCAGAGGGCACCAGCAATCGAAGACAGAGCAGGGTGGCCCAGACTGCCTGATGCCACTAGGGGCCTCATCCAGGCTGCAGGGACTACTGGATTGTGAGGCTGTTCCACTTGGAGTCGAGGGACCTTGACAACAACCTGCAGAAGAGACAGGGAGGTGGGTCCCACAACAGGTCTGCGGCTCTGGCAACTGGCCACCTTTCTCTGTGGTTTTAACTGTAAATAAGTGCCTCCCAGCACTAAAAGTGTTTAACAAGCAGTTGTGAATGACCAGCTCTATAAATGGACCTTTTAATAATAAATAAGTACTTATTTAACAGGTAATGACAGTTTTAATGCCCTTGGAATCCTCAGAAACCTGAAGCTCTGCATCAGTGCTTTAGACTGGCATCTTCTGCTCATAAGTTTTGTCTATTTTTAAATTTACTTTCTCTTATTGACTAGCAAAAGCTCTTTGTATATTAAGGCTACTGAGCATTTACCTGATGTATCTTCTCCTAAATCCATACAAATACTTCTCCTTAGGGGTTCAGAAGTCTAAATATTTTATATAGAAAAGTCTTAAAGAAAAACAAAACAAAACAAAAAAACTACTGAGTTCTGAGTTACTTATGAGCCTAATTCATTCTTGGGGGGTTTGGGTGGACCCAGACACAGGCGTGGACATGAATATGGGTGATGATCAGAAGAGCTCGCATTCAAGAGCCCTGGTGATGGATGCAACCATGGGTGATTGTCAGTCCCTTGGGGCCTTGGTGGTTCGTTTGTGCAGTGCCATGTTTGAAACAGACCCCTAGCTGAAGGCCTACGATTCTGGAGGTCCTGGGAGGAAGTAGCTGCAGGTCACTCCGCCTTTCCCCTCCTCACTCCCAGCAGACCTGCAGCCCCTTCGCCAACAAGAAGGGCATCCCTTTACTATCGAGCCCTTAGCACCTTGCAGCAGGCTACCGAGGGAAATACCCTGGGACAAACCCACTTGACTGAACCGCTGGGGGCAGTCCTAGCTCCACGACACGCCCAATATCAGAGGGGTGGAATAAGTAGACGAGGCAGGGCGCTGCCTGAGTGTGGATGCCAGCTTTACGTTGCCGGGCTGTGTGACGTTCAGCAAATTACTTCACTTCTCTGAGCGACTCTTTCTGACCTGCAGAGGTGGGAAAGCCCATGCAGGCTTGCAGGTGAAATGGAACTAGAGTTTGATGTCACACAGTAGGCATCCTGTGGGGTCAGCCCTCTTGAAATAGCTCACACAGCCTAGGTAAGCGCTGTACCCGAGCTAGTTCCCAGTCCCCCCTTCTTGATGCTTCTCTATTGCCGGACAGACCGCACCATGCCTTCAAGGGCTCCGTGTTTGAGGAGGGGCTTCCCTCAGCAGAGGACCCTGAGACAAGGATTCAAGGGCAACCTGTTGTTAGCATAGTGATGCCTGAAGCACCTGCAGTGGGGGAAGCAGCCAGCACAAGAACCCTGCTACTACTGTGCCAATGGATGAGCAGAACCCTGAGGATTATGGAAGGCAAGATCTCCACTCTCGTGCTCCTGTCCCGAGCAAAGGTGCAAGGATGATACAAGGATGTGGGGATGCAGGGATGCAAGGATGTGGGGATGTGGGGATGCGGGGATGCAGGGATGCAGGGATGCAAGCTTGCAAGCATCCCATTCCTGGACACTTCAACCCCAGCTCCTAAGTCATCACTTACAAGCTTGACATCAGTTCCCAGCCTCTCCCATCTGCCACCTGGACAGCAAAGCCATGCAGGTGCCAGCAGCCAGAAGCCAGCCATGTGGCTGTGCACTGAACTGCTAAGGACATGGACCTGGAGGGGTCGTGTCACCTCGGAAAGATGGGTTAAGCAGTTGTCGCCAGCTGGCCCTGTGGTTCAAGGAGAGGCTCTGGGGGCAGAGAGGTTACACAAGGCTGGTCCTTTGTTGCTCTTTACTTGAAATTGATAGCTGGTACCAAAGGGCACAAGTGTCACCTCTCAATAAGATGAAATCTATGTCTTGAGCTCATGGAGACGACAGGAAGATTTATCAAAGTCCTGGAAAAATTAACATTTGGACGGGGGGGATGCATGGCAAGAGCGGCCTCCAGAGGGGGTCTCTTTGCGTGACTCGGGATGGTTCCTGCCAGCAGTGGACGGCAAAGGGCTGGTCGGCTGGCCTCGAAGGAGAGGGAAGACCAAGCAGACAGATGCTGCAGACATCCAGGACTGGGAGGAGAGACGTCACTCAAGGGGAGCAGGGAGGCAGCAAGAGACTTGGGGCTCAGTCCCTGGCCTGCCCGTCTTTGTTCTGACGCTGGGACTCTGTTTTCCTATCTGAAGGGTGAGAGCGTTCTCCATGCTGGCCCCATGTGAGACTCCAGCAACCTTGGAAGGCTGGTAGGAATCTGCCTATAGGGGGAAAACAAAAAAAGAAAAGCTCTATCTTCATAGCTGGGGCAGTGGAGTGGCCCAGCAGGTGGGAACTACTGCGATCTCCATTTACACTTGAAGCAGAGAAGTGAGATCACTTACGCAGGACCCCACAGTGGGTTGGGGCCCTGTGGAGATTTAAATCTGGGGCCGCTGGCTGCCATCTGTCATGGCTTCCTGCCTTGGCTCCAGACCCCACCCCAGCCCTGGGCTGCAGCTTCTGTGGCTACCTCTCCACGGTGTGACATGTGAACGGGGAACGTGGCTTGGAGCTGGAGTGCTTGCCCAGTGCTGGAGGGTTATCCCCGCACGAAACGAGCAGACAGGGGCTCAGCATTTGGTCTGATCTGCTTCTCGCCTCAGTCCTGTCCCCTACGTGGCACTTTGCCCCAAGCCCTTCACAGGGGCCTCAGTTGCTTGGTCTGTGAAAGGGACCTATGGGCAGTCCCACACAAAGAGCCTAGTTCATATGAAAAGTGACCCCACATCCACCCGCACTGGACTTGTGCCTGCTGGACTCACCCAGAATAGTTCTGTACTAAAGAGGGGGATCCATCCCCCCCCCAAATAGGGTGACCTAGGCCTGGCAGCCCCAAAGAGTCCCAACAGAAGCCTTACCTCTGGTAAGGGAGCGAGAGACTCATGTGGAAAGGGCAGTTGTCAGAGGTGCAGGACCTCAGTCACTCACCCTGATGGGCCCTGGACTCTAGGGTGGGGAGGGAAGTTCTCAGTAGGAGAGACAGAATCCTAATGTTGAGAGGAGCTCCAGAGCAAGCCTCAGTTTCCCCATCTGAAAAATGGGCACTGGGAAGGCCATCCACCCGTCAAGTCTGTTTGGGCACACTGAGTTTTAAAACTGGGATCTAGACACCTTATAGATCTGAGATGGTCAGTGTGGGGCTTTTCTTGACTGGGCCTCAGCATACTCACCTGAGCCCACTGGCCTGGGCTGTACGAACTAGAGGGCCTGGGGCGTGGTGCTAAACCTAGACAGTGTCCAGCCATTAGGAACCCTGAGGAAAGATGCATTGCTGTATTGTCACTGAGACCAGAAAATGCGGGGCCCCGACTGGAAGAAGGCTTGAGCAAGGCCACTCTACAAATGAGACCACAGGGAGAGCAGTCACTTAAGGATCTGGCTTTAGGAACCACAGCCACTCATGTTGGGCCCAGCCTAGATCCTTGGGCCTCCCCTCCCCCATCAGGCTGTCCTTCCCTCACTCTGGAGGAGGAGGCCCAAATCCAATTAGCCTGGGAGCTGACTGCAGAGCATCGCCCCTTTAATATTGCCAGAGAAGCTGCAGAGATAAATGGGAAATTAGAATTCTGCTAGGGTCCCTGGGACCGGCCTGCCAGCCTGCCCTGAGCAGAGGCTGTGCAGTTCTTCTCTGGACCAGCAGAGCTGTCTTGAACCCTAATGGAGGGGCTGTTTCTGAGAGGCCTACTCCTTCCTAGGCCCCTCCATCCTCCCAAACTCTCGCCTTCCCCTGCCCCCCCCAGGAGTACCTTCTTCATTTTGGAGGCCCCTTCTGTCCCTTCCACAGCTTTCTCTCGTGGGGATCTGATGTTGGCAGGGGGCTGTCAGCCTCACCCAGCTGCTTCTCTTGTCACTGGCCTCCTGTGGTCTTCATGCAGCCCAGGACCCTCCTAGACTGATCATGGTCCAGGGCGACGAGATGTGGCTGAGGCCACCTATATGTAGCTCCCTTGAGGGTTCCCCACGAGGGTTGCTTCTGAAACGGTGGAGCCGGCGTGCAAATGGACATTTAAGACTTCCTACCCTGTAGGAGGCATGAGCTTCCAGGCAAAGCCCCAGTTACCCCAGCCTTGCTCTGGCCTCAGAGCAACAGGGAAGGAGTTCCTGAGGCCTGGACACCCCAGTCATGGCTCTGCAAAGTAGGTGGGTTCCTGTGGTCTCCAGCCCTGCCTGAGTCTCCCCAACTCCCTCCCTGGGGGACTCACTGCTGCTGGGAAAGTTAATCCATTACAGTTTAAAGGCTCCTGTTCCTCGCTGGCAGTAAATTACCTGCTTTGCATTTCGCAGCAACAACTTAACGGTATTAATTTATTGTGCTCTGTCTTTAACAAACATCATTATCATATTGCCAGCCAGGATTATGCAAATGGGAGGGACAAGGGAGAAAGAGGCCGATTCTTGTCCCCAAAGTCACCTTGATTTATTAACTTTGGGACTCTGCAATTGGCTGGATCTGGAAGATTCAGGTGAACCCTAGGCCAGGAAAATCCAAGAGCTGGACAAGAATTTGTGGCCAGTAGGGATGGTTGGGGAGATCCTCCTGGAGTGGAGAGCTGGCTGGGCCGAGAAAGAGCCCTGTGTCACACTGGATTAGTTCATTCATGCTCTGGGTCCTAGCTTATTTGTCTGTAAAAGGAGTTGATTAAGGCTATAATGTGTGCTGAGAATGTAGCTCAGTGGGTAGAGTGCTTGCCTGGCATGCCTGAAGCTCTGAATGCGATCCCAGGGCCACATAAAGCAGGTACGGCGGCTCATGCCTATGGTTCCATCACTCTGGCAATGCAGGCAGGGGAATCAGAAGTTCAAGTCCACCTCTAGCTACCTAGAGAGTTAAAGGACAACCTGGAATCTGTAAGATCATGTCTCAAAAGACAGAGTTACCACGTGGGTACTTGAGAAGCAGTAATACATTTTAGGCAGGCATGGTGACGCGTGCCTGGCACTCAGCAGCTGGAGACAGGAAGTCTGATTGAGTTGGAGGCTAGCCTGGGCTACACAGTAAGACCCTGCCTCAATTATTTTTTAATTTTTTATTTTTTTATTTGTGTGTGTGTGTGTGTGCGTGTGTGTCTCTGTGTGTGTGTGTGTGTCTCTGTGAGTGAACCCCTGCCACAGCTCGTGGGTAGTCAGAGGACAGTTCTTGAAGCTGGTTTTCCCTTCCACCTTTATGTGGGTTCCAAGAACAGAACTTAGGGTGTCAGGCTTGCCCACCCGCTCATCCTTTAGATTTCCTCTAGAGGGTGTGGGGGGGTTGGAGGAGGGCAGACTGATAAAGAACGGAGTCATGTGATCCTGGCTAGAGTTCCTTGGGCTGGGCTCCCTGTTTTTCTGTGGTTGCTGTCCCCAGGCTGTCTGGACTAGTCTGTGTGGTGGGCATGGGTAAAGGCAGCTGGGACCTTGGAAGAGGAGAACCGAGGGAAGAGACTCCTGCCCGGATAGGGCCTGTCATCTAGGCAGAGGCCCTCGGATGTTCAGGCTGCAGACAGAAGTCCTGGTTGGTAAGGGGTGCCAAGCTGCGGGGGTGGGGCAGCACCGTCTGATTGGTCATTGGGCACTGGACTAGGCCGGAGCTGGGGGGAGGGAGCCTTCCCTCCAGGCCTTCCTGGCATAGCTTCTACAGCTCTTGCTGTGCTTCAGGGCCCTAAGCTCCACCCCCAGGCTTGTGGTCGGCTTGCCTGGGGGCTGAGGTGGGCAACAGAGGCCAGTGTGAGCCAGGCCTCCCCTAAACACCTGCCTCCAAGGCCATCCCCGCCTCCCGTGTCGATAACTCTCAGCTTTCACGGTGAGAGTTTGCCTGCTTACACAGCTGCTGTCCCCTGGCCACCATGGTCCATTCCCTACCACCTGCAGCCTGGTTCTACCAGGAACTCACTGCAGCTTCTTCCAAGCACTGGGGGCTCCGGCCCAGGGGTCTGCCCTGGCCATCAGGGCCTTTCCCTGGGTCTTGCAGAGGCGCCAAGGTGGAGGCTGGACAGGGGCCAGCAGATAGAGAGGGCACAACCTGGCCCATGAAACTTGAGCCTGATGGACATGAGATATGTGTAGGACCAGCAAGATGGGTGGGTGGCATCTTCACCTCTGCCTTGTCTCAACCCTCATGGCCCAGTTGACCCTGTCTCTGCCCCCAGTCTCTGTCCGCAGCTAATACTTAGCGACCTGGGCACTTGTTACTCTTACCTCCCTCTCTTGGTCTCAATCTCATCCACCAAAGAACTAGCCATGGAGAGAAGGGATAATGGAGGGGCGGCTATGGGGGAAAGGGATAACAGAGGGGCAGCCACGGAGGAAAGGGGTAACAGAGGCGTAGCCATGAGGGTAAGGGGTAGTGGAGGGGCAGCCACAGAGGGGAGGGGTAATGGAGGAGTGGCCATGGGGGAAGAGGTAAAGGAAGGGCAGCCATGGGGAGGGGAATCAATTCAATTTCCAATGTTGACCGTGGCAATTCAGGCTGTGTCATGATAAGAAAGCCATTTCCCGTGATGGGCTTCTAATCCAAGCTGTCTTTGCATTCCGAGGCTCCCTCCTCCTGCTGCTGTGTGTGCCATCGCAGGAAGAGCCCTCCAGGTGAACCTTGCTGAGCTCCATGGCTGGACAAAGGCCAAGGGCCAGAGGACACAGACCCAGGAGGAACGGAATGTCAGTGACACACCTGATCGCTAGGACTGAGCTATGTGTAACTCATACTCTAGACAGTAAGCTCATTAGAGCCTCATGCTAGCCCCCGAGACAAGTAGAGATCTCCCCATCTGCAAGACGGGGAAATAGAGCCTGGAAATATGTGGGGCTATGGCGGGGGAGCTGGGGAAGGAGAGTGGGAAAGGATGAGAGAGGCCATCCTGGACGGGTCTACTAGGGCCCTTGTGCCCTTCTAGGCAAGGAGGGAAGACAGGGAGTTCTCCTTCATACTGGCTTCTGTCAGCTTGATTCTCCGGAGGGGATGCGAGAGGGGCAGGGATTTCATCCCCAGACTGCAGACCATTGGGTGGCACTGGCAGCACCTTGCGTCTGGCTGGGCAGGTGACCTAAAGGTGGAGAGGCTAAGGCAGTTACGGAGACACAGGGACCAGTGGCCCGGGTGGCCCTGTGAACAAGAGTTCATGGAGGACAGGTGGCTGTGTGGACCCCGAGTCCTGTTCGTCTCCCTTTGTGCCCTGCCCCATCATGGACTCCGTTGGGGAGAGACGGTGCTCTCCGAGGCTGGTAGGGTCCTTTATTCTCCTTGCTGGCCCTTGCTGGCCGCAGTTCAGATGGGAGGTGCAGGCTGCGGGAGACTCACCACGACAGCTGGAGGCTGCACAGGGCTGTGGGTGGTAGCGAGTAGGGACTTGCGTTAGCAAGCAAGCTAATCTCATTTGGTTGTTGTAGCCCATACCACCAGAGCTGCATGTTAAGTGGCCAGACGCAGGCCCAGGACAGGGGCTAGCCTCTATACAGAGAGAGGCAACCTAAGCCAGCCTCTGACTTGGAGGAAGGGGCATATTGGGCAGCGGAAGGAACCGTTAGGGCCCATTCCATGTAGCATCTGCTGGGAGATGAACTCTGGGTCCCCCAGTCCTCTCAGCTGGGCCCTTTCTTCTCAGCCATCCTCTGGGGGGTGCCTCAGGTGGGTTGGCAAAAACTCCTGAGCCTGTGCCCCTGGGCAGGTGGCATCTGGAGAACCACCTCCCTCCTGTGTGCCGGCGGCACTGCAAGGCAGAAGGGCCCACGGTCGCAGCAGAGGCAGGAGAGGAGCTGGTGGGGAAGGGCCTGGGAGCCTTGTCTAGAGGCCCCTTTCCATCAACCCACTTCTCAGAGTCTATTTGGAGGGAGAGCACCCCAGGCAACAGAAAAAATGAGGCTGGAAGCTTTGCGGACTAATGTAGAAACATCTTGCGCTCAGAGGGGAGAGAGAGGAGTGCCAGGGATGTAGTGCCAGGGGCGGGAGGGGGCCAGGCTGGGAGCTGGCACTCCCTGGGTCCCTGGATGCACCCATTCGCCCAGTGTGGCCTCACGTGCAGAGCTGTCCATGTGGAGGGAGATCTGGAGCCACGGGGAGCCAGGCCCTTGGGCAGAGAGCTGGGAGATGGCCTGAACTCTCATCACAGTGGGGACAGGAGCTAAAGCCAGAGCCTGCGAGGCACTGTACATAGCCACAGCTGTCACCTAGCTCCCTTGATGGCAGCTGCCAAGCCCCTGCAGCAGCTGACTTAGTTAGCCTTGCTCAAGCTCTTAGCTCAGGTGTAGCTGATACATGTGCTGTCTACCCCTTCTGAGGGATTGGGAGCCAGTCATTGAAACACCTATGCCCCAGGCCTGTCCCACTTCCCTTCAAGGAAAGCACTATTTTCACATTGTGTCACTCTGAAAGCACCCCTCAAATGCTTGAATACCCCCCCCAGTGCTCCACCATTGCAGTTTCCTGGGCCTTCAGAAAACCCCTGTCTGCTGATGTATAGTGGTGGGCAGTTATTCTTACCTCTCTGAGCCTTGGATCTTCCATGTGTAAAGTGGGAGCAGACATACTTTACTGGGAGCCTGAGGGTGTGGCTCGGTTGGTAGAGTGCTTGACTAGTATGCAGAAAGCCCTGGGTTCAGGCTCTAGAACCAAGGGAAGCAGCCACAGTGACAACCCCAGCAACCCAGAGGCGGAGGCAGCAGGATCAGAAGTTCAACTTTGTCTCTGGCTGCATATTGAGCTTGAGGTCAGACTGGGACACATGAGACCCTGCCTCAACAAGGAAGAAGAGAGCTGGGCATGGTGGTGCATGCCTTTAATCCAGCACTCCACAGGCAGGTGAATACCTGTGAATTTGAGGCCAACCTGGTCTACAGAGTTCCATGTCAGCCAAGGCTACACACTGAACCCCTGTCTCAAAAATATATAGATAGGTAAGTAGATAGACAGACAGAGAGATATATAAGTTTTAAAAGATGAAATGATGCCAGGTGGTGGTGGTGCACACCTTTAATTCCAGCACTCGGAAGGCAGAGGCAGGTGGATCTCTGTGAGTTCGAGGCCAGCCTGGTCTACAGAGAAAGTTCCAGGACAGGCTCCAAAAGTACGCAGAGAAACCTTGTCTTGAAAAACCAAAATAAACAGGTAAATAAATAAATGACAGAATGAAAGAAAGAAGACAGACACACAGAGGTACTGAATATAGGAATGCTATAAGAAACAAAATAGAAAGCAAACACCCATGGAGACGACAATCTGCCACAGGTGCTCAATCTGTGCAGTGTTTGAACTCTCAGGGACATCATAGACTTGGTATTGTGGGAGCTGGAAAAACTGCCCTCTGCAGCTAGGCCATGTGGCCTGCCAGAATTTGCCTTGCCCGGCTACCTCAGTGGGTAGAGCATGGGACTCTTAATCTCTGTGTCATGGGTTTGAGTCCCACATTGGGCGCCAGATATAGTGAAAAATCCACAGATGCTTGGGAGGAAGATTTATTTATTAAGGGATGAAATAGGGAACACACATGCTCACAGATACAGCAGGAAGCTACTCTTTGCTTCTTCGTCCACCAGGAAAGGATGGAGAAAGCTCCAGCCCAGGCCACCACTTCCAAGCAGAGAGTGTTTGACCCAGTGACCTCAGTTCACATTTATTTATTTGTTTAATTGTTTGTTTATTTATTTTGAGACAGGGTTTCCCTGTGTAGCTTTGTAGACCAGGCTGGCTCCCAACTCACAGAGATCAGCCTGCCTCTGCCTCCCCAGCGCTGGGATTAAAGACATGCACCACCACCGGCTCTGACCTCAGTTCTTAACCCCATCACGTATTAGAGAAAACCACACCCGTATGGCTAGTCACCCCAAATGTCACTGGTTAACTGAATGGATCCCCCACAACACTTGGATCTAGTGAAAGGCAGGGGTTGGACTGAAGTCTCCACAGTCTGCCTGTGGGGAGCCAGTATGCACCCGCCCCCCAGCCAAGACCTCGGGGCTTTGGTAAGGCCATTGTCAAGTCCACCAAGCTCCAAGACCAACTCTTCTAGGTCACGTGACCATCTTCACTGTGGAAGGTGGCATGAAGGTTTCTGAGCTAAGTCTCCAATGTGGGAAGCCCCTGCTGAAGTCATATGCAATGGCCCTGGGACTCAGGCCATCTGTATCTGTCAGGGTCAGAATTCTCACCTAAACCCCTCCCATGCAGACCTTCCCCACCCCACCTGGCTCAGGTTGGCTCTGATGCTGGTGGGGGCAGGTGGGGGTGGTCATCGGATGTGTGAGAAGCAACTCTGCCCCCTCCCCAGCCAGCTGGAGCCTGGGTCTGGGATGACCGTTCAGCTGGCAGTTAAAGTCCCCCTGGTTGTCTAATTTAATCACAGCTGTGTGCACGGCGACTCTATAAATAATTTTTAGTGCGACATAACCATTATTTCACTAATTGCTTCATGTGCACCCCTGGCCTGTGAGATAAATTAAAGTTTGCTGAGTCAGCACCTTTGGCCGCTGAGGCTTTGGGGCTTCAGAAAGCGGTGCCCAACAGCTAGGTTATCCTAAGCCAAGCTGAACTCTCAGGGGCACCCCGAGGGACAGGGACAGAGGGTTGGAGGGGTGAGGAGCCATGAGGAGAAGGAGCTACTGAGGGTTAACCATACAGTTTTCCAAGTTGTATCCCGCACAAGGGTGCTTGGCTGAGAGGCAAAAGCAGGCTGATACCCAGGGCATAAGACAGACGCTACATCAGTCTGTGTGTCCTGCCTTGCATTTGTGTGCCCTGAGGCAGTACAAATGGGCTAGCAGCCCCAGAGTTTTACCCTAGCAGGCCACCTGGTTGTCAGGGTCCCTCCCTGTCAGAGAGACAGCACTGTCTTGCAGTGTGTCTTGATGATAGTTTGGGGACCTGGGTTCTAGATCAGGGCTGTTGGGCGTCCTGGATCATATCACTTCTCTTTCTGGGTTCCACCGTCTGCACAGCTCATCTTGTGCCTGTCATGTCTAAAGCTGGGCCTGGAACCTGTGCTGGCCCTGTGTCCGGACCCTGGGTTCTCTCCTCCAAACAGCCCAAAGGCAAGGGATGTGACTGTGATGCTGACATGGGTGAGTCTGGGCAGGGCAGAGCTCAGTGATTCTTCTTAGTCTAATTTCCCCCAAAACCTGGGTGTGACGAAAGCTGGGATGGCGCAGCTCCTCCCGAGTGTGTCAGGATGTTTGCCCTTCACTTAGGACCCTTGTGCTGGGAACACGGTGATCTAGGGAGTGGGCCAGCTCCGGAGCAGCAAGACCTCTTCTTCCTGGCCTGTCCACAGCCCAGGATCAGCCAGTCTGGCCCCCACAAGCAATCTGGGGTCTCCCTCCCCACCGGGAAGTTGAGTCCTCCAGGCTGAGGGCAGCCCTGGGCCTGCTGCTCAATGCTGCTTCCTTCAAGAGCAACTCAGGTTCTGTCTGTCTGTCTGGTGGTGTCAAGCCCTGCATGCTCAGAGCTGCTGCTCCTGCAAGTCCCTATCACCAGCTTGGCTGGTCATGGCTGAGGACAGCAAGTCCAGGCCCCCAAAGGGCTGGCAGGAAAGGCACTTTCTAAGGATGAAAAGAGTGACAGATGATCCTTGTTACCTGTCCTTGGCTCCTTGCAACAGGGCTGCGGCTGGGATAATGCAGTTATGGCCACCGCTGATTGAATGCTTGTGGAGGAGCCAGGCCCTGTCCCGGGGCCTCTGCTCACATCATTGCTGGCCTGTAAGGCTTGAGATGCTACAGGAGGAAAAGCACTTTCCTTGTTTAGCGAAAGGAATACAGAGGTTCAGAGAGCTGTTGCGTCTCACCCAGAGACACACGGGCCTTAGCTGCGGAGCTGAGATTTGGACACAGGTTTATTCTCCCCTCCTCTGACCTACTGGCCTCATGCTAGCTCTAGAGTCTCCACCCTCCCGTTGTGGGCAGGTCCTGAGGCTCCTGGGGGGAAGTGGTAGGACTACCGGCTGTGTCATGGAGTCTTCCTCCAGGTTAGTAGTGACAAAGGCACAACAAAGGTGGCTGAGTGTCTCTCAAGTCTCATGTTGGGCTTTAGAGCTTCTCTCTCAAGCCTGCCATGCAGAAGGAATCTCCTCACCCCGGGGACCGAGACAGAGGTGCAGGACTAGAGTGTAACCTGTCGGGCACATGCAGTGATGAAGCAGGTGGCAGTGGGGTTGGGAACATAGCTCAGCTGGCGGAATCCTTGCCCAGCAGGCACCAATCTCTGGGTTTAAGCCCCAACATCACATTGACAGAGAATGTTGGCACATGACAACAGCAGCCGAGGCAAGCGATCAGAAATTCAAGGTCATTTTGGCCTGTATAGTGAGCCCAAGGCTATCCTTGGCTACATGAGACTCTGTCTCAAAACTAAGTAACAACAAACAGGTGGCAGGGTGGGTCTCACCTGAGGTTCCAGAAGGCGGCTCTCTCCTTGATTCCTTGGAAGCTGAGATCTGGACCCCTGAACAACCCGCCCCAGCCTGGGATGGCTGGGCTGGTTCATCCTTGTCTCCCTGATCCCACACACTAGCTCCCTCTCCTGTAGCTTCCATTGGGACATTCCCAAGGCACGGTGTCAGCCTCTGGCCTCTGCGTCCCCTTGTCCCTGGCACACCATCACCACCCGGGGAAATGCTGGAAGCTGATGACAGCACTCTGGGCCCAGCTCCTCCAAGGTCCCTGCTTAACATCCAGGGAGGCCATGGGGACAGAGGGCAACCGGGAGCAAAGTAGCTGCTGACATCCACAATTGATGCCCAGAGCCTGCTCACCTCTAGTCATCCTGCTTGCTGGCCTAGCTGAGTGGGGACACCGACATCCCTCAGGCCGGCCTCCCCTCCTAGAGCAAGTCTTTTCCCTCTGGTCTCGGCCTCACTTCTGAGCACCGCCATTGAGATCTCTCTGTGTGGGCTCATCTCCCCAGCGTGGTCTCTCGATTGCTCATTTGTACTAAAACCCTTGGCTGACCACCTGTATGCTTGGCAGTGTTCCAAACACAGCAGAGGACAGGATGGGCAAGGTCTCAGCTGTCCTGGGAGGACCTGGCAGTGAGCAAGCCAAGTTCTTGCAGGGATGGGAACGTAAAAAAAAAAAAGTGAACTCCACAGATGGGTTTCCAGGGATGAGTGAGGGAAGACGGAAACCAGCCTGTTTTAATTTCCCCAATCTCCACCTGAAACAGAGCATCTCTCTTCAGTTACACAGGCTGGGGACACAGGGTACAGTATTACAGTGCCTGTGACTCTGTCACCTGTGGAAATCAGATATTGCCTGTCACGTGGCAGTTGCTGCAGACATTTCGAAAGATCGTTGACACTTATCACCGCTTCAAAATTGTTAAGTTAATGGAACTGCTGCGTGATCTTTGTTTGATGCGGCAGTAAGACGGTGGTCTGGGACTGTAGCTCATATTTGTTTTGCAAATATTTTGAAGACTGTACTTCCATATAATCAGCTGCCTTTGACAATCTGTGTATTTTTTTCCTTGCTTTTCAAACCTTATTCTGAGTTAGGGGGCCATAAGCTACACATTGCTCTGCCTCTCATGGGTCACCACCTGAGCCTTCCCAGGTGGTGACAACCAGGGCAGGTAGAGATGGAGTGCTCGTGACAGGACACCCTCTTGGGGAGGGGTATTCCTTCAGCTGACTGCCCAGTCAAGTTCACAGTGGGCAAGGGAACCACAGGGCCATGGACCCTAAGCGAAGACGGAGCCGAGATTCCAGGATGGTTAGAGCAAAGTTAACATAGGAAAGGGCAGGGAAAGCATGACCAGGGTCTCATCCTCTCAATGAGGGGGGCTGCCCCTGAGCAGGTCTGTGCCATCAGATCTGTGGCTTAGAAAGGCCACCTTGCGGAGCTAGGGGGATGACTCAGCGGGTTGGAGTACTTGCTGTGTAAGAGTGAGGACCACAGTTCAAATCTCTAGGACTCCCATGGACAGTCAGGTGTGGTCACACTCACACCTGCAACCAAAAGGAAGGTTGGGGCTTGCAGGCTGCCAGCCTGCTTCCAGGTTCAGAGAGACCTTGTCTCAATAGGGCGAGGTGGGGAGAGCCATAGAGCAGGGTCTCCCGCGGGGGGGTGGGGGTGGGGCATGCACCACACATTACTCAAACATACAAAAAAAGAAGAAAGGGCTCGCCTTGGATATTGGCATGGAATGGATGAGGGGTGGGGCACAGCCACAAAGGACGAGGGGACCAGGAACAAGGTCAGGCATTTGGGCAAACACGATGGTGGCTTGTATCGGGCAGGTATGGGCATTCCTGCCCAGGGAGAACTGGAGACTGAGCTTGCACCAGTAGAAGGAGCCCCAAACCCTGCTTGGCCGGGCTCATAGATGTCCCCAGCAATCCGTCCTCGGCCAGATTGCTCCTCATTCTTCACCCATGGCAGAGGCTGCCAGCTGCCTGCCTTGGTCCATTTCCCCCTTCTGGTGATGAGGACTGCATCCCAAGCTTGTCTGCAATGTAACATGGCCAGCTTAGAGGCCATATCTCCCAGCCTCCTTTTCGGTTAAGGGTTGCCATGGAGATGTAATTAGAAGTCATCGGGTGGGGCTTCCAGGAACAGGCTTTTTATAGGAGGGTGACTCATTCTTTTGCCCCTCTTCATCTTTCTTCTTGGAACATGGGCAGGATGTTGAAGGCCTCTGTCTTCAAGAGTCTTTTTGGTATATCATGAGGAAAAGTGAAGGGAACCAGGGACCCTAGACCTAGATATCCCCAAGGATGAGGCCCCATTTGAACTCCCCCTGGTGGGCACAAAAACCTTTAAGGGCTTGAGTCATCATAATTGGGTCTTGTCACTAACATTGGGATATAATCTTCACTGGACACAACCACAAATCCTGCTTCTGTTGGACAGTGCCATCTGAATGATGACAGACCCCTGGGACCTGGTGTGCCCAATACTGAGTCATCTATCCTTCTCCCGAGGACTTCTCGGGGATTCTGAACATGTGTGAGAAGGGTGAACTGGTGGTGTAAGGTTGGTATGTAACCTGTTAGACGGCAAGAGTAGGTGTGCGCCGGGTGGTGGTGGTGGCGCACGCCTTTAATCCCAGCACTCGGGAGGCAGAGGCAAGCGGATCTCTGTGAGTTCAAGGCCGGGCTGGACCGACAGCCTCCAAAACAATACAGAGAAACCCTCTCTCGTAAAAACCAAAAAAAAAAAAGAAGAAGAAGAAGAAGAAGAATAGGTGTGCAACTGAATAAACAGGACGTGGGACACCTACCTCCCTGTCTACCAACCACCGGCCCACCTACCACCCATCTGCTCACCCATTCACCCATACAGTCACCCATCCATTTACCATCCATCCCCCTACTCACCCATTCATCCCCCTACCCACCTACCCATCAGTCTCCCATCTGTCTACTCACTATCCATGTAACCATATGCCTAGCCATTCACTCATCCACCTATCCTCTCACTCACAGGCTCATCTATCTATCTGCCCACCCACCCACCTATCCATTTGTGCTGGCTGCTTTTATGTCAACTTGACACAAGTTAGAGTCATTTGGGAAGAGAGACCCTGACTTGAGATAATGTCCCTGACTTCTTTGATCATGGACTGTGATGTGGAAGTATAAGCTGAAATAAACCCTTTCCTCCCCAAGTTGTTTGTAGCCATGGTGTTTTATCACAGCAATAGAAATGCTAAGACGCCATCCATCTATACATCAATTCTCTTACCCATCCACCCACCCATGTATCCATCCATCCATCCATCCATCCCTGTATCTACCCATCCACTAGACATCCATCTATCCTCCCACACCTCCACCCTTCTATCCATCCACTCTTCCCTCTCCCTCTTTCTCTCATCACTGTATGCTACACCTTACGTTAGGTACTGAGGCCTGAGATATGAGTAACACATCTTATTTGATACTCACTTGTGTTTTATGACAGACATTTCTGGAAGAAGGGAACCATGATTGTCCCCATGCAGAGAAAGCGGGTGCTATGAGACTCAAGTACTCAGTCCCTTGAACGTTTTAAGTCCCTCATCATGTGTATGCATTCACTAGCTAAACATGTAAAAAAATATGTGCACATCTTGTTTGGGTTTTCAGCATTTGCCTGGCCCCTGGAAGGATTTCAGGCTTATGAGAACACACAGAGATGAATAGATGTGGTCCAGCTGCCAGGGAGCTGACAGTCTCGTGGGGAAGAGAGAGGAGCAAACAATTCCAGTACAGTGTTGTGGGCGGGACAGAGAAGCATGGATGCCAGGCTGCTTGACAGTTCCTTAAATGGTCCCAGTGACTGTTCTGGGCTACTGTCCGCAAGTGATGACCAGATGTCACCCCCTTCATCTGCCTCCTGGGTTGAGAATCAAGATGCCTGCCTCTCGTGTGCAATGTGTAGGCCCTTGCCTGTTCCATCCCCCAAGTCACTGCTATTGTGACCAATTGCCCAAGTCACAAAGTGACTGGAAAAGCAGCCAGTGGCTGGGCCATCCCAGCGTGCGATCTACATCTTTACAGGTGAACCCCCGCTGGCCTAGAGTGAATGCCCAGGAGGTGGCAGGGAAGTCGCCTTCAGTTCTGTCAGTTCATGCAGGACCCTTCTGCAGCCTCAGGCTGGGGTGGGATGGGGCTGAGGGCAGCAGGGGCTGCCTACATGCCCGTGCTGAGGAGGAGAACCTGGGCTGTTTGGAGAATACGGTCTTTTCAGAGCAGACCTTTGAAACCGAGCAAGAATAACTTTAAACAATAAGATGCTTCTCTTTCCCCCTCGGCTGTTGCCCAGGCAACGCCAGAGTGCTCAACAACTGTTTAGTTTTTTAAGAAACCAAATCTCCCTCCCTTTGGTCAGCTACCGCCAGGAAGATGAAGAGGCGGTGGGGGCACCCCTCATGGCCCATTGTGTGGGAACCCGGGTCAGCTGCCTGCAGCAGTGACATTTAGATCTGACGCTACATATTATGTACGAACCCTGAGCTGCACTCCTCTGAGGCTAGTGCTCCCAAACTGGGGAGGCTTTAAGCTGCAGCCTGGACTGTGCCTGTGAGCATGGAGCTCTGGCAGCTTGGGGGTCATTTCCAGACGCTGACCTCCACCTGCCAAAGCGGCTGGGAAGTGGTGTGGGTGTGCAGCAGACATCTGTCCCCATGCCTCTGCATTTCCTCGCTTAGGAGAGTCCTCGTTAGGCCAGAGGCCACCTTGAGCAGGGAGCTTTTAACTCTTCCAAGCTCAGACGTTTGCGACGCTGGTTCTCTGTGGGACCTCTAAGGCCTCCATCAAAAAGGAGGGAGGCCTTGCTGATCCCCACTCAGACAGAGAAACCATGGCCCACTTGGAAAGAAATCGTCTAGATGTCAGGCCCTACATCTAGAAATTCAATGTCTGTCCTTCCACACAGAGAGGTGTCTTTGTGTGCCCATTTTCCGGCTGTAAAAACTGAAGCAGTTGACATAACTGCTGGCTGAGTCAGGATTCAGAGCTGGGCCAGCCCAACCACACGGTGGGGCTCACAGGTCTCATCCATACAACCTCAGGGAGGTTTTGAGACTGAAGACACACCTTTGCTGGGCTCTGGGCAACGCCCCTGCTAGGGAGACCAGCTCTGCAGTTTGCCTCCATTAAAGGAAAGCAGTCAGGTTGGTAACTCATTCTGGATTGTGTTTCCAAGTAATCTGAAGGACACACATACAACATTTTGCATCTCTATAACATGGGGACATACTCAGTTGGTAGATGACTCTAGGAAGACACTACTTTAAAGCCTGATCTGATGACTCAGGCCTATAATTGTAGCACTGAAGCCAAGACAGGAGGATTTCTGTGAATTCAGGTCTAGCCTGGGCTACAGAATGAGACCTTGGCTCAGACAAACCTCAAAACTAAAACAGGGCTGGGGAGATAGCTTAGTTGGTAAAGAACTTTCAGTACCCCATCTACTTGTTTTAGAAAAAAAATTCAGGTGTAGGAACTGGAGAGATGGCTCAGTTGTTAAGAGCACTGACTGCTCTTCCAGAGGACCTGGGTTCAATTCTCCTTACCCACATGGCAGTTCACAACTGTCTGTAACTTCTGTTCCAGGGCATTCATTACTCTCATACAGTCATTCTATAGGCAAAACACCAATGTACACACAACAAAAATCCATTCTTCACATAGAAAAGCAATTAAAATAAAAAAAAGCAAGTGTAGTGCTTGCTTGTAATCCAAGCTAGAGAGTGGGAGGTGAAGGGAGTATAGGGTGAGGAGAGGGGAAGGAGAGGCAGAGAAGTGGGTCTGTGGGGGTCTCTGGCCAGTCAGCCTACCCCACCGATGAGTTCCAGGGCAGCAGGGAGGCTTGCCAAACAAACAAACAAACAAACAAGCAAACAATGTGGACAGCTCCTGGAAATAATCACCAAGTTGTCTGTTGGCTTCCACACACAGCACATATGTGTGTGCATGCACCCCCAAAACACACACACACACACACACACTCACGCACGCACACACACTCCCAGAGAAAGCAGCCGTGTGCAGTTTGTGATTAATTTCACCATCTCAATGACCCCAGAACACAGGTCTTATCAATTCCACTTTCTTTTTTGCTTTGGTTTTTGAGACAGGGTTTCTCTGTATTGTTTTGGAGGCTGTCCTGGCACTCGATTTGTAGACCAGGCTGGCCTTGAACTCAGAGATCCACCTGCCTCTGCCTCCCAAGTGCTGGGATTAAAGGTGTGCGCCACCAACGCCCGGCACACACTTTCTTTTTTTAATGATTTATTTTTATTTTTTTGTGCATTGGTGTGCCTGCATTTGTGTCTGTGTGAGGGTGTCAGAACTCCTGGAACTGGAGTTACAGACAGCTGTAAGCTGCCATGTGTGTGCTGGGAATTGAACCTGGGTCCTCTGAAAGTATAGCCAGTGCTATTAACCTCTGAGCCATCTCTGCAGCTCCTCCTCCCCCGCCCAATTCCACTCTCAGCTCAGAAGAGGAGGTTCAGAAAAGTAGGGATTTCCTGGTTGGAAATCAATAAACGTGGGAACCTGGGAACAGGCCCTGGCACACAGTAGGTTCAGAGTTCCCACTGGATGTCTTTTCCTGGGAGATGGGCTTTTCCTGGGGCTTCTGTCTCCTGGGAAACAAAGCGCACCACGGGAGAGAGGTTTAAATTTAGAAAAGCTAAGGCAGGTTAGACTAGACCCTTATCCAGCCGGGCAGCAGACTCAGGATGGGAAATTGGCTTCAGCCACAACAAAAACACAGAAGAGGAAGCCTTGACACCTGTGAAATGAGAAAGGCAGGGATGGGAGAGCCTTGATGGGGCGGCTTACTGTGCATGCGTGTGTGCGTGCCCACATTAGTGCGTGTCCACATTAGTGCATGCCCACATTAGTGCGTGCATGCGTGCACGTGCACGTGTGTGTGTGGGGGGGCGGGGTATTGGCAGCAGCAGGGACAGGTCCAGGTCTGGATTGAGTGGAGGAGCTCCTGGCCCAGCCCAAGCAGCCTTGCCCTGTGTGGGAATCCTGGAGGCTGCACCTCCCCAGCCGTGACAGAGCACACGGGCAGGTAACAAGCTCAGTGCAGAATAGCATTTCCTAGCCTGAACGTCACCCCTCTCCTCGGGCCCTTCTTCTCACCCAGATGCCACCCTTTGGCACCACCTCCCCCCGCAGAAAGTCCCTGTCCCTTCACCCTGCCACCCAGCACGTCTCGATTAGCACTGCTAAATGGCAAGCCCAGAGGTACAGTGAGGGAAGGGGCCCGGGTAATGAACTCCCATTGGTTTCCTTCGCAAGATCACTACCTTAATTTACGAGGCCTGAGTGAGTCTCATTTCCCCAGTGCACGTTGAGTAATTAACTATTAATAAAAGCATTACTGAGTTAACCACGGGGGCATGTTTAATTCATGGGGCAACCCGGAACAGGATGGTGGCAAGGCTCAGTGGGGGATTCCTCCTAGGGCCAAAAGAGAGCAGCATGGGGCCCTGGCCTGCTAGACCTCAGCCCCCTGTGGTGGGCCATTACTGCTGCCCCCAGGCAGAGGGGCCTAATTGGCAGGAGGGCATCAAAACCGCCTGGCATCCCTCGCAGACGGTGGCAGTGCTGGGGAGAAGATCTGGGAGGAAGGACTCCTCATTGAATGACCAGGGTGAGTGACCTTGGGCAAGTAGACAAACAACTCTCAGTCTTTTTCTGTTTTGTTTTTAAATCTGGAAACCGGGCTGTAAGTCACAACCATTTCCAGAGTGCAGGCGATCGGCAGGGACGGCCAGATGGACAAGTGACAAAGCTTCTGCATTGGCTTCATCAGGACCGGAAGGAGCATTGCTGGGGTAGCAGTGAGGGGAGGGGGCACCTGCTCCTTGAGGAGGACAAGATGGACAGTCCCTGTCAGAATGCCTCCTGGAGTCCGCTGGCTGTTCAGAAGCCAAGCCACCCCCCTTTCCTGTGCAGTCCCAGCTAGCAACCGTGAACTTGATCTCGGAGCTAAGCACTACCCTGGTGCCCACTCAGCCTCTTGCCTTAGCATCTGCCCTGCCCTGTGTGTGCTCTGCTTTTTTTTTTTTCTGTGTTCCAGTGAGCTCCTCTGTTGTCCTGAAGACTAAGTTCAAAAGCCCAGGTCTTTCTCAAAGTGGCTTTCCTGACCCAGATGGTCCCTCTGTATTTCCTCTCCTGCCACTGCCCCTTATCCCCTCACCCATTATCTATCCACTCACCTGCCAGTCTACGCATCCATCCGTATATATAGCTACATGCCTATCTATGCATCCATCCATCCATGCACTTACTCATTTCCATATCTACCCACCCACCCACCCATCCATCCATCATCTATCTCTATCATCTATCCACCCACCCACCCATTCATCCATCTATCTCTATCATCTATCCACATGCCAATCTATTCATCCATCCACCCAATTATCCATCAATCCACTTACCCATTTCCTCATCTGTCCATTCACCTACTCATCTCCTTACCCACCTACCCATCTCTCATTCATCCGCCCGCCCACACACCCATCTCAACCATCCTTCCCCATCCGCATATCCACTCAACCACCCAGTCATCACATTTCCTGACTACCTTCTGTGTTTATTTCACTGAAACTCTGGACAAATAAGGGTTTCCCTAAATCAGCAGTTCCTAACTTTTTAGGAGTTACGAGCACTATACCTAAAACAAAAAGCAAAATGCCCCAAACCAAAAAACAACAAAGCCACACACATGTGCACATCCATGTCAGATGTGCAGATGTGCAGATTCTTGATGGTCCTGGAGCTTGGCTATGGTCCTGAGGACAGGAACACCATGATACAGTGGGGGACTGTCTTGAAGAAAATTGCCTACCGGAAGTCATGCCTCATTCCAGGGGCAGGCCCACCAAAGTGACTGAGTACCATCAGTTATCCCTCGGGGTAAGGCTGAGGGGCTGATGGGCCAGGATGCTTCACTGTCAAGGGGCCAAGTCCCGCCCTTCTCTCTCTCCCCAGGGCCACTTCCTAGTAGACTTTGCCACTGAGTCCCATGAGGACAGGGCGGATGGTCTCCGCGGCTCACACAGGCAGGCACCTGCAAATGCTCCAGAAGCATTTCCTGCATGTATTCTGATGGATTTCCTTGTCTCCAGCAGGAGGGTTCTTCTTATACTTTAAAAGAAAGGCTCGGCCCTGCCACCAGATGCCAGGGCCTGGGGGTTGCTGGCCTGCTTCAGGGAAATGTACTAGGTTGCCAACGAAACTGTAATAACCATGGGAACAGCAGTCAAGCTCATTGGTTGCTCTGAAGCTGGGGGAAGGGGCCTGGCTGATGTCCTGGCTAGGGGCAGGCAGAGGCTGGACTGGCACTCACCGTTGGTGGTGGGGGATGGGAACCTGCCCACCTCACTGAGCAAACTCATCTCAAGTTTATAACTAGCACCACCCCTCACACTTGGCTTTTAAAATCATTTCTCTAACATTTAGGGAGGAGCGCATGTGAGTGACACAACGCACTCGTGGTGGCCAGAGGACAATCTGTGGAAGCCGCTTGTTTCTTTAGCTGTGTGGGGCCCAGGGATCAAACTCAAGTTTGGGGACGGTGACAAGCACTTGTGTTTTCTTCACAGAGCCACCTCCGCTACTGGAAATTTCTCCATGAAACAAACACCAATAAAGAGACTCCGGTGTGTAATCCCTAAATGTTGGGGCTCCGGTGCTGGCTGCTCCTCTCCCTTGTCACCTGGGTAGGTTGTGATATCCGCAATCTGGATACAGAGAGCTAATAGCTGTGTGCTCAACACAGCAGCGGATTTCCATACATCCCTTATCTTCACAGTTGCTCAGGAGACAGAATTATTCCATTTATCGACAAAGACACAGGCTCAAAGAGGGGATCAGCAACATGTCCAAGGTCACCCAGTCCAGGGAGCCGAGGACAGAGGACTTCTAGATACGTGGCTTCTGTGAAGTTAGTTTCCACAGCCAAGAGGAATGGGTCCGCAATTCTAGCTATACGGGGCCACCTGGGATTAAATAATCCACAAGAAGGGCCAGGAAGTGGCCTTTCTTCCTTATTTTTTGTTTTTTTGAGACAGGGTTTCTCTGTGGCTTTGGAGGCTGTCCTGGAACTAGCTCTTGTAGACCAGGCTGGTCTCGAACTCAAAGAGATCCACCTGCCTCTGCCTCCCTAATGCTGGGATTACTGCCTGGCCAGAGTGGCCTTTCTGTCCTGTCCTCCCCACCCCTCTTCTCTTTCCCTGGGCTGGAAGGACAATGACTCTGCTTTCATGTCCAGCAGTCTGTCACATGGCCAACAGTCCCTGGGTGGCTCACCCTGAAAGGACAACCTAAGAGTCCCCACCCTCAGGTCTTCGGACTATGCCAATTCACAACGATGCCTAAGATGCTTGCAGGTACCATGGGACAAATTCTCCTGGTGCTAGGCAACTTCTCTTAGGCCACGGGGGTTTTTACAGCACAGGAAGGAACAGATGGGAATGATCTCCTGAGCCCCTAAGGTAGAGAGGGTACCAGAATGAAGATGCGAATACAGCAGGCTCTCAGCACACCTCTGGCTTACTCTTGTCCACACACCAACCACAAGCGTCCTAGTATATTGGGGTCATCAACCTTCCTCCCACTGTGGGCTCTGGGGAGAGGCGGTGGGCATGTAAGCACTTAAAACTCAGCCCTGGGTCAGCCCTTCCCTTTCCGCTGCTGCAGCAGCCCTGGAGCTGGGGACAAACAGTACAGCCTCAGAGACCAGTCACATCCTCAGCTTTCTTCAACCTGGGCAAACGCTGAGTTACCATGGTGACGCTGCAGCCCCCAAGATGCAGTGGTTGCAGACAGCATGGGTGGTTGGAGGGCTCAGGGCTGAGGGTGGACAGTCTAGACCAGGAGGCCAGGCAACTGGGTGGGGGAGGAGGGAAGGGAGGCCTCCTCTAGGCCTGGCTGGTAATTGCTGCTAAGTGAGGGGCTGTCATTGAACCCAACATGTGAGCGGCGAGGGCCCACTCCACACCCTGTAATTACCGCACCAGACAGCAGTGCCAGCTTGTGTCCTGGAGAGGGGGGCGGTGCAGAGTAGACAGGAAGCTCTCATCCACCTGAGCCAGTGGCTGCGCAGCCCTCTCCTTTGCAGGAAGCCTCCCCAGCATCCACCCCCCTTCCTGGCTCTTCCCACATCATTGGGCTGGAACAAGAGCATCCTAATCCTGACCTCGGAGTTTGCAGAACCCAAGGCGGGCAGGAGCCAGATAAGGTATCTCTGGAGTGCTGAGGTAGGCTGGGACCCAAAGCTTATCACAGTTCCTGCAACTTTAAGGGCCTCAGGCAGTTATGGCTGCTCCTGGGCTTCAGACTCTCAATTCATAGGGTTCCCTTTACAGCAGGGGGTGGGCAAGAACTCACTTTTAGAAACCAGATTTTACTGGGACGTAGCCACGCCCCTTTGTGTCTATGCCATGTTAGGCTTCTTTCCTGCTTCAAGTTGCAACAGACACCATATGGTCCCCGATGGAAATATTTACTATCTGTCCCTTCCAGAAGTCTGTGGTCCATGCGTTCTGGGCATAACCAAAGGAGCTCTACTCGCTCCAGCTCTACCCAGCGCCCCTTCTGGGTTTTTGCCCAAAGCTACACAGATGCCACTGCTGTCAGGCACCCTCTGCTGCCAGGGTTTGGGCAGGAATGGAGCAGGCGGGGCTGGAACCATAGTGTGGGTCGCTGGCGCCACCTGCTGTGAGTGCCGGAAGCACTTCTACAGGGCTGCCTCCTGGGCCAGCGGCTCCCCCAGCTGTAGATAGCGGCTCTCCCAGCCTTAGACAGCAGTGGAGGGGATCAGTCTGGGAGGTAGGTGCAACCATCAGGTGCCAGGCCACAGGAGGGCTCAGCCCCCACAGCACGGCCCTTTTGTCTTCCACTGTGGTCTAGAGACTCCATAACTTGACCCACATTCCAGAACCGAGTCCCTTCTCTCACACAGCGGCCTTGCATCCTTGTCCAGCTGCTCAGTAAATCCTTTTCCAGGTCTTGGTCTCTTGGTTCCTGACAGTGTTTTAAGAATACATACATAAGATTTAATCTGTAACATTCTCTAGAAAGCCTGGGATAGACATTATCCTCTTTTCTTCTTTTTTATTGTTTAAAGATACACAACCTACAGTACCAAGAAACCAAGTCATCCGCTTAAAGTCACACAATGAGTACACACAGAGCCAGAATGCAAATGTAGGCTGTGAAGCTAGTAAGGTCTCCAGACGATGGTACTGGACAGATACTCCTTTATTTCTGGTGGTGGGTCCACAGTGTGGCCCCAAGGATGCGTCTGGGGCACAAAGAGTAGCATGAGCTAGGAGGGCAGGGAAACAGCCCCAGGCAGGGGAAGGAAGGGGAGGCCAGGCCCCAGGGCTCGCTTGTGCTCATGCCTCAGGCAACATTGGGCCGTGGAGGAGGAAATCATTACCTCAACTATAAATAAATCTACTCTCTGAGGAAGCTGTGGTCCAGGTGATGAGGTCCAGTCTCCCCATGACTCCTTCGAGAGGCCCTGCAGTCTGAACCCAATAACCTGAGAGCTACCACACATGTCAAGTTCATCCAGCCCTCAAAGCCACAGTGGAGAAAACGCCACTGGCTTCCTTCACTGCCAGGTCAGGTCCTGGGTGATGGTGGCATTCACTTTTGGACCAACCTCCACAGGAAAGGGCAGGAGCCGCTCCCCATTCCTACCAGGGTCCTACAGGTGACTCTGAGACCGCCCCTTGCAGCTGGGCTCCCAGCCCCCACCAGGGAGCCAGCAGTGCTGGCTGCTTCAGCTGCTCCTGGACTGGTCACCATCGCCCCTAGGTCACAAAATACTCATCGTCGTCTTCCTCCCGCTGGCTGCTTTGGAGCAGCAGCTCCAGGTCAGCGCTGGGGCCCAGGCCCTTCGTGAGCTTAGGGCCACCATCACCTTGGGGTAGACACACCACAGTTACTGACCTAGTAACCTTTTCTGGAGGTGACCCCTATGTAGTCCCAGGGAGGCAGCGCCATCTGGCACATGTCCCGGGCTACAGCAACAGTCGGTGAGGTGGCCGGATGGTGGGGCAGTCAGTGATACTAAGCCAGGGGAGGAGGCCACCGTACCTTTGGAATGCAGGGCCTTGAGGGCCACGTGCAGGGAGATGCCCGAGAGACAGAGGGCAAAGCCCAGCCAGTTCAGGAGGCTGATCTGATCGCCCAGCAGGTGAGCCGCCAGCAGCAGAGTGCAGACTTCCTGTGGGCAGAGGCAGGGCGTGGGTTAGAGCCGGCCTGACAGGCTGACCCTGGGAAGCAGAGACCTCTGTGCCCAGCTCACCGGCCTGTAGGCTACCTGGTGTTACTGAGACGCAGGGTGCACGGGTGCTTTCCACAGATTCCCAGCAAAAGCAGAAAGAAACCCACTCAGGCCCCAGAGGATGACATAAGTGTCCCACAGGAATGAGAAGTCTGCCATTGCTGGCACCCATATATGGACAGCCCTCAGCATGGCCTTGGTAAGAAAGGCCTCTCTTCATCATAGCCAGGAGACCTTATACTCAAATGTTTGCTTTGGGTGTCACTGTTCCAGCATGGAGTCTACCTGTCCAGAGGGAAACTCCTCCACACACCTGACCCGTGTGCCCAACTCTCAAGGCTGGGCCTTCTCACTGGATCAACCCAGACATGCTCCAGGTCACTGCCATAGAAACCTGCATCTCCGACTGTACGCACTGGCTAGAAGGGGCGCTTCCTCAGCTCTGCCCGGGAAGTCATGGCACGTCCAGGGCAGCTTTCTCCCACCCTCCCAAGGTGCAGAAACGGGCTGAAGCTGCTAAGAGAGAAAGAAGCCTCCTTCTAATCTGGGGTCACGTCCCAGTGTGTACCTTAAAGATGCCAGCGATGGAGAGAGTCAGACTAGATGTTCTGGAGACCAGGAGGAACTCAGAGAAGCCCAAACCAAAGGCTAGAATCCCGCCAAGGAAGAGGCTGCCGAGAACCCGCAGGAGCAGCCCTGCATCTTGGAAGCGGAAGATTTTCTCTGAGGTGGACAAATGGAGACCTGAAAGCAACAGGGAGAGCGGGAGGCCAGGCCCTGAGTGGCGTGCTGACCCTTCTCAGTAACCTCTGCACCTCTTCAGAGTGGGGGGTTGGGGGCGACACCTGGCTTGCTGATTGCCTGAGGTGGGAAAAAGGATGGGAGGGGCGGGTAAAACAGTCCCAGGCAGGTGGCCTGAGACTCAGGGACCACGGTGGCATTACAGAACCCGGGGTAATGCTCGTCCTGCACGTCCACTATCAGAACAGGGAGGAAGGACTTGAATCTGTGCACAGAGGCTGACTGTACAGGACTCCTCACTTTAGATTATGTGCATGTGAGTACATACATGTACACACACACACACACACACACACACACACACACACACACACGCACGCACGCACGCACAGTGCCAGGATGGAACTCAGGGCTCACGTTAGGCATACGCTCTACTGCTGAGCCACACAGCTCAGCCTGAATCTGGGACTTGCTACTATGAAGCTATGTATAGACTTGGGTGGAGAGATGTCCCCTTTTTGGTTATTGGTTTTCCTACTGAGAGAATGACAGAATTGCCACTAGACTGTCATTTCTCCAACAAGCAGTATAATATAATGAACATAACTCAAAAAACAAAAACAAAACAAACTTCAAAAAACAAGAAAGCCCAGAGCAGAGTGTGGTGACACACACCCGTGACCACAGCACCTGGGTGGTGGGGTCAGAGGACTGGTTCAAGGAGAGCTACAGGAAGCTCAGACCAGCCCGGGCTACACAGGGCTCATCTCAAACCACACCACACCACACCACACACATGTAATTACATGAGAGCTACAGCCCCTTGCTCCACACTGCACAAAACATCAGTCTCTGCTTCAGTTTTTGGAAGCCGTGGCCCCTCCTTAAAGAGCTCCCAGGCTTTCCCACAGCAAGGTCCCCAGGGTGTGTCAGAGGGGGGGGAGGTCAGTGTCTACTGGGCACAGTAGACACAGGGGGAGCTGAAGGTAGACACGAACTCTGTGGGGTTGAGGAGGGGAGGGGCACAGAAATTTGACCACAGTGCGGCTGGCCTGGCCACGTGGGGCCATCTTGTTGGTGCTGGGTTCAGCGGTGCTGCAGAGGCGGTGGCAAATGGAAGGGGATTCGGGGAAGAGCAACATAAGTAATGAAGGCGCTTGGGGGATTAATTTACCAGAGAAGATTAAAGGGGCTAAATCCATGCAGCTTTGCTAAGTGGTGGCGACCAGGGGCTTTTGGATGAGGTTTGCAGAGCAGGGAACAGCAAGGACGCCTGGGGGGGGGGGGGGGCGTGGTGTTTGCTACGAGGGGCATAATGAAGGAATGGGGAGAGATTTTAAAAAGGAAAAGCATGAGGTTCCACACACAAGTTTCCTGGACAACGGGGCTGTGGAATCATTTTCTCAGAGAGGTTGGAGACGCTTCGCTGCTTGAAACTTAAATGGATGTGGGATGGAATTTTCGGTAATGACCCTGAGGACAGCTGGGACTCTGAGAAGGAGGGTAAACAAGGGACAAAGACTAATCCCAAAGCACTGGAGAAAGGAAGGCAGCAACACCCTGCCCACCTTGTACAAGCCCCTGGCCTGGCCTCTTATCTGGAACAACTGTCCATGTACCCAGGCTGTCCCCCTACCCAGCTGTGGAAGTTAACACTCCACCCATGCTCCCTGAGCACACACAGCAGAGCCTCCTGCCCTGCTCCCCAGGGAGCCCTGGTGTCATCATCAAACCACACACCCACCACTCAACCTCTACCATTCCCCCTTTCCCACCCAAGCATTCCTGGACAGACCCTGACTCTGCTCCCTGGGAGCCATGTACACCATGTGACAGTGGGCCCAGCCTCCTGACGCCAGGCTGTTGGGCACCAAGTCCACTTTGCTTATGAGCTATGGGACTCTGGGCAAGCTTTCCCCCTTGTTTCCTTCTTCTGCCGAATGGGGAAGAAAACAGTCCTCCACATCTGGTTACAGAGGGAATGAAAAACGGGTGCATAAATAGCTCAGGCACGCCTGGAGTTGTCCACACCCTCTGCACTGACTCCTTGTATTTCACACATAATTTCTCGCACCCTTGTCATACGAGACTCTAGTCATTCTGTGTGTGTCTGTCTAGTCCCAAACCACAGCAGCTGGGGAGGGACTAAGTTCTAGATCTGGGCAACCTCTATGGCTAGCACTGTGCTGAGCTCAGGGCAGTAATGTGGTATCTGCTGTTCTGCGGTGCCCAGAGGTAGAAGATGGAGCGTACCTTCAAATACAGCAAAGAGAGGGAAGAGCCCCAGAAACATGAGTGGCTGCAGGTGGAACATGGTGTCGATAGGATTCTGAAGGCCTACAGAACAGGACACGGAAGGTTGTCAGACCTAGCCTGGCGGCCTACGTCTGCCCCACCCCCACCCCTCCCCAGGGGCTCACCCAGGTCAGCTTTCTGCAGAAGCATCTGTGTAAGGGTCCAGCGGATGCCGCCGATGAATGATGCCCCCAGCACCAAGGCAAAGCCCTCCACATTGAACTGTGTGGACTTATAGGTAAACATGAAGAGGCCCCCAGCGATGAGAAGGACCACCAGGATCAGGGCTGCACGCTAGGAGAGGAACAGTGCAGCTCACTGGGGGCTCCAGGCACAAGCATGTGCCCGATGTCGAGCTGGGGACAGTAGCCGTTCTGTGCCTCATCACGTCCAGAGGTCCTGGCTTACTGACAGACACAAGGCTGACACACAGCTGGCATGTTTCTGATAACATACTTACTCTGAAATATTAAAGTACTGGTGTGCTCATTCCAGGCTCCAATTCCGCCCCCCCCCCCCCCCAACAAACAAAATAACACCGAATGGCTCCATGGGAACCCCAGGTCCCCCGGCCAATGCTGGCCCTGCTGCACTTGTTTCTAAACCTCCTGCCATCACCTGTATCTATGTCCCCTCCCAAAGAAAGGCATTTTAAGAGACTCGGGGCAACAGTGCACTGTCACCGAGTGACAAGCCACTGCTCTGAGTTCCTCTTTCATCCTGGGTATCTGCAGTGACCGGAGGGAGGGTCATGGGGCCTCACCAGCTCCTCCAGCTTGAAGATCAGAGAGAAGATCAGGATGAAGAGCACGGCAGACGATTTGGTCATTGTGTACCTGGAGCAGAGATTCCCACAATGCACGACTGCAGACCCCCATCCGATGGCAAGCAGGCCCCAAAGAGCAAAAGAAGCAAGCAGGGGTGGGGGTGGGGTGGGGAATGGGACAGGAACGGAAGAAGCCTTTAAGAGGAGGGGGGAGGAGCGGTGGTCTGATGCCGCCGAGTTTACTGAGTTCTGTTCTCTACCTGGTGGAGACTAGGTAAGAAAGGATGACAGACCATGGACAAAGAGAAGCCAGGACTACACTCTCTGAAGCCGGGCGTCAGAGCTGTGACTGCTAAGTGGCTGGGTTCTGACGGGCAGTGTTTCACTGCCTGGTGCTCCACTCTGCGGCCTGACACCCCCAGCCATCATGCCACCTCACCAAGCAGCCATGGCTGCTCTGTCCAGTCCCCTGGCTTGCCCTTGCTGCCTGGCAGGTGGGTACAGCATATCTCTCTGCACTGGCTTGTGAAAGAGCTGGAGGCTTCTTGGAATGCTGCTGGGTGCCAGCAAGGAGCTGAGGGGGCAAGGGTGGGTCCCAGAGACTGATGGAATAGTTGGCCCGTTGCTGGCAGCACAGACTGCCCGCTGGACTGAGCAAGTGAGCTCAGCCTGAGTGGGGGCTGAGGGCGTGGCCCGTACTCACAGTGACACGGTGATGTAGAGAAAGCTCCAGTTGGACAAGCCCACATCAAGTGCTGTTGCCAGTGCTGTGGGGACAGGGGACGCCCAACGGGGCAGTCAGCGGGCAAGCATGTGGCTGAGGCACCTGAGGCCCTGCTTGCCCTTCCTGTCCACCAAGCAACGCCAGGTTAACACCTGGCCAAAAGGGTCCATCCTGATTGGCTAGGCCTGTCAGTCTCCTCTGTGAGTCCATCCTCATTAGCTAGGCCTGTCAGCCTCCTTTGTCAAATAATTCAAACAGCTCCAGACGAGAGCATTAAACTGATCCTGTGGAACTGCTCGAGGCACCTGGCTCTCCACAACTAGCCTGGCCTGTCAACTCACCTCCCGCCCCCTCACCGGCAGAGTTCTCCCCTTCTGACTTCATCCTCCCAGGGCCAGAGGCTCCCATCCACCCTCAGGTCTTGCCCGCTCAAGACTAGTCCTAGGAAGTCTTTTAACCCCACCTAGCATGGCCACCATGGTGAGGCCCCCGTGAGCCAGCAAGGATAGAGATGCTGAGCGCTTTGCTGAGATGCACCAGTGGGAGAGGACTGAGGAGGGAGGGGGGCGGGTAGGGCATGGCCTCAAGGCCATAGGGCTCCTCTGCTTTCGGGCTGGGCTCTCCAGCAGCCCCCTCACACTGGACCCACCTGTGGGCGCCACTCTCCTGAGGTAGTCAGTCCAGCTGAGCACCACACGGGCCCTGTGGCTGGAGCACTGAACCAGCGCCCTGGACAGGGCCGAGAAGAGGAAGATCACGGCCAGGTGCAGCATGGTCATGAAGAGGGGGAAGTGGAAGCTCTGTGGGGCCCGAAGCAGACAGGGGGATGGAGAGACGCCTCCTGTGGTGGCGGGGCCGGCCCCGCGCCTCCCCACTCCCTACAGTGGCGGGGCTGACCCAGTATCTCCTCTCCCGCCTCTGGTGGCAGGGACTAATCTAGGGCTCTGTGTCAGGGACTCAGCCACAGAAGGACCTCTTGGAACAAGGGGCTAGTCCCCACTGTGGAGGTCTCACAGAGGAGTAGCAGCTTGGGGGCTCAATGCTGCCCAATTTTATCAAAACCTGTTCTTCGGATGGATGCTTAGCCCTCTCAGGGTCAAGGTCCAGGAGAAGGCACCATGACCCAATGCAACTGCAGCGACTACAGCCACCTTGAGGCGTCCCTGTGCTGGCAAGGCCCGGTTACCTTTGTCAGCCACTTGTTGTAGAAGGTGATGCCTATGGAGAAGCAGTAGTAGAGAAGGACCAGGCCCACGGTCAGCACTGCCTTCCACACAAAGGCCAAGTCGAGGGCCCACCTCCCCATCCGTGGGCCAGCAGGAACAGGAGCCTCTCCTGAAGATGGTTGGCAGAAGAACCAGCAGCTGGACCCCGGCTTTCAAAGGGCAGCTCCCCTAGCTGGAAGAGTCCTCTTCACCTCCATGATGTGGAACGTGCAACGGCCCCCGATGGAGTCCTCACCTAAGGGGCCGATGGCCAGAGCCAAACTGCTCCATGGTTAGCTGGATGCGGAGATCGCAGGTCCCCAGCTCTGCTGCTGCAGAGAAGAGAGGGAGGGTCTAGCCATGGTGAGAATGCAGAGGCCATGGGTCCCACCCCAGCACAGGCACTGGAAACTCTAGTGTACATGCAAACTGTCCTCCTCGGGCTCCCACCAAAGCAACCTTTCAACAGGTAAGTGAGATGCTGCCAGACTCTTCTTCAAGCCTCCAGCAGCTCCCAGTCACCCTCACAAAGGCCAAAGCCTGCCTGGAGTTCCAAGGTCTAACCTGGTCTAGTCGGCCTCTGCCAGTCTGTCCCCGGCACAGAAGGGATGGAGGGGGCGGTAGACTGGGTCACCCTTCTGTCCTTCCTCAGGGACCTGACTACAAGCCACCACTGTTCTACTTTTCTTTTGTAGCAACTAGGGAGTGTGATTTGAGCAGGCCTTTTTTTTTCTTTTCAATGCTGTAGACAGAACCAGGGTCTCATGCTAGGGCCCTGTACCAGTGAGCCTTACCCCCAACCCGTGAATGATGCTGCTGTCCTTGCTAGGCTGCACTCCACAAGGGCCTCACACACACAGCATTCTCTATATTCTCCTTTTGGCCTGATGACCCCATGACAGAGTGTGTGTACGGGAATTCGGGGGACTTAACAGGTTTTGAGGAGCTAAAGGGGACCGGGTGTACCTTGCCCTGGTCTCCAACAGCTACTCCCAGAAAGCAGGTGCCTCCCAAACCACATTTCCACTTGTCAGTCAGTCCAGTAACACCATGAGTGCCCCGAGCAAGCCTGGCTCAGGGAACACTGGGGACTTGGCTCTGCCTGGGTGAGCCTTGGAACTGTTCCGTGTACTACAGTTGTTTCCTCCCCTCCATGCTGGAATGACAGTTCCTCTGGGAGCCTTCTAGAATCATGAAATCAGACCTTTCCCCTTCCAGTCTGTACTCTGGAACCTGTTATCATATCCCCTCCCTGAGGGCAAACTGGGCTGGCTCTGGGCTTTGTCAAAAGGACTCCTGGACTGTGGCGGAGTTTGGACTGGAACTCTGGGTGTTGACCTGGAGGAAGCTCCTGACACTCAGTGAGCAGGGACTACAAAGGCCCTGCCCAAGAAGCTAAGAGGGTTTTGCATTCTGAGCATCTCTGATGTTCACAAAGGCTTCTGATTTCTGTAAACACAGTTTTCCAGGGCCCTACCACACACGGAATTGCTATGAATACTATGCGTACTATCAAAGTGGAACCAGGGTCTCCATTCTGGAAAACCCACTTTGTTGACAACAACTCATATCTCTGGGCTGCTGACACGGGCAGCTGTGAAATTACCCTTATGGCAGGCTCACTTCTGTGTATTCAACAGCAAGAGGAACCCATCAGTGGCCTCCCTGTGACTCCAGCACTACTCTGACGGACAGAAACCTTTTATTTTATCATTAATTACCTTCCCTTCAACTATGGTTTGGGTCCACTGGTTTTCAGGTTAATGAAGAGACTGCAATTAAAAGACATGGTGGGTCCAGGGGAGAGGCAGTGCCCTGTTGGTCTAATGCAGCCTTGCATTTTTTTCTCAGTATCTGTTTTTATTTAAATTAGAACAGCCTTACATACTGACACACATTCTGCAGGCTAACATCTCCCCAGCATGCAGCCTGCTGCTGGTTCCCATGAGCCCTAGAGGCAGATCCAACTGCTGACTGGACTTATTCAGCAGGGCCACTAATCTCGGCTACCCTGCTAGACAGCTGGGGACACAGGCTCTAACCTAGTTCAAACAGGCTTCAAAGTCCACACTCTCTCTGCTAGGGCTCTGCAGCCTGGCACTACCAAATCTTTCTGGGAGAGGTCAGTCCTATGTACTGCAGTCATTAGCAAATCCCTGCCTCTACCCACGGGGTGCTAGAAGTATTAGGTCCCAAACCCCAAGTTGTCACAACTAGGCTGTGCCCAGAAGTCACCTTGTAGTGCTGGCCTGCAGGAAACACGCCAGGCTCCCCGTGAGCCACTGCCTCCCCTACCCAGGAAGTGGCGGGGCATCTACATGCCAGGACAGCCTGTTCCCTTTTCTCTCAACTTACTGGTCCACCTACTTCTGATCTCCTACTTGGCACTACAGTGCCCTTTGTCCAGTGTTCTAGCCCTCCTTTCCTTCAGAGAGCTTGTCCAGCTCCCCACCTCTAGGGGGCACCATGCAGAAAGTCGCCTATTCTATCTGCAAACACAAAGCTAGAAAGGCCTCAGCCAGAAAGGCCTCCAGGAAGCAGCCAGCCACTCCCTCCACGCCTCAACACAACGCAGTGGTTTGCCTCACACTGACTGGATATACAGACATGAAACCTCTAAGGTCCTCACCCTCACTCTGTGGTAAGGCAGAGCAGGCATACAATCACATCTGTCCAAGCAAAGGATTCACAGTCTTCTTTTTCCCAAGAAGTAGCAGCTACCTCAGAGCAGGTTGGCAAACACTGGCTTCCCTCTCCTACCTCAGCTGTAACATCAAGCTTTGTGTAGCTTAGTGCCTCAAAGCACGGGCTCTAACATCACAGATGCAAGCAAACCCTCTATGTCCACCTGCCAGAGATTCCAAGCTCTCCGGCTGTGTGGACTCGGGTTCTCTAACCATATGCTCTTCGGGCAAGGTCGTCATTGGCATGAGAAGCAGCACTTGACAGTGACCCACAGTCACCACAGCTTTCCAGTGCCGGGCCCATTCCCTCACCTCAGGCTGTCAGGTTGTTCACGCAGGCCACGGCTAGTCTTTGCCTGTCACCTGTTCAGGGACCAAGTTCCTGTGACTCCCTCATGAAACCGACCACTTCCTCCTCGGAGATCTACTGGGTGTAACTTGTCGCCGTCTCTGGAGTCTTCTGCTTTCTGGACAGCTGCCTGCCCAGTGCCTTCTCTCCAACTAGGCCAATCAGAACTGGTCCCTGAGGGGTGGAATCCCTCTTCTGTCTTCATTCCCATCCCACCAAGACCACCCCAACCTTCCTGTGGGAACAGAGGAACCTAACCGTCATTTAGGTAGCTCCAGTTGGACCCCTCAACCTCAAGGTGCCCTGAGGAGCTCTCTTAACATTCTTCAGGTCTCTGTCCTAGAAATAGTCATCCTAACAAGGGGCAGTCATCAGTGAAGTCATTGCTGTCCCCCTGCATCCCTCATACCCTGCCTGTCAAGTCCACCTCTAGCTGTCTGCTGTCCCCCCCCACTTGCCCCCCTTCTTCTCCACCACCAGTCTGAGCCACAGACACCTTTCACCTACTGCCTGCACTTCAGAAAGAGCCGCAGGCAGGTGTTACGGTTAGTGCTGTCAACCCGGCAGTCACCTGGGAGATGGGCCTTGGAGCACACCACTAAGAGATTCTCTAGGTCAGGTTAGCTGGTGTGAGGGGATCTATCCGCTTGTGGGTAGCCCCCGCCCCCGACTGCATAAAGGGGCAAAGGGACCCTAGCACGCATTCAAGGCTCCCTGCTCCGGGGCTGTGGATGCAACGTGGCCAGCTGCTTCCAGCTCTTGCTGCCCGGACTTGCCCACGATGGTGTGCACACAGAATTGTAGGGAAAAGTAAGCCCTTCCTTTCTTAAGTTGCTCTACCACAGCAACAGGGAAAGAAAGTAAGACAGACGGCTTCAACAGACTCGGAGACCCTTGGGCTGGGTCCCCAACAAGTCCTCCTCGGATGCCGCCTGCCAGAGCTTTGCAACCTCCACGCTCAGCCGTGCGCCCAACACATCAGCGGGTGTCCTCCTCGGTTACCTGATGCTCTGGGCTGGCTCCTGTCCCCCTTCCCCAGGGTCCCCACTACGTGTGGCACTTCCCACCGCGTGACGTCTGTGTTTGCTCACGTGTCACCCGCTGCGCCTGCCCGGCAGTGCTCGTCTAGTTCCAGGGGGACGGGCCCAGGGTCACGAGAGGATTAGGGAAACTGAGGCCCGGGACTGGCGGTAGCGCAGGGGACCGCCCACCGCACGCCCACTTACCTCCGCCCAGGCGCTCGCTCCGGAGACTCCTGCCGGAAGCTCGAGCTAAGCCCTGGGCCGCAGAAGGCGAGACTTCCGCCGGAAGCCGGCGAGGGTGGGTGGAGCCAGAGCATCTTTCTCTAGCTAAATCGGTCACTGCAGGCATTGCAACACAGTGCCTCGGTCTTTCCCTAAACTGGCACTGGGAACGAATCATATATACTAATAACTCTCTCGTGTGCTTTTCTTCTGGGACCTCAAGCATCTGGGAAATGGCATGAGGGCCATTAAATTTTAGAAACGTAGAAAGTCTGGGCAAAGTAATAATGGACACTTGTGAAATTACATATACCTATACATTTGTGAGAATTATTCAGTAGGTTGAGAAGGTGAAGATCGTCCCAGGGGGAGTGGAATCCAAAAGGAAGGGGTGAGAAGAGTGTAGTGACTTCAGAACGCCATCTAGCACACCCAGATTTGAGTCATTTTAGGTGCGGGGCACGTGAGCAAGAGAACCTCTAAGCCACACAAGCTAGGGCTGCAGACCCACGCTGGCCAGTTCTCTGCTACAGCTCTTCTGGGCTCTGCACTAAGACTGGCTGCAAACAGGGATTCTTGCGCATGACTTGGCTGGGCTCCTGGCTCCTAGCAGAAGGCTGAAGGCCAGAGTGTAAGCTGTGCTTTGTACGGTGCTGCTGTAGGCTGCTGCCAGCTGGCATCACGCAAGTATTAGTTCATTCAATGCTTCCTAAAACCTACAATGGTACCCATCGCAGCCCAAGGTCTTGGCTTCATTCAGCCCTCAAGGCCTGCGTTGCATGCACGTTCTATGCCTTCTGAAAGCGCCTGTCCTCACCCCCTTCTGACAGTGGCAAGGGGAAGTATTTTCATCTATTTTCATCACTGCCCTCATTCAAGCTTCCCAGCTACCAAGGCTGCTGATGGGAGCGAGAGCTTAAGACACCAGCTGGAAGGCTGGGCACCGAGCACAGGCAGCACACGGGGCGCACAACATGTCTTCTTTGAAAGGCACAAGTACTCGAGCTGTTCCCTGGCTGTGTCCCTGGCAGGGAAAAGAGGGGGATGCGATCTTGGGGGTGTACCCAGCAGGGCTGAGCGGAAACACTCTGTCCTGGCCCCACAATCTGTAAGCATCCTTAGCCAGCAGGTGTGAGTAGTCTGTGCATGACACAGCAGGATAGGTGAGGAACAGAGAGGAGGGGCTCCCGGAAGGTGGCTGGGGCGCCCCAGATGCTCCCAGGCACAGTGGAATGAGGGCTGGCAGGTGACTCCCTGCCCTTGGGGTGGGGGGCAAGTGCAGAGGAACAGGTGTTTATAGGAACCAGTCATCATGAAAGAGTATTTATTGAAAACACTGTCACTGACAGGAACCCCTTGGCTGCTTTCTGGTTACAGTCCTAGCTCATGACCAAGAGCATTACATTTTTGCACTCAGTTTTATCTTCTCTTAAACACTCTAACCTAGGATGGGATGATCTTATATAAATATATATACACGTCTGTATAAGTATGGCCTATAGTAGAGAAAATATATAGTACACTCTTGGTCGGGTAGTGCTACCATGCCAGGCTACCAGTACTTAATACCACCGTGTTAGCATGCGTCCAAGGAGAGAGGCTGTGCGTGTGCTTCAAGTGCTACAGCACCAGAGAAGGCCCATGGCACAGCTGTGGCCCTAGCCGCTTCTTGAAATCATGGCTAATGGCAGAAACCACAGCGCCAGGAAGGAAAGAAAGGGAAGGCAAAGTGCCCCGAGTCTAGGGGCAAGAGGGAAGCAAACAGAAGGGTCTGTACCTAAGGGGCATGAGAACATCCTTCCTCAGCAAGGGAAAGGTAGAAATGGAGGGGGAGAGCTGCGAGGCCTCAGCCTGACTCTTCCTGCAGTGTTCCTGGAGACTAGACAGCAGGCCTCAGGCTGCAGGCCTCTGCCTGGCTAGGGTGAGACCGAGTGCTTGGGGAAGAGATTGCTACCTGTCCTGATGCCTGCGCAGGCAAGAGAGGTGGATACCTCTAGAGACAGAGATGTTAGGGCCAACCCTGAGGCAGTAGCATCTTGGCACAGGATGAGACCAGAATGAGCCCTCAGAGACCTATTAAGCAAAAGCACGGGCCTGTCCTTGCTGAGCAACCTGAAGATAGTCACTCCAAGGCTCTCACCATTCCCATTTCCCCAGTCCCCTTGGGCAGCCTTCCTGAGTCAGCTGCAGCCCACATGGGTTCTCCAGAAAACTAGAGAAAGAGGATGGTCATCAGTAAGTCCAGTTCCAGATGCAGACTCAGGGTGGGAGGCAAGAGCATCTTGAGTTCACTCCTCCAGGCCCGACCCCAGGCTCTGTGGTGCTGAGGAGGGCAGCATGCCCTGACTTCTTGACTCCTAGTGAATGGGGACCAAGAGAAGCTCTGGGTCCCATTGGGATTGAGGAGTAGCCACCACGACCACTACTGAGTCTGTACAAGTAGAGGGCAAGGCACAGTCTGCCAGTGTCTCTCCTGAGCCGCAGTCCCTTCCCGCTCATCCGTAGTGATAGACGAAGTCATAGCTGCTGGGCTCCTTGGGGACTGGTGGTGGTGCCTCAGGAATCTGGATGTTCTCCAAGTCCAGAAGCCGCAGCTTCATCTCCATGCTGAGCAGTGTGTCCAGGTCGCTCTTGGTCAGCTCACTGGACATGTCCTTCCCCAGGAGGGCACTGAGTCCATCAATCCAGATGCAGTACTGTGGGCAAGTTGCAAATGTCACACAGTGGCCCCACAGGCTGCAGTGGGACTCATGAGTGCTGTTTGGTAGCAATCAGAATACGTAAAACTCATAGGAGACAAGAGCAAGGACAGCTCGGAGATGACTGCCACTAGCAACTGAAAGATTTTTATGGAGAATTTATGTGAAAACTTTAAAAACTATATGAAATGTGGTTTGCAATGCAATTAAGGGATACGAGAAGATGGAAACGGTACTGGAGCAGTGAGAAGAAATGGGAGCAGTAAGCACTCAAAGAAAAGATAAGGAAGCAGACAGGGACTCAGCAGTGCTATTTTGTTTTTTTAAAAAAGTCAATTATGTTAAAGGATTTTTTAAAAGGGAAGTACAAAAGAAATTGGCATAGCTTTCATGGTGGAACAAGCTTATGACACCCAAGCACTTGGGAGATAAAGGCAGGAGGATCAGGGATTCAAAGCTAGCCTCAGCTACACCGTAAATCTGAGGTTAGCTCCAGGCTATATGAGACCCCGTCCCAGATAAGCAAAACAACAACCACAACTATGCCAGAAGCTCTTAGAATGCAATGGTACAGCAGACACTATGCTCTGCCAATCCCTCTGATGCTGGTTTCCTTTGTGCTCGTTCACTAGGCTCTGTTACCCTAACAAAGCCCTACTGGCCCCAGTATCTGCTCCTCCTGAAGCCTGACCCCAAGTGCTCAATGACAGGTGCTCAGGTAACAAGGAGTTGGGCAGTAACATCTTCCCGAGCTACTGGAGAACTGGGGTCCCTTGTTAGGAGGAGCACAGCCTAGCTCCACAGCCTGATTGCATCTGCCCATGTAACTGAGATTCAACTCACCTGGGAAGATGTGACTGCAAGATTACAAAGCGGGAAACCATCTCCGGGTCAGGCCTAACGATCTAATAATAAATAGCCAGCTGCTCCTAATGAGTAAGGTGGAAGGCTGGGGGGTTGGGGTGGCGCACCCCTTTAATCCCAGCCCTCGGGAGGCAGAGGAAAGCGGATCTCTGTGAGTTCCAGGCCAGCCTGGTCTACACAGCACACACACAAAGAAAAAAGGTAAAGTGGTGAGTCCAACCTAGTGGCAGAAGGCCCACAGACTCGGCAATCCACTGTGGCCACCTGCTTTCAGGGGACACTGCTGTGCTGGCCACACCTCCTCTCTGGCTGAAGAGCCACACTGAGGGCACTGCTGCTCAAGGCAGTGTGGTACAGTGCTTACCTCATACTTATTAGGAGCGATGAAATTCAGTGTCTCATCAGGGTCGTACAGGATGGAGAAGGCCAATTCCAACACCTCCTACAGAGAAAGAGTTTGAAGG
This sequence comes from Mesocricetus auratus, assembly GCF_017639785.1. NCBI lineage: Eukaryota > Metazoa > Chordata > Mammalia > Rodentia > Cricetidae > Mesocricetus > Mesocricetus auratus. The sequence goes on from NW_024429209.1 coordinate 11,665,300, forward strand.
ATTTGGAGCAATGATCAGTTATGATGTTACCAAGGTCCCTTACAGCCAGGTGTGAGTTAACTGACCTACTCCCTGACACAGTCACACCTAAGAGGTGGTAGTAGCTTTTTAAATTTGGAACTCAGTGTGCTGGCTGCCTGGACCCCAGCACATGGGAGGTTAAGGATCTGAGATGAATCTGGGCTACATGGGGAGACCCACCCTCCTCAAAAAACAAACGAACAAATTGCAGCAATGTATTTTTAACATGCAGAACCTCAGATGCCATACAATACACCACCCCACGTTTTTATCTTATATCCCAAGATGACTGGCTTCCTCTTTCTGTGGTGCTGTTCTCAGTACCAAAAAGTCCTGAGAGTTAAAAACCCCAACAAAAAACAAATTACTGACGAGTTGAGACAGACTGAACATCAGGAAAATAGCTGCAGTTCAAAGAGTCACATGTGACTGGCTTAAACCATGAGCTCACAACAACATTAAAAACACAATGTTGAGACTTAAAGACAGGTCACCAATGTGCGGTACAGGGAAACAACTCGCTGCCGTTATACAAACCAGTTCTATGAGAGGGGAGTCAAGCTGTTAGCCTTTCCATAAACTACCGGAGGGAAGGCAGCAGCACATAGGGCAGGTTTCTTCACTGAGAAGTGGTTCAGGCCATTAGTAACCGGGATACCCCGAGTATGCAAACCTTAGCTACTGAGCAGCTACAGTCTGCTGACATGAGGGAGCATCACCCAGCCATTATGGGCCTCCTGATAGGCCCCAGTGCCATCTAGGATACGGCCATGCCAGGGCAAAGTCAAACCTGAACCAAATCAAACCTCTAGGTCCCTGTGCCAATTTACAGATCGGGGACAGAAGAAAAGCACACAGCGACAGTCAGCAAAATCTGGACTCTAGGAAATGACCACATAAGCAGCATGGTCTACTAGACTAATAAACTGCAAAGACGGGGAAAAGATGGAGGGGGAATGCATGAATTAGAGATGCATACACCACAGCAAGCAAATCGACCAGAACGGATTCAAAACGGGGTACAATGTGTGCACGTGTGTGCATATGACATTCATGAGACAGCAGGTGGACATTTCAAGACCAATGGAATATTTAATATTAAATAGTTGCTTTTCATCTTCTGCTAGGTGTGGCATGTGATTCTGTCTTTGTGTCCTTTAGAGACACGCAGTAGATACTCATGAATGAAGTGGTATGCCACTTGGGAGTCTTCCAAAGTCCAAAGGAGAAGTGAGCGACAGAATTTGCCAGGGTTGCTGAGGCTGGTGAGCTGTGCCCTGGGGTCTGTTTATTTTTATAGTGTTCAAAGCTCTTGACACTGAGTGTATAGGACTAAATCCAGTGGGAGGAGTCAGTGTGCACCTAGAACCTGTGTCTGCGGGAATCACAGGCACAGCCTCCCCACTCACCTTGTTCTGTTTCAGGGCGCTCTTCTCTTTCATGTGGGGACAGTCTTTTCCAGTGACAATGGCCTTAATATCTGCAACAGGAACTGATAAACACCGGGAATTAACATCTGGAAGCTGATGCTACAAGCTGCTTCAGCACTGTCCTCAGTGCTGGCAGGGACGCCCTGGGCAGGGTACCAGGATACACAGCCCCCAGGCTCAAAGGTCCTTCTAGCTCAGGGAGGTGTGTGCATGTGTGAGCCTGCCCTACTCTTCAGGCTCTCCCTGTAGACCCACTGTGAGTCTACTACTCCCTGTAGACCCACTGTGAGTCTACTACTCCCTGTAGACTCACAGGTGCTACTTGGGTTCTTCTCCTTCAAGGAGTAGAGCCTTGGACACCCTTCCCGCGTCCCTGTCCAATAGTGAAGGCGGGAACGAGGCCAAAGCAAATGGCATTGCAGCCATCAGTGAGGCTAACCCTGCTCCAGGGCCCCAAGGAAACATATGCTTTTCTCACACAGTCCACTGAGGCTAGAAGCATGGCGCTATCCTACCGCACCAGATAGGAAAGCACAACGGAAGTGAGGATTAATTCGCAGCATCTAGTGTCAGCAACTAACTAGGGGCTAAGCCAGGGTTTCCATTCAGACCCTGTAGCTGTAGACCCTCTGTGCGCCCATTGCCTTTCAATGGAATCCCATCCTGCCCTTCGTGACTTACACACAGCCACAGCTGGGATCTCAGTAACTCTCCAACCACCCAGGTGGGCCAGAGAGAGAGAGCAGACTAGGAAACAGAGGGCTCATGCCTGAGACCAAACACTGGGTTTGAGACAGCTAGGACCAGCACTCAGGGGACCTGTTGAATATGTGTTATGACACACCACCTACTTTTCTCCTGCAGGGATTCAAATGTCACCTCCCCTTGAGGGTTGTCATCCAAGTCACCATAATGCAGGACCTTGTGGTTCAGCGCCAAGCGGCAGTGCCAAAACCGCTCTGGAACACAGGACGGCAAGCAGGTGAGGCACAGGTAGTGCTGGACAAAGGGGCACCCGCAGAGCCACCCAGGCAAGCACCCCAGGTAAGCACCCCAGGCAAGCATCCCAGGCAAGCATCCCAGGCAGGCTCCCAGTGCCCTAGCTGCCCCTTACCTTGCCGCCGACGGTTCCCGATTTTTCGGAAGCTGCTGCCCTCACACAGCCGGTTCAGGCGCTGTTGCTTGATCAGCTCCAGGATCTCAGGCTGGATTTTCTCCCGGAGCTCCCTGTGGCACACACACCCATGTCAGCAGGACACCATGGGACGGCAGTGCTCTCAGAGGCGGAGCTGGTAATAGGCTGTCTCCCTCACTGGCCCTCTCACCCGACACTTACACAATTGGTGGGGACTGGAAGTCGTCCTGGCTCATCCTCTCAGACTGGCGCAACCGCAGAATCTCTGAGTAGCTCAGGCTGCGAAGCTTGCTCTTGAACTGATCCAGAGAGTTGGGTTTCGAGGGCAGAGCCCGGGTGATCTGCTCTCGGACGACTTGCATAACCTGGGCAAAGAGGGTAGCCACAGGCCACTCTGAAAACGGACAGGCCCACCAAAGAGGCTCTCCCTCACCCAGTGTGGAGTCCTGGTCAGGTCATGTGACTGATAGTGAAGCAGCTTTGCCTCTCACACATTTCAAGCAGTCGTGGTGGCAGGGGATGGGTTCTAATCTAAACTCGTTATTTTTTATTTTAATTTTTGGTTTCTTTGAGACAGGGTTTCTCTGTGTAGCCTTAGCTGTCCTGGAACTCGCTCTGTAGACCAGACTGTCCTCAATCTTCAAACTCACAGAGATCTGCTTGCCTCTGCCTCCTGAGTGCTGGGATTAAAGGTGTGTGTTCTGATCTCAACTCTTGAACTCTCTTAAACTATTCTTTCAGCAAGATTAAACATGCTCAGTCTCCACCTGCAGAGAGGAAGACATCCTGTACATGATGCCATGAAACAGGAGATGCTATAAGGAAGGCAGGCCCAGTGCCTAACAGGTAGGGGTTACAATGTGCTGGTTTCCCTAAAAGAACTGTTGAGAAGAAAACGAGACGCTTGCCCTCTGTTGTACAGGCGGCATGACCCTACTGAGGAAAGAAAATCCTCAAAAAGGTGATCGCGCAGCTCTTTCTTTTTTACATCTTAGAAGGTTTTGCTGTTTTATTTTCTTGAGGCAGGGTCTTGGTGTGTAAACCAGGCTGACCTAGAATTCATGACCCACTAGCTCCACAGGCATCGCAGCCCTGACAGCTCACTTCTGGACTGTTGTCTTGTGAGGGCCTAGCACAGTGCTCCACACGGAGCACTGAGGCCTGACAGGCACCACAGTGTGCACAGCATGCACCCCCGTGCCTTGCTGACACTGGCTGTTCATGGAACTCATCTACCACACCGCAGCCATGACAGGTACAGCTCTCCTGCTCAGTTATTCCCGACCCCTGTGGAGGACAGCGGCAGGGGTTGGCTTCCCCAGGCAAACGAGGTCTTGGGAACCATGAGGAAGATGTCTGCTCAAGGTTACAAAGGAAGTCACAGCAGCTGAGACCCAGGCTCTCCAGTACTTAGACCTTGTGACTCAGTACTGCCGACCAAGCTGGTTTTCCAGCCCAGGGATTCCCCAGGCGCTGGCCAGCTGTCAGAGGCTGTCCTGTGACAGGCTCTTCCACCCGCCTCTGAGTGGCTTGGCAGCGCTGACCTTGTTGAAGTCCTCGGCTGTCGCCCTCATCTCCTTCCAGGTCTTGTTCAGCAGCTGGATGCAGATGCCAAAGAGCTCTTCAAAGGCGCGGTCATGGGTGAAGAACATTGGGTGGTAGTCATTGCGCCCTTCATTTGCTGAGGAGAAAAAGCCAAAGCGTGAAGGCTCTGCCCTCAGGCACCCAGGGGGCACCCATCTAGAAACTCGGGATTCTCTGCACCCAAGTCCCGAGGACAAGGAAAATAGACCACAGACTACAGCCACCAAGGAGAAGTAAGGCCTTCCCTCAGGGCCTTAGCTTTTCCCAGGCGTTTTCTCCCTTGGTCTCTCTACGCTCTTACAAACTCGGCTAGACCTTACACACAGTACCGTGGGCTTCAGAGAAACCTCAGATCACTAGCTCAGACAAAACAGCAACCATGATCACCATGAACAGATAAGATGGATGGTGAGCTCATGGAGTAATCAAGAACAAGTGACCCCTGCCTCAGGCCCTGCAGCCCCCTGACATCTAGCTGTCTATCATCTCTAGCTGGAGACTGGCTGCAGAGCAGGAGAGAGAGGTGCAGACTTACGGAGCTCTCCAACCTGCAGGATCTCACAGAGCATCTTGGTGAGCTCAATGGCACTGCGGCCGAATGGACACTCGTGTTTGTCCTCCCGGCTACTGTTCTCCAACACAATCTACAAGCAGAGGAGAAGGAGGGGGGTTGGGGGAAGGAAAGCATGGATGGGCACCAGGAGTGAGAGGCTGCCCCTGCCTTTACCCGGATGTAGGTGTCCTGGTGGACTTTAGCCAGGTACAGCATGTTGTCCAAAGCCAGCATTCCAGGAGGAGTCTGGGTGAAGTCCAAGGCTGGGTTGATATGGTTCTGGAGAAACCAGACCAGGTATGAACATGAAATGCGCGGAACGACACCTGAGGGCATTTCCCTACCCTCCCTCTCTCGGCTCTACCCTAGTATGTCCAGCTCCTGGAACACCAGACTAAGGCTGACTCACCATGCATCCCACAGCCAGCAGGCAAGCACTGAGTAGGTGCACAGTACAGCTAACCCAATCCCACTGCTGGTTGACTAGGTGCAGAGTACAGCTAAACCAATCCCACTGCTGGTTGACTAGGTGCACAGTACAGCTAAACCAATCCCACTCCTAGCTGAGCGGCGTTTAACCAGACAACAGTCACTCCAGCTTTGGGAAGAGCAAGCTGTGTCACTGAGTTGACTCATGCAGGCTGTGGATACCATCCCTTCCTTTCCACTGTAGGGTGTAAGCTAGATCTCAGCACCAGAGGTGAGGAGGCACACCGTTAGGTAAGAACAGAGCATCAGATCTAGACCCACCCAGCCACATGGTCCCCTCCCCTCTGCTGAGGATGGCTTCCTGGGTCTGTAACTAATGGATCTGATTTGCATGCTCAGATGATTTACATCCACTGAGTGGCATGGCCAAGGCAAACTGAACACACAGGCCCTCACCTCTTTCTGTCTGTTCCTCCAGGGCTACCACAATGGGGGCTGGGGGGCCGCCAGGGCTGGCTGAAGGCCTCTCAACTTCCTGTCTAGAAGGGAGCACCCTGGGTACTTACAGTAAACCCCAGCATTTTATAGTCCTTGGTATACATGGCCTTGCGCTTTTCGGTCCCACTGCCAGGAACATTGCTAGGGTCGGACTCTGCATCAAATGCAATCCTCCTCAGTTCAAATATAATGTCTCTTTGAGCCTGGAAGGTGTAACACAGTAGGCAGGTCAATCCGCTAGCCCAAGGGAACAAAGAGGAGAGCAGCGGGGCATGTGCTCCCAAGCCAGCCTCTTGGGAGCGACCAGCAATGGGACAGGACAGAGAGGGCTTTGTCCCAAGTCCTCGGGACATGCTCCCACACTGTTTGACAGGGCTGACACAGAGCACGTCATACAGCGCTCCCAACACACACTGAGGGTGAGTGACCACAGCCATGAGGAGACAGCACGGTGTACACCAGGAAGGCCCCTAGCACCTGCCTGGTCATTGGGATCCATCTTAGTCATCATTCTTTCTTCCAGAAGGTTAAAGGTCAGGACTTGAAGGACATAGAGCTGATGGGCCATCTCTGTTTTGATTGGTCGATTCCCTCGGATCACATGCTAGAGAAAGCAAAGGCAGGAGCAGGGCTCAAAGGACTGTCTTTTCCTGAAGAGCCACATTCACTGGGGGTGGGGACAAGAATAAGCACATAGGACAGGGGTCACTTCCTCCCTGCCGTGGAGTCTGAATGGTCCTGAAGGGGCTGGAGTGGAAAGGGACTCAACCCAGTCAGCAGATTCATGCAGACAAGCCTTCCTCTCCTCTCTTGGGTGAAAGTTCAACCTCAGACACCAGAGGTGGGGAGGCACACCATCAAGGTGAGAGCCGTCCACCAGACCTAGACCTACCCAGGCTTGCACCTCACAAGACTAAAGTCAGAGCATCAGTGAGTGCATGGAAAGGGCCACCGGCAGACAGGCTTTACAATAGGTCACTTTAAATGATGCGGAGCCACCTATAAGGAAGGCCATTTGACCTTCCTACCCACCCTCATACCACCCTCCCATCCCCCCTGTCCTCTCCTGTCCCGGCAGACCATGCCACTGGCCACCCTTAGCCATCCTCTCTGTCCTCTCACTGCTGGCTCCTCAGCTTCCTTTGACCCGATGCCCTCCCCCCCCCTTCTCTCAATTCCCAACTGTCTCCCCTGCCTGTCTTGGCTGATCAAGCTGGGTATCTCATGTGGGTCCCTACCCATGCAACACCCTGCTTTTCCTCTTTGCTCCCTGGACTTCTCAACTAATATCCCTGCCCACATCTTGAACCCTGTCACTCTGGGTTCTTGTCCTGCTTCTGCCATGTTCTGCCTGGGTCCTTCAGGTCTCACTCAGCAGCCCGGATGCTGGGCCCTCTCTGTACAGTGTAGCAGCCACTAGTCACCTGTGGGGATTTGTGATTGTGGCCGAGTCACAACAGCCAACCTCTGGTCAAGAGATTCTCCAAGGGCAGGGCCAGCAGCACAGCACAGAGCACCTCAGCAGCATGGACTTCCTCACAACCCGGCCCTAGCACTAACTCTGCAAAGCTCCCCCAACCCGCCCCGCCCCGCCCCCTTTCTGGCACCTGCTCTGACACGAGACCAGTCTTTTGGGACCTATGCAGTACAAATTAATGGCTCTAGGCTCACATGGCTAGTGAACACTGGTCATGTCCACACTGGTGTGCAGTGTCTACAACGGCCCAGACCTGGAAGCCTCGGTGTGAAAAGGGAAGGCAGGCATGTGTCACTGCGGCTGCATGAACGGATCTGGTGCACGATGAAAGGTTTTCGGTATCATGTGTTAAATACACCACCATTGCATGAACGGATCTGTTGCACGATGAAAGGGTTTCTCCCGTCCCCTTAAAGCTGCTGATGGAGCATCTCCGAGCCCACGCAGGCTTGAGTTGTATATCTCCCAGCTGGGCCTGTCCTGAACCTCATCCTCAGCCGTGGACCAAAGATGGCCTGCTGTTTCTGCATTTCCACCGCCCAGTGTAGTAAGCCACACACAGTGAGATGAATGGCACTGAAAGTCATCCATTCAGGTCCTTCCAAGCAGCATCTTCTCTGGACAGAACTTCCGTGGGCAGAGTATGTGTGGAGCCAGACCTGCCCAGCTGCCCTCAGAACAGAACTAGGATGGCTCCTGCCCTCCAGGCCTGCTGACACATGCATGCCTCTCCGTCTCTTGTCTCTCGTCAAGGATAGCTGAAACTCAGGTATCCTTGTGACCACCCCCAAGGTCACGCCCTCACCTTCTACTCTCACAGGCGGGGCTCTGCCACCCTGCTTCTTGTGTCCTCCACATCCCCTCTTCTACCCCGCCCCAATTCCTCAACTGCTCACTCTTCCTCCCGCACCCTGGACGTCCATCTCTAGCCTGGCAAATCAGTTCAGTCCTGACACTCCGCTCTCTACTCTGTGGGACTCTCTTCTGATCCATCAGTCTCAAACATGGTAGATTTTCCCCATATCCACATGAAGGGGGTACCTAGGCAGCTGTGCACTTCCCCTCATATCCCCCCTCCCGTTGTGACAGTATTCAAACATTTGCTGGGAGCAGGGGTTGCAGTGACCTGGGGACCCAGTCACAAAAGGTAAAGCCAGCTAACTGCAGGTTTGCTCAGAGCTCTCTTCTGGGGCTCTGTCAACACACACAGACACACACAGACACAGACACACAGACACAGACACACACACACACACACACACACACACACCCCTTTTCTGCCCGCAGAGAGGTTTCCCAGATGCTAGCACCCTGCCAGGCATGGTCTATGCATTAGCTCTTTCAGTCCTCTCACCTAGCTGAGCAAATCAAAGCCCAGGGATGCCGGGTCAACTGCTCAAGATCAAAGCAAACTGGAAAATGGCTAAAGCTCACCATCAGCACCAAATCTTTTATGCTCGACTCTGGTGTTTGTTTACTACCTCCATTGCTGTCTCTGGGTTTGCCTTTGTTTCTGACAACTGTAAACTCTCTTCCTTTTAGCCCTGATCTGGGCTCCTGTCCCCACCCCCACTTGCTGTCTCCCCACACTCCACGTCACCACCATGGTAACAAGAGTGAAGACCTCCTTCTAGACTCCTCTCCAGCTCCTCAGCAAGTGTCTAGCTCCTGCAGCATGGTCTGCGGTGACCTAGAATCCAGCCACCACCTTGAATCTCAGCCGTGCTGGGGAGGGAGACTAAGGCTTGACCTGACTAGGTGCTCAGCACAGATCTGCCCCTAGCTCCACCCTACACTGCTGGTCTCCGTGGTCAGGCTGGGGGTGCTGCCTGTGCGCCTGACATTTGCAGCTCCTTGAAAGGCTTCCTGACCCCACCCCTGCAAAGCAGATCTCACTGGCTCCCTTCTCCTGGCCATTGCTGTGCTGGGTGCCTCCTGTTCTACCGGAGCACAGGCTGAGAGCAGATCCACCCCCTCATCTGTCTCACCCTGTGTGCTCCAGGTTTCTGAATTCTGAGCTGTTGCTGGCTCTCCTGTTTTTGCGTGTCTATTTAATAGTTTTGAAGTCATAACAAGCAGTAGAGATGGCTTTCACCTCTTCTCCCTGGAGGGGCTGCAATCTCTTGGGTGCTGTGGGGAAATGTGGTGGTTTGAAAGAAAATGGACCCCAAAGGGAGTGGCACTATCAGGAGGTGTGGCCTTGATGGAGAAGCCCGTCACTGCAGAGGTGGGCTTTGAGGTCCCATATATGCTCAAGCCACGCCCATTGAGACTCTATTTCCTGTTGCCTGCATATGAACATGTAGCAGCTCCTTCTCCAGCACTATGTCTGTCTGCACGCCACCATGCTCTCCGCCTGAACCCCTGAAACTGTAATCCACCATCTCCATGAAATGCTTTCCTTTATAAAAGGTGCGGTGGTCATGTGTCTCTTCACAGCAACAGAACACACACTGACTAAACAGGATGGTTTCCCAGGGGCAGCTTGGCTCAAGAGCCCAAGAAAAAGCTCAGGCCTCAGAAGCTCCTGAACAGGTGTTAACAGTTAATCTGCTCCGTGCCTCCAACCCTCAATGGCAATACTCACAGCCCCCACTGGTGTGGCGACCACTACCAGCAACAGCAACAAGCACTAACAAAAGGTGGTCACTAGGAACTCACGTTCAGGATTATGGACCGAAGGTGCTTCTGGGCAAAGGCGTTGGCCATGTCCTAGGGAGGGAAACCAACAGACGTAAGGTAAGGCAGATGGTACCTGTGACTGCTGTCAGGGGACAGTGTCCTCACAGCTTTGAATGCTTTCTTTTCAACTGAAAAGGGAAGAAATCCACTGACCATCCAGTTTACTTCACTCTAAAAATTTCCCTGCTTCTTTTCATGAGTGCAAACGAACTCAGATAGCTCCCCCTCAAACAGGCACAATAGGCTGCACATCTTCACAGGGGGCTCGGATTGTTTAAGGACAAGACACAAGACAGGTGTGTGACAAGGATGCTGGTGATGGATGCCGCCCGCGGAGCACACAGCAGTGCACGCACCATTCCAGGCCGATAGCCACAGCTGAAGAACCCTGGGCGGCAGACTCTACTCCAAGACCAGGGCCTGGCTTGGCATGAATGCCTGGCTACTTGCAGCTGGTTTAGAGAGCGATGTGTTGTGTGGCTTTGGGTAATCTCTCACGGTGGACTCGCCTTTCTCATCATATTTGGCAAACTCTGACAGTAACATTTTACTTAGGAAGTATCCAGGAAATAAAGTACTCTAAGAGATGAGTTCTCCACTGAGGTTGTTAAGGGCCCATCAGCACCATTTGGGCCATCTTTGAAAAGACACAAGGGACTACGATGATCATCAACCAAGCTCCTCCCAAGCTTGCTGGGACCACACTGCCACGACACTGTCACCAGAGAAGCTGCTGAAATCTCACCTAAACAAACTGGTCCCGTATCAAGATGCCTCTAACATTCTCCCAGCTTTTCTCAATTTCCCAGTCTCTCCCTTCCTATGTCAGCATTGTCTTAGTGATGTTAACTACAGAGACTCCCTTCTAAACTGCTGCCCTGGCCACCTTTATGGATGGCTGTAAGTCAGTGGGCCTGAGGGAGCTGCTGCCCTGTGTGCCCCCTCCTGTTTCTAAGCCTCTGTCCACATTCCACATGTCTGGCCAGGGGCACTTGGGTTTACTGTGACCCCTGAGCATATCCTGGCTAGCTATAAGATGTCAGATAAGACTAAATCCTAAGTGGACAATTCACAGATGGGCACCTGTCAACAGACGAGAGCGTCTCCTGTGCTGGGGTGGGGAGCTCACACTCCTTCAGGTCCTTAAGACAGCCTTTCCAAAGTCCCCTCTAACTAAGAATAAGCACCCAAATTCTTTTTAATCTTAAAAAGTGTGCATGAGTGTTTTGACTGTGTGTGTGCATGTGTGCAGTATCTGAGGAGGCTAGAAGAGTGTGTCAATCCCCTGAACTAGAGTTAGAGACAACTGTGAACTACCATGTGGGTGCTGGGTGCTGGGAACAGAACCTAGGTCCTCTGCAAGTGTTGTCTTTTCAGGCCTCAAGCTCCATTTGTAAACTGTCTAGCCCTTCTCATTGTCCATGTAGGAACAGTCCAGAAAGGGCCTGGATTTACAGCCACTCTGGCTTTGGCAGCCAGGAGGTGACACATCCTTGGGATCACATGAAAGAAAATCAGGCTGCTTCTGAACATGATGCCACGCTAATCCTAGACTCACACAAAGGTGTCCTGAGGGAATGCCTGGCCACTCTCCCAGAGCAGGCATCCCTCAGCCCTTCTGTAACTCTCACCTAGGATACCTTTCTAGGATTCCAATAAACAGACATATGTCACCTTTCCAGGGCCTTGGTTCCCTGGGCAGCCAGCCCAGCCCATATGCTTCCTGTCCAGCTTTGACCTCCCCACCAGCAAGAGCCAGGCCCTGGGTAACAGCAGTGCTACTTACAGTGACGGGCAGGTCTAGAGGGTTAAGGTGCTTGTCCTCCAGCAGAAAGCAAAGAGCACAGAGAGAAGCAGACAGGATGAGCTTTGGTTTATGGTTAACACGACAGGAAGGGAGATGGTCACAGAGCCACACCATCCAGACAGATGGGACAGACAGACCATGGATGCTTCGACTCCTCCATCTAGCAAAGGAACTCCCGAGAGCCTGGTGCATGACCGCACTTGAACCTCATTCAGTGGGCCCATGATAGTGACAGAGAATTAGAACGCCTTACTTCTGTACACCGTGTGTGCTTTTACCGGACATCTGGTACGTTAGGGTTGGAAGGGTGCTTAGAGCTTGCTTAATTTTGTCCTTTCATTTCACAAGAAGAGGACCTCAGGCTTGGAAGGCTGATGCACGTGCCCCACCAGAGGAAGGACAAGCACGTGTTCAGGTCCTCCACTCAAGCCAGCACCAGCCCCATTAGCCAGCTTCCAGGTCCCACGCTACACACAGGGGTCTCTTGTGACCCGATGACGTCACCGTGAGTGAGTGATCAGGGCAGATGCTGGCACTCCCACAGTACTAGGTAAGCAACTAAAGATGAGACGGGAAGAGCTTGTCGTGGCTGCGGTGCCACAGCTGGAGACAGAGAAGGGAGGCTGAGGATGTAGATCAGGACTTCCACGGGTAAACGCGATACCAAGTCCTGTTTCGGTCTCCGAGGCAGTCAGAGGTTCCCCTTCCTTCCTCTTGGCCCTCTAACCCAGGAATTAGTAAACTAAAGGCATACTGGGTGTGTTGTCTGTGTAAACAGCTTGGCTGGAAGACAGCTGTACCACTGTTTACCTCTTGTCTGAAGCTGCCTTTGGCTACAACAGCCCAGCTTGAAGGCTGCCACAGAAGTGAGAAACAGTTACAGCAGCCACTGAAGAACGCTGCTCTGACCCTGCAAGCATCCGGTCTCCCACCTCCCAGTTCTTTCCTGGGGCTTCCTTAGCAAAAACACCCTACTGGGAAGGCTGGGAGGGAACTTCTGGGAGCACAGTTGGATCTCTCTCCTTGCCCTTAAGAGAGAGCACTGTGGCATTTCTCTTAGAAGAGCCCAAGAGGAAAGGTTGGAACAGCAGCTACAGACCTGTCGCTTGTCTTCAGGGGCCTTCAGGAACAGTGCGTTAATCAGAGCGATGGCGTAGGTCTGGATCTCCTGGTTAGAGCTGTGCCAACAGAGACAGAGGCAGGGGGATCAGAGGACTGAAGAGCAAGAAGATGACGCTCATAGACAGCTCAAAACACCCACAGATTGTGATCAAACAATGACCTGGGGCTAAGTCAGGAAAGCATTTGGAGCAGGCGCACACTTGACCCCATGATTCCACGGGAGGGCTTTATCCAAGACAGTAATCAGGAGCTATGCATGATTTATTGACAAGCTGTTACACTACAGTACTATTAAAAAGACAAGAATGTTAAGTAATCCAAATGCTCTTGCTGGGGGCTGTTTAATATGCGAGATTCCTAAGGGCCTCCTAGAAATTATGCTTTGGGGTGAAGATTATTAACCTGGGACTCATGGATGGATTGGAGTATCTGTGAAGCCCAGAGCACTACAGAGTATTCAGTTGACTGCGTGTGACCTTCTCAAGGAGAGGAAAGCTCAGTTGGTACTGGTTTCCACAAGCATCTGGGATGCAGAACAGGCCTAGAAGCATCCTTGTAAGAGCCTGATGTGGGAAAATGTCCAAGATGTGTTATTCAGCCAGAAAAAGAAGTAACAATGTAGGTACATATAGGAGTGGATAGCAAGATCTAAATTTTGGCAAAAACATGCAAGGGAAAAGGCTAGAGGGACATTCAACTTAGTGTTGAGGCATGGTTCTGTCTGGAGCGGGATAATGAGCAAATAATGTGCTATTCATGTTTTTACATAGTTTCAAAGTTCTGACTACGAATTTATCTTGCTTTGAGTAAGTAAAACAACCACTAGCATTTCCCCAGAATCTTAAAATGCTGGCTTGGCGCTTCCCAATGTCTGCCACATTGTGGGTGCCTCCTGTGGCTTCCATCAGCTTCCTGGTCAGGAAGGTCCCTTGCTGAGTGTATGCACACTGTTGACAGTGTAGGCTAAATATTCATGAGGGAAGCCTAGGAAATGTCACCGTTCTCTACTGTTCCCAGGGAGGCAGTTGAGGTCACCTGCAATTTGGAGAGGAGGAGAGAGGAGTAAGGTGGCCAGGACCCAAGAAATCGCTATCCAGAGTCTGTGAGCTCCCTCCATACTGGCTCTTCAGGTATGAAAGGTGGGGTTGAGGAACCCTTTAAAGGTGACAAAGTGAAGACAGGGGAGGTGGTGCATGCCTGCAGTTCCAAAGTGTGACAGGTGGAAGAAAGAGGATCATGGCTTCCAGGCCAGCCCCGACAGCATGAGACCCACTCTCCGCCCAGAACAACAGCGACAAGGTGAGATCACCGCACAAAGAAGCCATATGCATTCTAGGTTAATGGGGGATGGGCCAGGAGCACTACTGGGCTGGGCTGTGCAGTCTTATGTCATCTTGACACAAGCAAAGGTCATTTGAGGGGACAAAGCTCAACTGAGAAAATGCCTCCATCAGATGGGGATCTAAGCAAACCTGGAGAGCACTTCTTAGTGATTGGGGTGGAAGGACCAGCCCCTTGGGGGTGGGGCCACCTCTGGGCTGGTGGTCCTGGGCTCTATAAGACAGCAGGCTGAGCAAGCCATAAAGAACAAGCCAGTAAGCAGTGCCCCTCCAGGGGCTCTGCATCAGCTTCTGTCTCCAGATTTCTGATGTTTGAGTTCCCGTCCTGACTTCCTTTAATGAACAGTGATGTGGAAGCATACACCAAACAAACCCTATACTCCCTAACTTGATTTTGGTCATGGTGTTTACCATTGCAATAGTAACCCTAATTAGGGCAGAAATTAATCCCAGGAGTGGGGTATTGCTGTGATAGACCTGCCCATGTATTCTTGGGAGGTTTGTGGAAGGACTTTAGAACTTTGGGCTAGAAAAGCCGGTGTTTAAAGCTTGGTGAGCTGTTCTGTGGGAGCTGGGAAGATAAGAATGTTGAGAGTAGTGCAGATGATAGAAGCCTGGTTGTGAAGTTTGAGAGGGAAGCAAAGACTCTACCAGTCCATTTGTGTAAAGAATCTGTGGTGTCTGCTCAGCTGGAGCTGAAGAATCCGCTGTGATTAACAAGGGGCCAGCACTACTGAGGTGAAACCTGTGCTTTACTTGGGCACTTGATACTGGTCAGTTGGAGCTGAGAAATTAGTGGTGATTAAGAAGAGAGCAGCATCACTGAGGTGAAATCTTCTGAGAAGTGTTTCCTGAGAACACAGAAAAGCTGTGTTTCAAAGGCAACCAAGGTTGTACCTCGTGCTGACAGCCAGACTTGGTAATGTGTAAGAGTCACCCAGGTAGCACTGGTTTTGAAGGCATGAAGGGGTCATGGAGAACAGCTAAGTCTTGTCCCTGTGAGAGGGCAAGGGAGGCCATTGGTGAAGATGCAGCTGCATAGCGGTAGAAGCCCCAGGACTGAAGGAGTCATGCAGAGAAGTTGAGGCTTGGCACCATGAAGAGAGCCTATGAGAGCCTATTGGTGAAAGTGCAGCCCAGTTGCAGCAGAGACCCCAGTGATTTGGAGATGCCGGTACCATGTGACGACCACCAGGGCCAGCAGCAGCAGAGGAGTGGAGCCAGCTGGAGCCTAGAAGACAGCTCTGTGTGCGCTGCAGAGGACGGAGCTGGAGAACGGATCCAAGCCCCTCAGAAGATCGTGAGTTATCTACTGCTGGGGTTGGTTTTGCTTTGTTCAGATTGTGACTGTGCCCTGGTTCTTTCCTCTTGAAGTAAGAAAGTATTTATTTTTGATTTTACAGGAGCCCATACTTGAGAGACTTTAAACTTTTTTTTAAAAAGATTTAAGAGTTTTACGGTGACTTTAGATTTAAAAAGAGACTATATTTCTAAAGATACAACTTCTAAAGTGTTTGAATTTTGTAAGGCTGTGGGACTTTTTAAGTTTGTGAAATGTTTTATATTGTGATGTCTTTATTAATGTGTGAGCTCAGGGATGAACAAGAAAATAAAGGTTGTAGCTTCATAGTAATGATGTGTTGGTGTGTCAGGTTGACAAGAGGTCAGTTGTACGGCCAGTTCTATGTCAGCTTGACACAAGCTAGAGTCATCTGAGAGGAGGAAACCTCAATTAAGAAATGTCTCCATAATCATGAGATTCGCAGGCAAATGGATGACACTAGAAGAAACCATCCTGAGTGAGGTAACCCAGTCACAAAAAGAGAAACATGGCATGTACTCTCTCATATATGGATTTTAGACATAGATCTGGGGAGTGCCAGCCTACAATCCTATGGCCAGAGAGTCTGGGAAACAGAAACTTTATTTAGTGGCTGATCGAAGAAGAGGCAGACTCCCTTGGTTAAGTACTGAGCTGCACTCAAGAAAGCCAGTAACAGAAAGGGAGGACTGATGACCAAAGGGATTAAGACTGGGCTGGTTTAACCTCCAGAAACAGCTGACCAGACAAAGGTTAACTCTTGAATCCCAGGCATCAGCCTGGGAATCCAGCAGGGGACTGATCAAGACCCCCTGAATCTGGGTGTCAGTGAGGAGGCCTAGGTAATCTATTGAGCCTTGGGCAGCAGATCAGTACCCATCCCAAGTATACACACGGACTTTGGACTCCCATAGAACAATGTGAGGTGCACTCTCACCCTGAACTCTTGGGGAAGGGTCTAGGCCCTGCCCTATATGAAATGACAGACTATGCACACCCCCATGGAGGGCCTCACCCTCCCTGGGGAAATGAGGGGATAACGGGGGGGGGTGAGGGGAGGGCACGGGAGGAGTGGAGGGAATGGGAGAGGGACCTGGAACTGACTTGTGAAGCAACCTCGTTTCTTATCTAAATTTAAACTGAAAAATAAAATTAAAAAAAAAAAGAAATGTCTCCATATGACTGGGCTATAGGCAAACCCTATAGAGCATTTTCTTAGTTAGGGATTGATGTGGGGCTCAGTCCATTGTAGGTGGGGTCACTCCTGGGCTGGTGGTCCTGGGTGAAGCTGCATCCCCCTTGCATCTGGAAGACTATCCCAGATATATGCATCCTCAGGGACCCACAGGGGATCTGGCCCCATTCCAATCAAGTCCAACAAGCAGGAAGGAGTGAGAATCAGTGTTAAACAACAGTGTTGCCACCCTTCTTTGGGAGTTTGGCCCTAAATCATGTAGAGTGTTTCCAAGTGATGCCTGTGTGTCACCTGGCTTTACTGTAGGTTAAATATATGTCGTGATAAAGTATGGTTGCTTTGAAAAACAAAGCAAACTAAAACCCTGACTTTGGGTTACATATTAATCTGGGCTGGTCATCATGCTAACTTTTTAAGGTATGGAAGACAGGGATGACTTACACATCCAAGGCCAAACCCTGGCATGCCACAGAGCCTGGGTCTAAGCTGGCGTCCCAAACTTACTTAGCCTGTCCTTCTTAATGTTGCCACCATAGTAAATGACGACCCAACAAACCAAGCTGCCACTTAAATCAGGGAGTTCAAAAATGGCTGTGTCAGAACTTCAGACAGGAACAGGTGATAAAATACAGTCTTTTATATAAATACCATTGTCATGGGTACAAACAAGGCTAGCGGGCCCATAGAAGAGGGAGTGTCTAACCTTGCCTGGCAGCTGGGGTCTGAACTATGAGAGGAATTCCCACAGAGGGAGAGGAGGTGCTGAAGGAATGTGGAGGGCCAGGCAGAATTGTACGACAGAGGGCAGCCTGGCCAGGGGAGGGCAGGGCCCTTACTCACACTTGCAGGTGGGAGATGAGCTGTCCCACGGTGATTTCCTCCGCTATCTTCTGGTACAGGCTCTGACTGTTTAACACCATACTCTCTAGGATGGCCAGGGACCGCTGAAGGATGGACACATCAACCATCGGCTGGCTCACATACCCAGCAATCTAGACCAGGGAGAGGCACACTGGTTAGGAAGCGTGGAGCCAAGGAAACCCTTGATGCTCTCTTCTCTGCATTCTGCCTCCATATGGGCAACAGTGGCCAGGAGAATTGTAACATCGGGCTTACAACTGCCCTGGCCAACGAACCAGGATTCCCTCAGCCTCCGTCTTAAGTGACAGTATCCATTCAATTGTTTCTTCAAAATGCTTAACAAATTAATCCTTTTCAAAATAAGGGTTCAACATGAGGTGGACCTACTGTACTGATTCTTATATCTTGTCTTTACCTGCTCTTCCAACACCCTACAGAATTAGACCATCAGACTTGGAGAGCCGTTACCCAAACCCCTCTTCTCAATTCCCTTCTCAGACTGTCATGTCACCTTTGTCCAAAAGTTTCTAACACTGAGAAGTCCCCAATGGTTCAAGATAAAGATGTGAACTGCTAGGCAACGGACAGCAGAGTAGTCGCTGGTTTTCACTTAGTTTCCAGAACTGAGACTGTGCCTGCAGGTAGCAGACTCGGAAGGGCTCTTCTACTGCCCCGGTTCATCTCATAACCAAGTGGGCTGCTTTGAGGAT
The DNA here is from genome assembly GCF_017639785.1 of Mesocricetus auratus. Classification (NCBI taxonomy): domain Eukaryota; kingdom Metazoa; phylum Chordata; class Mammalia; order Rodentia; family Cricetidae; genus Mesocricetus; species Mesocricetus auratus. The sequence continues at coordinate 11,683,465 of NW_024429209.1, forward strand.
TTGCACAAAGGAAACACATTTGCAAATGAGATGCAATTTTCACTCAGGAGAGCTGAGGAAGCAGGTAGCTCAGAGCTGATGACTGGCTGGTTTGTGCCAACCTCAGTGACAAGCAGTTCTGCTCCGAGCCTTGTCCTTGGTGCAGGCCCTGAGGGAAGGCAAATTGTGAATTGAGATTTTATTTTCCTGGGCAAGTGACAATGGCCTCTCTGGAGACCAGGCTGTGGAAGCTGAGCCACCCCTCCCAGGGATGTGGTCAGGAGGCAAACAAAGGAGTCACTCCAAGCTGCTAAGAGGGGGAGTTCAGCAGGCCAAGGGCAGTGCATTCATTTTTAATCTGGTGACATTTCCAATGTATGATGGGTTTATCAAGTACAGACCTACAGTAAATTGAGGAGCATCTGTTAGAATGTAAACCGTTCAGAAGTCCTGGGAAGATCATTGCTTGAGGATGAAAAATCCAGCCCCAGGGAATACAAAGCTGATTCCTGCCAGACTACAGGCTGCAGCGCCTACTCTCCCCTTATGCCAGAGAATTTACAGGGAGAGGGAGGGGACAAACAGAATGTTGGAGGCCTCACCTGTTTAATAAAGGTGATGGAAACCATGTCCCAGGAGACAATGCCATGGTCCATGAGCTCTAAGAAGGCAGTCAGGGTGAATGCCAGCATCTCACTGTAGCTGAGACATGTACGACACACAAACACAGAGATTCAGGTCCAGGGAGCGCAAGTGTACCTAGGCTTGTCTTCACCATCTTGCTTCATCTCTGGGTTAGTCTGTTAACTATCTTCCAAAACAAAGACCTTTGTCAAACTGATGCTTGCAGGGGACCAACGAGGGCATATGTCTCATGTCACCCTTTAGGCAGAGAGGCACCAGGGCGAGGGAGACAGTCCAGGCGGGGCTATGCCTTCCGTTTCTGTCTGAGCAGTTGCCAGGCTTGTTTTATCTCCCGACTCTAGCCTCCTCCTCTGTAAGATCGAGTTAGTCTCACAGCATTAGTCTCACAGGGCTGTGGTAAGAGCAAGCTGATGAGGTCTGCTGTGCCCTTACACTAATGCGGTGTAAAGATTAAACGTCTGCCTTTTGTCTCTCCTTACAGGTTTAATCATTCATGCAGTGGCACGGTGCTCTACAGTTAACGAGCCAGAGCCCTGTTTGCCAGCGGTAATAACGCTGCTTACAAAACTGGGGGCTGAGTGTCATCCCCATTACAGAGAGGAGGAGACTAAGGCTGGTCGGCTGCAGCCCAGCACTCTCCCAACAGTAGCCAGCGGCTTCCGCTTTGGTGCAGCTGGAGAATCCAAGACTTTAAAACAAATACCTAGGATTAGCTGCTTGGCTTGGCTGACAGTCTAGAGAGCTGATCCATCACCTGCGAGATTTCGGACTCCCTGCCTGCTAGCTTAGGCTCCACAGGCTTAGGTGGAGACCTGGGGACCTGTCACTCACTGCTGATCATAAACAGGGCACAGCCACCTAAGCCTGAGGGCAGTAGTGGTGTCGAGGGGTGGTGCCCAGTCCTGAGCTCCTCCTTGACAGCGTGGAGCAGGGAGATGGCAAATAGGAGCAGCCTGTGGCATCCGGAAGTCGGCATGCACATCGGGTGAGAGTGGATGGGATCAGGGAGGGCAGGCATGGTCGCTAAGAGGATCAGGGACAGTTCCCATCTCTCCCCGGACTCTCACCAGGCCAAGCACTTCCCATAAATTACCAGGCCTGCTGCGCACTGACTTCCTTCCTTCCTGAGGTGCAGGGCCCCTACTTTGACTACTCATCCAGCACAGCACTGGGCCACTCAACCCGGGAGACTCCTCTGGACTCTGAGATGTGGGACACCAACAGGGACAAGCCCTCTCTGTATGTGGACTTGGACTCCTATGGACACCATGGAAGTGAGAACAGGAGCCCTGCAGGTCACGAGACTCTGAAATAGCTCGGAAGACATTGGAGACACTCACTGGGACAGGAGCTTGGTTCCGCTCTCCACCAGCCTTGTGAGCACAACGATGCCGTCCATGTTGATGAACTCAGTGGCGAAAGTCACGTCAGCTGAGAGCTTAGCCAGTTCCTTCATGGCATCCAGCCGGGTCTCCATACTGGATGACTGGGTCCTCTCCATCAGCTGGCGTGCAGCCCGGGACTATGAGGCCAGGGACAAAAGAGACACCATCTGCTCCTGCAGCAGGTTACTACTGTGGGCTCGCAGCCGAGCCCCCAGGCAGGGTTAGGTTTTCACATGGCTTAGGAACTGCTAAATAGATGTTTTGGGGACCAGTAAGAGAATTTCCAGCATTCTGAGACTGATCTGTAGCTATCTGTATCTTTTCCTTTTCTATATCCCTCTAACCTATGGATTTGTTTTACTTTTAAGACATTTCTTTTGTGTGTGTATGCATGTACACACCATACCCTGAGTGTGGCCATCAGAGCATAAGTTATAGGAGTAGGTTCTTTTCTTCCACCATGAGGTCCAAGGGATAGAACCCAGGCCACCAGAGTCATCTCGCTGGTCCCTGGTCTACAGATTTTTTTCTTTTTAAAATTCCTACCCCCCCCCCAAAAAAAAGTTAAGGAAAACTGGGGTGTCTCCTAACTGCATAAGTCTGCAGAAGCAGATCTGGCTTGACAGGGTGCTGTCTGCTGATGAACAATACCACCTGAGGCAGGCGGGGTTCCGCTGAAAAGCCAAGCCCCACCCTTGGAAGAAACTGAGGGGATCTTGTCATCATCTGTCAGAGGCCGAGGGCCTGCCCTAGAATTTAATCTGATGGCCCTGATGGTGCTTCAAAGTTCTAGATCACCCTTACCCAAAGGAATCATGCTGTGAAACACGGACGACGGAGGATCCAGAAGCCAGAATTGCGAATAGCTTCATGGACATGAGAGCTGGTGAGGACAGACGCCTCCCACCATGGGTCCTCCCCAAACAGGACGCTCGCCTCCTGCAGCCTGGTAAGCCACTGCTATTGTGTGCGCTCATGACGTTGCTCCTGGGCTGAGCTTACTACCACAGTCAGACTCCAGGCATGGTTTCACCACGCCCTTCTCTGAATGGACTAGTCTCTGGGAAGCAGCAGGAAGAGCAGAGTGCCCCAGGCTTGAGTGCCCTGGGTCCAGCGGTCTGCTCAGGAGTCCAGTTCTTCGGAGGCCAGAGACTGCGGCCAGCGACCTCTCCTTTGCCTCTCTCTGGTACCAAGAGGGGCCAGTACCTGCACAGGGCTCTCGTGACATGCAAACCCTCCCAACCCCACTGCGGAAGGCTGTGGTCCTGAGAAAGCTCACCCACGAGGCAGTCTCAGGACACTCTGCATCACACTTACGAACTCCCTCCAGAGACAGCCTTTCCGGGATGCTGCCCCCTCTCCACTTCATACAGAGGTTATAAGTGCTCGGCACTTTTGAGTACTGTCACATGACATTAGCAAAGCCTAGTGTGTGTTTGCAGGGAGATGGGCCAGCTGAGGTTCTTACTTGCAGAAGCTCCTTCACGAGGGGAGGGAGGTGAACAGGAGACTGACCGAGCCTCACAGGCCTAGGACTGAACCGGGCTTGGCTACTTTTTCAGTGGCACAACAAGTGGCAAGCTACTTGACCTAAGTCCTCAGTTTTCTTGTCTGTAAAATGGGCTATCAAGAGCACCTTCCTCTTGATTCTTTGGTAGAACTAACTGATGCAATTGGGAGAAGAAATTAGAGAAACACAAGGTAAGTGCTGGCTGACACTATCTTTCGCCTGTCCCCTCCTCTGACAAGAAAACATGCCCTTAAATTTCATACAAGAGTGACAAAGGCTGAGCCCTGGTGATCATGTCTGTCACAGGCCAGCCTCCCTGTCCTGATGCACAGTACCCTAACTCTCTTTCCTGAACCTTCACCTCTCCCATCTGAACTCACCCATGGGACACACGAAAAACAGCAAAAGGGGCCTCCGGGCCGCAGAGCGGGCACAGGCACTGGGCACAAGAACCTTTCATGTCTTGCAGCTTTGAAACACATTACTGTGTTTCCCGGTTTTCACACAAACATCTCCCGAGTCCCTGTCCTCTCTCTTCCGTAGAGACTGAGCTCCCTGGTGCAGTAACAGACAGAAGCCCCTCTACTGTGCCGAAGCTGCCACTCAGCACACCTGGCTGCCCATGTGGGTGCTGTGGTGCTGTGCGGCTGTGGTGCTGTGTGGCTGTGGTGCTGTGGTGCTGTGTGGCTGTGGTGCTGTGGTGCTGTGTGGCTGTGTGGCTGTGTGGCTGTGGTGCTGTGTGGCTGTGTGGCTGTGGTGCTGTGGCTGTGGTGCTGTGGTGCTGTGGTGCTGTGTGGCTGTGGTGCTGTGGTGCTGTGTGGCTGTGGTGCTGTGTGGCTGTGGTGCTGTGGTGCTGTGTGGCTGTGGTGCTGTGGTGCTGTGTGGCTGTGGTGCTGTGTGGCTGTGGTGCTGTGGTGCTGTGTGGCTGTGGTGCTGTGGTGCTGTGTGGCTGTGTGGCTGTGTGGCTGTGGTGCTGTGTGGCTGTGTGGCTGTGGTGCTGTGGTGCTGTGGCTGTGGTGCTGTGGTGCTGTGGTGCTGTGTGGCTGTGGTGCTGTGGTGCTGTGGCTGTGGTGCTGTGTGGCTGTGGTGCTGTGTGGCTGTGGTGCTGTGTGGCTGTGGTGCTGTGTGGCTGTGGCTGTGGTGCTGTGGTGCTGTGGTGCTGTGTGGCTGTGGTGCTGTGGTGCTGTGGTGCTGTGGTGCTGTGGCTGTGGTGCTGTGTGGCTGTGGTGCTGTGTGGCTGTGGTGCTGTGTGGCTGTGGTGCTGTGGTGCTGTGTGGCTGTGGTGCTGTGTGGCTGTGGTGCTGTGGTGCTGTGTGGCTGTGGTGCTGTGTGGCTGTGGTGCTGTGGTGCTGTGTGGCTGTGGTGCTGTGTGGCTGTGTGGCTGTGGTGCTGTGGCTGTGGTGCTGTGGTGCTGTGGTGCTGTGTGGCTGTGGTGCTGTGGTGCTGTGTGGCTGTGGTGCTGTGTGGCTGTGGTGCTGTGGTACTGTGTGGCTGTGGCTGTGGTGCTGTGTGGCTGTGGTGCTGTGTGGCTGTGGTGCTGTGTGGCTGTGGTGCTGTGTGGCTGTGGTGCTGTGGTGCTGTGGTGCTGTGGTGCTGTGGTGCTGTGGTGCTGTGGTGCTGTGGTGCTGTGTGGCTGTGGCTGTGGTGCTGTGGTGCTGTGGTGCTGTGGTGCTGTGTGGCTGTGGTGCTGTGGTGCTGTGGTGCTGTGTGGCTGTGGTGCTGTGGTGCTGTGTGGCTGTGGTGCTGTGGCTGTGGTGCTGTGGTGCTATATGGCTGTGGTGCTGTGTGGCTGTGGTGCTGTGTGGCTGTGGTGCTGTGGTGCTATATGGCTGTGGTGCTGTGTGGCTGTGGTGCTGTGTGGCTGTGGTGCTGTGGTGCTGTGTGGCTGTGGTGCTGTGTGGCTGTGGTGCTGTGGTGCTATGTGTGTGCTGTGTGGCTGTGGTGCTGTGTGGCTGCTGTGTGGCTGTGGTGCTGTGTGGCTGTGGTGCTGTGTGGCTGTGGTGCTGTGTGGCTGTGGTGCTGTGGTGCTGTGGTGCTGTGTGGCTGTGGTGCTGTGGCTGTGGTGCTGTGGTGCTGTGGTGCTGTGTGGCTGTGGTGCTGCGGCAGTGGTGCTGTGGTGCTGTGTGGCTGTGGTGCTGTGGTGCTGTGTGGCTGTGGTGCTGTGTGGCTGTGGTGCTGTGGTGCTGTGGTGCTGTGTGGCTGTGGTGCTGTGTGGCTGTGGTGCTGTGGTGCTGTGTGGCTGTGGTACTGTGTGGCTGTGGTGCTGTGTGGCTGTGTGGCTGAGGTGCTGTGGCTGTGGTGCTGTGTGGCTGTGGCTGTGGTGCTGTGTGGCTGTGGTGCTGTGGTGCTGTGTGGCTGTGGTGCTGTGGTGCTGTGGCTGTGGTGCTGTGGTGCTGTGGCTGTGGTGCTGTGTGGCTGTGGCTGTGGTGCTGTGTGGCTGTGGTGCTGTGTGGCTGTGGTGCTGCGGCTGTGTGGCTGTGGTGCTGTGTGGCTGTGGTGCTGTGTGGCTGTGGTGCTGTGTGGCTGTGGTGCTGTGTGGCTGTGTGGCTGTGGTGCTGTGGTGCTGTGGTGCTGCGGTGCTGTGTGGCTGTGGTGCTGTGGTGCTGTGTGGCTGTGGTGCTGTGGTGCTGTGTGGCTGTGTGGCTGTGGCTGTGGTGCTGTGGTGCTGTGGTGCTGTGGTGCTGTGTGGCTGTGGTGCTGTGGTGCTGTGGTGCTGTGTGGCTGTGGTGCTGTGGTGCTGTGTGGCTGTGGTGCTGTGTGGCTGTGGTGCTGTGTGGCTGTGGTGCTGTGGTGCTGTGTGGCTGTGTGGCTGTGGTGCTGTGGTGCTGTGTGGCTGCGGTGCTGTGGTGCTGTGGTGCTGTGTGGCTGTGGTGCTGTGGTGCTGTGTGGCTGTGGTGCTGTGGCTGTGGTGCTGTGGTGCTATATGGCTGTGGTGCTGTGTGGCTGTGGTGCTGTGTGGCGGTGGTTCTGTGGTGCTGTGGTGCTGTGTGGCTGTGGTGCTGTGTGGCTGTGGTGCTGTGTGGCTGTGGCTGTGGTGCTGTGTGGCTGTGGCTGTGGTGCTGTGGTGCTGTGTGGCTGTGGTGCTGTGTGGCTGTGGTGCTGTGGTGCTGTGGTGCTGTGTGGCTGTGGTGCTGTGTGGCTGTGGTGCTGTGGTGCTGTGTGGCTGTGGTGCTGTGTGGCTGTGGTGCTGTGGTGCTGTGTGGCTGTGGTGCTGTGTGGCTGTGGTGCTGTGGTGCTGTGTGGCTGTGGTGCTGTGTGGCTGTGGTGCTGTGGTGCTGTGTGGCTGTGGTGCTGTGTGGCTGTGGTGCTGTGGTGCTGTGTGGCTGTGGTGCTGTGTGGCTGTGGTGCTGTGGTACTGTGTGGCTGTGTGGCTGTGGTGCTGTGTGGCTGTGGTGCTGTGTGGCTGTGGTGCTGTGTGGCTGTGGTGCTGTGTGGCTGTGGTGCTGTGGTGCTGTGTGGCTGTGGTGCTGTGGTGCTGTGGTGCTGTGGTGCTGTGGTGCTGTGTGGCTGTGGCTGTGGTGCTGTGGTGCTGTGGTGCTGTGGTGCTGTGTGGCTGTGGTGCTGTGGTGCTGTGGTGCTGTGGTGGCTGTGGTGCTGTGTGGCTGTGGTGCTGTGGCTGTGGTGCTGTGGTGCTATATGGCTGTGGTGCTGTGTGGCTGTGGTGCTGTGTGGCTGTGGTGCTGTGGTGCTATATGGCTGTGGTGCTGTGTGGCTGTGGTGCTGTGTGGCTGTGGTGCTGTGGTGCTGTGTGGCTGTGGTGCTGTGTGGCTGTGGTGCTGTGGTGCTATATGGCTGTGGTGCTGTGTGGCTGTGGTGCTGTGTGGCTGTGGTGCTGTGTGGCTGTGGTGCTGTGTGGCTGTGGTGCTGTGTGGCTGTGGTGCTGTGGTGCTGTGTGGCTGTGGTGCTGTGGCTGTGGTGCTGTGGTGCTGTGTGGCTGTGGTGCTGCGGCAGTGGTGCTGTGGTGCTGTGTGGCTGTGGTGCTGTGGTGCTGTGGTGCTGTGTGGCTGTGGTGCTGTGTGGCTGTGGTGCTGTGTGGCTGTGTGGCTGTGGTGCTGTGGCTGTGGTGCTGTGTGGCTGTGGCTGTGGTGCTGTGTGGCTGTGGTGATGTGGTGCTGTGTGGCTGTGGTGCTGTGGTGCTGTGGCTGTGGTGCTGTGGTGCTGTGGCTGTGGTGCTGTGTGGCTGTGGCTGTGGTGCTGTGTGGCTGTGGTGCTGTGTGGCTGTGGTGCTGCGGCTGTGTGGCTGTGGTGCTGTGTGGCTGTGGTGCTGTGTGGCTGTGGTGCTGTGTGGCTGTGGTGCTGTGTGGCTGTGTGGCTGTGGTGCTGTGGTGCTATGGTGCTGCGGTGCTGTGTGGCTGTGGTGCTGTGGTGCTGTGTGGCTGTGGTGCTGTGGTGCTGTGTGGCTGTGGCTGTGGTGCTGTGGTGCTGTGGTGCTGTGGTGCTGTGTGGCTGTGGTGCTGTGGTGCTGTGGTGCTGTGTGGCTGTGGTGCTGTGGTGCTGTGTGGCTGCGGTGCTGTGTGGCTGTGGTGCTGTGTGGCTGTGGTGCTGTGGTGCTGTGTGGCTGTGTGGCTGTGGTGCTGTGGTGCTGTGTGGCTGCGGTGCTGTGGTGCTGTGGTGCTGTGTGGCTGTGGTGCTGTGGTGCTGTGGTGCTGTGTGGCTGTGGTGCTGTGTGGCTGTGGTGCTGTGTGGCTGTGGCTGTGGTGCTGTGTGGCTGTGGCTGTGGCTGTGGTGCTGTGGTGCTGTGTGGCTGTGGTGCTGTGTGGCTGTGGTGCTGTGGTGCTGTGTGGCTGTGGTGCTGTGTGGCTCTGGTGCTGTGGTGCTGTGTGGCTGTGGTGCTGTGTGGCTGTGGTGCTGTGGTGCTGTGTGGCTGTGGTGCTGTGTGGCTGTGGTGCTGTGGTGCTGTGTGGCTGTGGTGCTGTGTGGCTGTGGTGCTGTGGTGCTGTGGTGCTGCGGTGCTGTGGTGCTGTGGTGCTGTGTGGCTGTGTGGCTGTGGTGCTGTGTGGCTGTGGTGCTGTGGTGCTGTGTGGCTGTGGTGCTGTGTGGCTGTGGTGCTGTGTGGCTGTGGTGCTGTGTGGCTGTGGTGCTGTGTGGCTGTGGTGCTGTGTGGCTGTGGTGCTGTGGCTGTGTGGCTGTGGTGCTGTGTGGCTGTGTGGCTGTGGTGCTGTGGTGCTGTGGCTGTGGTGCTGTGGTGCTGTGGTGCTGTGGCGCTGTGTGGCTGTGGTGCTGTGTGGCTGTGGTGCTGTGGTGCTGTGTGGCTGTGTGGCTGTGGTGCTGTGGTGCTGTGTCTGTGGTGCTGTGGTGCTGTGGCTGTGGTGCTGTGGCTGTGGTGCTGTGTGGCTGTGGTGCTGTGGTGCTGTGGCTGTGGTGCTGTGTGGCTGTGTGGCTGTGGTGCTGTGTGGCTGTGGTGCTGTGTGGCTGTGGTGCTGTGTGGCTGTGGTGCTGTGTGGCTGTGGTGCTGTGGTGCTGTGGTGCTGTGTGGCTGTGGTGCTGTGGCTTTGGTGCTGTGGTGCTGTGGTGCTGTGGTGCTGTGTGGCTGTGGTGCTGCGGCAGTGGTGCTGTGGTGCTGTGTGGCTGTGGTCCTGTGGTGCTGTGGTGCTGTGTGGCTGTGGTGCTGTGTGGCTGTGGTGCTGTGGTGCTGTGGTGCTGTGTGGCTGTGGTGCTGTGTGGCTGTGGTGCTGTGGTGCTGTGTGGCTGTGGTACTGTGTGGCTGTGGTGCTGTGTGGCTGTGTGGCTGTGGTGCTGTGGCTGTGGTGCTGTGTGGCTGTGGCTGTGGTGCTGTGTGGCTGTGGTGCTGTGGTGCTGTGGTGCTGTGGTGCTGTGGCTGTGGTGCTGCGGCTGTGTGGTGTGGTGCTGTGTGGCTGTGGTGCTGTGTGGCTGTGGTGCTGTGGTGCTGTGGTGCTGTGGTGCTGTGGTGCTGTGTGGCTGTGGTGCTGTGGTGCTGTGGTGCTGTGGTGCTGTGGTGCTGTGTGGCTGTGGTGCTGTGTGGCTGTGGTGCTGTGGTGCTGTGTGGCTGTGGTGCTGTGTGGCTGTGGTGCTGTGGTGCTGTGTGGCTGTGGTGCTGTGTGGCTGCGGTGCTGTGGTGCTGTGTGGCTGTGGTGCTGTGTGGCTGCGGTGCTGTGGTGCTGTGTGGCTGTGGTGCTGTGTGGCTGCGGTGCTGTGGTGCTGTGGTGCTGTGTGGCTGTGGTGCTGTGTGGCTGTGGTGCTGTGGTGCTGTGTGGCTGTGGTGCTGTGTGGCTGTGGTGCTGTGGTGCTGTGGTGCTGTGGCTGTGGTGCTGTGGTGCTGTGGCTGTGGTGCTGTGGTGCTGTGGTGCTGTGGTGCTGTGGTGCTGTGGTGCTGTGTGGCTGTGGTGCTGTGGCTGTGGTGCTGTGGTGCTGTGTGGCTGTGGTGCTGTGGTGCTGCGGCTGTGGTGCTGTGGTGCTGTGGTGCTGTGGTGCTGTGTGGCTGTGTGGCTGTGGTGCTGTGGTGCTGCGGCTGTGGTGCTGTGGTGCTGTGTGGCTGTGGTGCTGTGGTGCTGTGTGGCTGTGGTGCTGTGTGACTGTGGCTGTGGTGCTGTGTGGCTGTGTGGCTGTGGTGCTGTGGTGCTGTGTGGCTGTGGTGCTGTGGTGCTGTGTGGCTGCGGTGCTGTGGTGCTGTGGTGCTGTGTGGCTGTGGTGCTGTGGTGCTGTGGTGCTGTGTGGCTGTGGTGCTGTGTGGCTGTGGTGCTGTGTGGCTGTGGTGCTGTGTGGCTGTGGCTGTGGTGCTGTGTGGCTGTGGCTGTGGCTGTGGTGCTGTGGTGCTGTGTGGCTGTGGTGCTGTGTGGCTGTGGTGCTGTGGTGCTGTGGTGCTGTGTGGCTGTGGTGCTGTGTGGCTGTGGTGCTGTGGTGCTGTGTGGCTGTGGTGCTGTGGCTGTGTGGCTGTGGTGCTGTGTGGCTGTGTGGCTGTGGTGCTGTGGTGCTGTGGCTGTGGTGCTGTGGTGCTGTGGTGCTGTGGCGCTGTGTGGCTGTGGTGCTGAGTGGCTGTGGTGCTGTGGTGCTGTGTGGCTGTGGTGCTGTGGTGCTGTGTGGCTGTGTGGCTGTGGTGCTGTGGTGCTGTGGCTGTGGTGCTGTGGCTGTGGTGCTGTGTGGCTGTGGTGCTGTGGTGCTGTGGCTGTGGTGCTGTGTGGCTGTGTGGCTGTGGTGCTGTGTGGCTGTGGTGCTGTGTGGCTGTGGTGCTGTGTGGCTGTGGTGCTGTGTGGCTGTGGTGCTGTGGTGCTGTGGTGCTGTGTGGCTGTGGTGCTGTGGCTTTGGTGCTGTGGTGCTGTGGTGCTGTGGTGCTGTGTGGCTGTGGTGCTGCGGCAGTGGTGCTGTGGTGCTGTGTGGCTGTGGTCCTGTGGTGCTGTGGTGCTGTGTGGCTGTGGTGCTGTGTGGCTGTGGAGCTGTGGTGCTGTGTGGCTGTGGTGCTGTGTGGCTGTGGTACTGTGTGGCTGTGGTGCTGTGTGGCTGTGTGGCTGTGGTGCTGTGGCTGTGGTGCTGTGTGGCTGTGGCTGTGGTGCTGTGTGGCTGTGGTGCTGTGGTGCTGTGTGGCTGTGGTGCTGTGGTGCTGTGGCTGTGGTGCTGCGGCTGTGTGGTGTGGTGCTGTGTGGCTGTGGTGCTGTGTGGCTGTGGTGCTGTGGTGCTGTGGTGCTGCGGTGCTGTGTGGCTGTGGTGCTGTGGTGCTGTGTGGCTGTGTGGCTGTGGCTGTGGTGCTGTGGTGCTGTGGTGCTGTGGTGCTGTGGTGCTGTGTGGCTGTGGTGCTGTGGTGCTGTGTGGCTGTGGTGCTGTGGTGCTGTGTGGCTGTGGTGCTGTGTGGCTGTGGTGCTGTGGTGCTGTGTGGCTGTGGTGCTGTGTGGCTGTGGTGCTGTGGTGCTGTGTGGCTGTGGTGCTGTGTGGCTGCGGTGCTGTGGTGCTGTGTGGCTGTGGTGCTGTGTGGCTGCGGTGCTGTGGTGCTGTGTGGCTGTGGTGCTGTGTGGCTGTGGTGCTGTGGTGCTGTGTGGCTGTGGTGCTGTGTGGCTGTGGTGCTGTGGTGCTGTGGTGCTGTGGCTGTGGTGCTGTGGTGCTGTGGCTGTGGTGCTGTGGTGCTGTGGTGCTGTGTGGCTGTGGTGCTGAGGTGCTGTGGTGCTGTGTGGCTGTGGTGCTGTGGCTGTGGTGCTGTGGTGCTGTGTGGCTGTGGTGCTGTGGTGCTGCGGCTGTGGTGCTGTGGTGCTGTGTGGCTGTGGTGCTGTGTGGCTGTGTGGCTGTGGTGCTGTGGTGCTGCGGCTGTGGTGCTGTGGTGCTGTGGTGCTGTGGTGCTGTGTGGCTGTGGTGCTGTGTGGCTGTGGCTGTGGTGCTGTGTGGCTGTGTGGCTGTGGTGCTGTGGTGCTGTGTGGCTGTGTGGCTGTGGTGCTGTGGTGCTGTGTGGCTGCGGTGCTGTGGTGCTGTGGTGCTGTGTGGCTGTGGTGCTGTGGTGCTGTGGTGCTGTGTGGCTGTGGTGCTGTGTGGCTGTGGTGCTGTGTGGCTGTGGCTGTGGTGCTGTGTGGCTGTGGCTGTGGCTGTGGTGCTGTGGTGCTGTGTGGCTGTGGTGCTGTGTGGCTGTGGTGCTGTGGTGCTGTGTGGCTGTGGTGCTGTGTGGCTGTGGTGCTGTGGTGCTGTGTGGCTGTGGTGCTGTGGCTGTGTGGCTGTGGTGCTGTGTGGCTGTGTGGCTGTGGTGCTGTGGTGCTGTGGCTGTGGTGCTGTGGTGCTGTGGTGCTGTGGCGCTGTGTGGCTGTGGTGCTGTGTGGCTGTGGTGCTGTGGTGCTGTGTGGCTGTGTGGCTGTGGTGCTGTGGTGCTGTGGCTGTGGTGCTGTGGCTGTGGTGCTGTGTGGCTGTGGTGCTGTGGTGCTGTGGCTGTGGTGCTGTGTGGCTGTGTGGCTGTGGTGCTGTGTGGCTGTGGTGCTGTGGTGCTGTGTGGCTGTGTGGCTGTGGTGCTGTGTGCTGTGGTGCTGTGGCTGTGGTGCTGTGTGGCTGTGGTGCTGTGGTGCTGTGGCTGTGGTGCTGTGTGGCTGTGTGGCTGTGGTGCTGTGTGGCTGTGGTGCTGTGTGGCTGTGGTGCTGTGTGGCTGTGGTGCTGTGGTGCTGTGGTGCTGTGTGGCTGTGGTGCTGTGGCTTTGGTGCTGTGGTGCTGTGGTGCTGTGGTGCTGTGTGGCTGTGGTGCTGCGGCAGTGGTGCTGTGGTGCTATGTGGCTGTGGTCCTGTGGTGCTGTGGTGCTGTGTGGCTGTGGTGCTGTGTGGCTGTGGTGCTGTGTGGCTGTGGTGCTGTGTGGCTGTGGTGCTGTGGTGCTGTGTGGCTGTGGTACTGTGTGGCTGTGGTGCTGTGTGGCTGTGTGGCTGTGGTGCTGTGGCTGTGGTGCTGTGTGGCTGTGGCTGTGGTGCTGTGTGGCTGTGGTGCTGTGGTGCTGTGTGGCTGTGGTGCTGTGGTGCTGTGGCTGTGGTGCTGTGGTGCTGTGGCTGTGGTGCTGTGTGGCTGTGGCTGTGGTGCTGTGTGGCTGTGGTGCTGTGGTGCTGTGTGGCTGTGGTGCTGCGGCTGTGTGGTGTGGTGCTGTGTGGCTGTGGTGCTGTGTGGCTGTGGTGCTGTGGTGCTGTGTGGCTGTGGTGCTGTGGTGCTGCGGTGCTGTGTGGCTGTGGTGCTGTGGTGCTGTGTGGCTGTGGCTGTGGTGCTGTGGTGCTGTGGTGCTGTGGTGCTGTGTGGCTGTGGTGCTGTGGTGCTGTGTGGCTGTGGTGCTGTGGTGCTGTGTGGCTGTGGTGCTGTGTGGCTGTGGTGCTGTGGTGCTGTGTGGCTGTGGTGCTGTGGTGCTGTGTGGCTGTGGTGCTGTGGTGCTGTGTGGCTGCGGTGCTGTGGTGCTGTGTGGCTGTGGTGCTGTGTGGCTGCGGTGCTGTGGTGCTGTGGTGCTGTGTGGCTGTGGTGCTGTGGTGCTGTGTGGCTGTGGTGCTGTGGTGCTGTGTGGCTGTGGTGCTGTGTGGCTGTGGTGCTGTGGTGCTGTGGTGCTGTGGCTGTGGTGCTGTGGTGCTGTGGCTGTGGTGCTGTGGTGCTGTGGTGCTGTGTGGCTGTGGTGCTGTGGTGCTGTGGTGCTGTGTGGCTGTGGTGCTGTGGCTGTGGTGCTGTGGTGCTGTGTGGCTGTGGTGCTGTGGTGCTGCGGCTGTGGTGCTGTGGTGCTGTGTGGCTGTGGTGCTGTGTGGCTGTGTGGCTGTGGTGCTGTGGTGCTGCGGCTGTGGTGCTGTGGTGCTGTGTGGCTGTGGTGCTGTGGTGCTGTTGTGCTGTGTGGCTGTGGTGCTGTGTGGCTGTGGCTGTGGTGCTGTGTGGCTGTGGTGCTGTGGTGCTGTGTGGCTGTGGTGCTGCTGCGTGGCTGTGGTGCTGTGTGGCTGTGGTGCTGTGTGGCTGTGGTGCTGTGTGGCTGTGGTGCTGTGGTGCTGTGTGGCTGTGTGGCTGTGGTGCTGTGGTGCTGTGTGGCTGTGGTGCTGCGGTGCTGTGTGGCTGTGGTGCTGTGGTGCTGTGTGGCTGTGGTGCTGTGGTGCTGTGGTGCTGTGTGGCTGTGGTGCTGTGGTGCTGTGGTGCTGTGTGGCTGTGTGGCTGTGGCTGTGGTGCTGTGGTGCTGTGGTGCTGTGGTGCTGTGTGGCTGTGGTGCTGTGGTGCTGTGTGGCTGTGGTGCTGTGGTGCTGTGTGCTGTGGTGCTGTGTGGCTGTGGTGCTGTGGTGCTGTGTGGCTGTGGTGCTGTGGTGCTGTGTGGCTGTGGTGCTGTGTGGCTGTGGTGCTGTGTGGCTGTGGTGCTGTGGTGCTGTGTGGCTGTGGTGCTGTGTGGCTGCGGTGCTGTGGTGCTGTGGTGCTGTGTGGCTGTGGTGCTGTGGTGCTGTGTGGCTGTGGTGCTGTGGCTGTGGTGCTGTGGTGCTGTGGCTGTGGTGCTGTGGTGCTGTGGTGCTGTGGCTGTGGTGCTGTGGTGCTGTGGCTGTGGTGCTGTGGTGCTGTGGTGCTGTGGTGCTGTGTGGCTGTGGTGCTGTGGTGCTGTGTGGCTGTGGTGCTGTGGCTGTGGTGCTGTGGTGCTGTGTGGCTGTGGTGCTGTGGTGCTGCGGCTGTGGTGCTGTGGTGCTGTGTGGCTGTGGTGCTGTGTGGCTGTGTGGCTGTGGTGCTGTGGTGCTGCGGCTGTGGTGCTGTGGTGCTGTGTGGCTGTGGTGCTGTGGTGCTGTGTGGCTGTGGTGCTGTGTGGCTGTGGCTGTGGTGCTGTGTGGCTGTGGTGCTGTGGTGCTGTGTGGCTGTGGTGCTGCGGCTGTGTGGCTGTGGTGCTGTGTGGCTGTGGTGCTGTGTGGCTGTGGTGCTGTGTGGCTGTGGTGCTGTGGTGCTGTGTGGCTGTGGTGCTGTGGTGCTGTGTGGCTGTGGTGCTGCGGTGCTGTGTGGCTGTGGTGCTGTGGTGCTGTGTGGCTGTGGTGCTGTGGTGCTGTGTGGCTGTGGTGCTGTGGTGCTGTGTGGCTGTGGGGCTGTGGTGCTGTGTGGCTGTGGTGCTGTGTGGCTGTGGTGCTGTGGTGCTGTGTGGCTGTGGGCTGTGTGGCTGTGGTGCTGTGGTGCTGTGGTGCTGTGGTGCTGTGTTGCTGTGTGGCTGTGGTGCTGTGGTGCTGTGGTGCTGTGTGGCTGTGGTGCTGTGGTGCTGTGGTGCTGTGTGGCTGTGGTGCTGTGGTGCTGTGTGGCTGTGGTGCTGTGGTGCTGTGTGGCTGTGGTGCTGTGTGCTGTGGTGCTGTGGTGCTGTGGTGCTGTGTGGCTGTGGTGCTGTGGTGCTGTGTGGCTGTGGTGCTGTGGTGCTGTGGTGCTGTGTGGCTGTGGTGCTGTGGTGGCTGTGGTGCTGTGGTGCTGTGTGGCTGTGGTGCTGTGGTGCTGTGTGGCTGTGGTGCTGTGGTGCTGTGTGGCTGTGGTGCTGTGTGTGCTGTGGTGCTGTGTGCTGTGGTGCTGTGGTGCTGTGGCTGTGGTGCTGTGGTGCTGTGGTGCTGTGGTGCTGTGGTGCTGTGTGCTGTGGTGCTGTGGTGCTGTGGTGCTGTGTGTGCTGTGGTGCTGTGGTGCTGTGGTGCTGTGGCTGTGGTGCTGTGTGGCTGTGTGGCTGTGGTGCTGTGGTGCTGTGTGTGCTGTGGTGGCTGTGGTGCTGTGGTGCTGTGTGGCTGTGGTGCTGTGTGCTGTGGTGCTGTGTGGCTGTGGTGCTGTGTGCTGTGGGCTGTGTGGCTGTGGTGCTGTGGTGCTGTGTGGCTGTGGTGCTGTGGTGCTGTGGTGCTGTGGCTGTGGTGCTGTGGTGCTGTGGTGGCTGTGGTGCTGTGTGGCTGTGGTGCTGTGTGGCTGTGGCTGTGGTGCTGTGTGGCTGTGGTGCTGTGGTGCTGTGTGGCTGTGGTGCTGTGGCTGTGGTGCTGTGGTGCTGTGTGGCTGTGGTGCTGTGGTGCTGTGTGGCTGTGGTGCTGTGTGGCTGTGTGGCTGTGGTGCTGTGGTGCTGTGGCTGTGGTGCTGTGGTGCTGTGTGGCTGTGGTGCTGTGTGGCTGTGGTGCTGTGGTGCTGTGTGGCTGTGGTGCTGTGTGGCTGTGGTGCTGTGGTGCTGTGGCTGTGGTGCTGTGTGGCTGTGGTGCTGTGGTGCTGTGGCTGTGGTGCTGTGTGGCTGTGTGGCTGTGGTGCTGTGTGGCTGTGGTGCTGTGTGCTGTGGTGCTGTGTGGCTGTGGTGCTGTGTGGCTGTGGTGCTGTGGTGCTGTGGTGCTGTGTGGCTGTGGTGCTGTGGCTGTGGTGCTGTGGTGCTGTGGTGCTGTGGTGCTGTGTGGCTGTGGTGCTGCGGCAGTGGTGCTGTGGTGCTATGTGGCTGTGTCTGTGGTGCTGTGGTGCTGTGTGGCTGTGGTGCTGTGTGGCTGTGGTGCTGTGTGGCTGTGGTGCTGTGTGGCTGTGGTGCTGTGGTGCTGTGTGGCTGTGGTGCTGTGTGTGCTGTGGTGCTGTGTGGCTGTGGTGCTGTGTGGCTGTGGTGCTGTGTGGCTGTGGTGCTGTGGTGCTGTGTGCTGTGGTGCTGTGGTGCTGTGGCTGTGGTGCTGTGGTGCTGTGGCTGTGGTGCTGTGGCTGTGGCTGTGGTGCTGTGTGGCTGTGGTGCTGTGGTGCTGTGTGTGCTGTGTGGCTGTGGTGCTGTGGTGCTGTGGTGCTGTGGTGCTGTGTGTGCTGTGGTGCTGTGGTGCTGTGTGGCTGTGGTGCTGTGGTGCTGTGGTGCTGTGCTGTGGTGCTGTGGTGCTGTGTGGCTGTGGTGCTGTGGTGCTGTGTGGCTGTGGTGCTGTGTGGCTGTGGTGCTGTGTGGCTGTGGTGCTGTGGTGCTGTGTGGCTGTGGTGCTGTGGTGCTGTGTGCTGTGGTGCTGTGGCTGTGGTGCTGTGGTGCTGTGTGGCTGTGGTGCTGTGGTGCTGTGTGGCTGTGGTGCTGTGGTGCTGTGGTGCTGTGGTGCTGTGGTGCTGTGGCTGTGGTGCTGTGTGTGCTGTGGTGCTGTGGTGCTGTGGTGCTGTGTGGCTGTGGTGCTGTGGTGCTGTGGTGCTGTGTGGCTGTGGTGCTGTGGCTGTGGTGCTGTGGTGCTGTGTGGCTGTGGTGCTGTGGTGGCTGTGGTGCTGTGGTGCTGTGTGGCTGTGGTGCTGTGTGGCTGTGTGCTGTGGTGCTGTGGTGCTGGGCTGTGGTGCTGTGGTGCTGTGTGGCTGTGGTGCTGTGGTGCTGTGGTGCTGTGTGGCTGTGGTGCTGTGTGGCTGTGGCTGTGGTGCTGTGTGGCTGTGGTGCTGTGGTGCTGTGTGGCTGTGGTGCTGTGGTGCTGTGTGGCTGTGGTGCTGTGTGGCTGTGGTGCTGTGTGGCTGCGGTGCTGTGGTGCTGTGTGGCTGTGTGCTGTGGTGCTGTGGTGCTGTGTGGCTGTGGTGCTGTGTGGCTGTGGTGCTGTGGTGCTGTGTGGCTGTGGTGCTGTGGTGCTGTGGTGCTGTGTGGCTGTGGTGCTGTGGTGCTGTGGTGCTGTGGTGGCTGTGGTGCTGTGGTGCTGTGGTGCTGTGGTGCTGTGGTGCTGTGGCTGTGGTGCTGTGGTGCTGTGTGGCTGTGGTGCTGTGTGGCTGTGGTGCTGTGTGGCTGTGGTGCTGTGGTGCTGTGTGGCTGTGGTGCTGTGGTGCTGTGGTGCTGTGGTGCTGTGGTGCTGTGTGGCTGTGGTGCTGTGTGGCTGTGGTGCTGTGGTGCTGTGTGGCTGTGGTGCTGTGGCTGTGGTGCTGTGGTGCTGTGGTGCTGTGGTGCTGTGTGGCTGTGTGCTGTGGTGCTGTGGTGCTGTGGCTGTGGTGCTGTGGTGCTGTGTGGCTGTGGTGCTGTGTGTGCTGTGGTGCTGTGGTGCTGTGTGTGCTGTGGTGCTGTGTGGCTGTGGTGCTGTGGTGCTGTGGTGGCTGTGGTGCTGTGGTGCTGTGTGGCTGTGGTGCTGTGGTGCTGTGTGGCTGTGGTGCTGTGTGCTGTGGCTGTGGTGCTGTGTGGCTGTGGTGCTGTGGCTGTGGTGCTGTGTGGCTGTGGTGCTGTGTGGCTGTGGTGCTGTGTGGCTGTGGTGCTGTGGTGCTGTGTGGCTGTGGTGCTGTGGTGCTGTGTGGCTGTGGTGCTGTGGTGCTGTGTGGCTGTGGTGCTGTGGTGGCTGTGGTGCTGTGGTGCTGTGGTGCTGTGGTGCTGTGTGGCTGTGGTGCTGTGGTGCTGTGGTGCTGTGTGGCTGTGGTGCTGTGGTGCTGTGTGGCTGTGGTGCTGTGTGGCTGTGGTGCTGTGGTGCTGTGGTGCTGTGGTGCTGTGGCTGTGGTGCTGTGGTGCTGTGGTGCTGTGTGGCTGTGGTGCTGTGGTGCTGTGTGCTGTGGTGCTGTGTGGCTGTGGTGCTGTGGTGCTGTGTGGTGCTGTGGTGCTGTGGTGCTGTGTGGCTGGTGCTGTGGTGCTGTGTGGCTGTGGTGCTGTGGTGCTGTGTGGCTGTGGTGCTGTGGTGCTGTGGTGCTGTGTGGCTGTGGTGCTGTGGTGCTGTGTGGCTGTGGTGCTGTGTGGCTGTGGTGCTGTGGTGCTGTGTGGCTGTGGTGCTGTGGTGCTGTGTGGCTGTGGTGCTGTGTGGCTGTGGTGCTGTGGTGCTGTGGCTGTGGTGCTGTGGTGCTGTGGCTGTGGTGCTGTGGCTGTGGTGCTGTGTGGCTGTGGTGCTGTGTGGCTGTGGTGCTGTGGTGCTGTGTGGCTGTGGTGCTGTGGCTGTGGTGCTGTGGTGCTGTGTGGCTGTGGTGCTGTGGTGCTGTGGCTGTGGTGCTGTGGCTGTGGTGCTGTGGCTGTGGTGCTGTGGTGCTGTGTGGCTGTGGTGCTGTGGTGCTGTGGCTATGGTGCTGTGGTGCTGTGGTGCTGTGGTGCTGTGTGGCTGTGGTGCTGTGGTGCTGTGTGGCTGTGGTGCTGTGTGGCTGTGGTGCTGTGGTGCTGTGGTGCTGTGTGCTGTGGTGCTGTGGCTGTGGTGCTGTGGTGCTGTGTGGCTGTGGTGCTGTGTGGCTGTGGTGCTGTGGTGCTGTGTGGCTGTGGTGCTGTGGTGCTGTGTGCTGTGGTGCTGTGTGTGGTGCTGTGGTGCTGTGGCTGTGGTGCTGTGGTGCTGTGGCTGTGGTGCTGTGGCTGTGGTGCTGTGTGGCTGTGGTGATGTGGTGCTGTGTGGCTGTGGTGCTGTGGTGCTGTGTGGCTGTGGTGCTGTGGCTGTGGTGCTGTGGTGCTGTGTGGCTGTGGTGCTGTGGTGCTGTGGCTGTGGTGCTGTGGCTGTGGTGCTGTGGCTGTGGTGCTGTGGTGCTGTGTGGCTGTGGTGCTGTGGTGCTGTGGCTATGGTGCTGTGGTGCTGTGGTGCTGTGGTGCTGTGTGGCTGTGGTGCTGTGGTGCTGTGGTGCTGTGTGGCTGTGGTGCTGTGTGGCTGTGGTGCTGTGGTGCTGTGGCTATGGTGCTGTGGTGCTGTGGTGCTGTGTGGCTGTGGTGCTGTGGTGCTGTGGCTATGGTGCTGTGGTGCTGTGTGGCTGTGGTGCTGTGGTGCTGTGTGGCTGTGGTGCTGTGTGGCTGTGGCTGTGGTGCTGTGTGGCTGTGGTGCTGTGGTGCTGTGTGGCTGTGGTGCTGTGTGGCTGTGGTGCTGTGTGGCTGTGGTGCTGTGTGGCTGTGGTGCTGTGGTGCTGTGTGGCTGTGTGGCTGTGGTGCTGTGGTGCTGTGGTGCTGTGTGGCTGTGGTGCTGCGGTGCTGTGTGGCTGTGGTGCTGTGGTGCTGTGTGGCTGTGGTGCTGTGGTGCTGTGTGGCTGTGGTGCTGTGTGGCTGTGGTGCTGTGTGGCTGTGGTGCTGTGGTGCTGTGTGGCTGTGGTGCTGTGGTGCTGTGTGGCTGTGTGGTGCTGTGCTGTGTGGCTGTGGTGCTGTGGTGGCTGTGGTGCTGTGGTGCTGTGGTGCTGTGTGGCTGTGTGGCTGTGGTGCTGTGGCTGTGGTGCTGTGTGGCTGTGGTGCTGTGGTGCTGTGGTGCTGTGTGGCTGTGGTGCTGTGGTGCTGTGGTGCTGTGGCTGTGGTGCTGTGTGGCTGTGGTGCTGTGTGGCTGTGGTGCTGTGTGGCTGTGGTGCTGTGGTGCTGTGTGGCTGTGGTGCTGTGGTGCTGTGGTGCTGTGTGGCTGTGGTGCTGTGGTGCTGTGGTGTGCTGTGGTGCGTGTGGCTGTGGTGCTGTGTGGCTGTGGTGCTGTGGTGCTGTGTGGCTGTGGTGCTGTGTGGCTGTGGTGCTGTGGTGCTGTGGCTGTGGTGCTGTGGTGCTGTGTGGCTGTGTGGCTGTGGTGCTGTGGTGCTGTGGCTGTGGTGCTGTGGTGCTGTGTGGCTGTGGTGCTGTGGTGCTGTGTGGCTGTGGTGCTGTGTGGCTGTGGCTGTGGTTGTGGTGCTGTGGTGCTGTGGCTGTGGTGCTGTGTGGCTGTGTGGCTGTGGTGCTGTGTGGCTGTGGTGCTGTGGCTGTGGTGCTGTGGTGCTGTGGTGCTGTGGTGCTGTGGTGCTGTGTGGCTGTGTGGCTGTGGTGCTGTGTGGCTGTGGTGCTGTGGTGCTGTGGTGCTGTGTGGCTGTGGTGCTGTGTGGCTGTGGTGCTGTGTGGCTGTGGTGCTGTGTGGCTGTGGTGCTGTGTGGCTGTGGTGCTGTGGCTGTGTGCCTGTGGTGCTGTGTGGCTGTGTGGCTGTGGTGCTGTGGTGCTGTGCCTGTGGTGCTGTGGTGCTGTGGTGCTGTGGCGCTGTGTGGCTGTGGTGCTGTGTGGCTGTGGTGCTGTGGTGCTGTGTGGCTGTGGTGCTGTGGTGCTGTGTGGCTGTGTGGCTGTGGTGCTGTGGCTGTGGTGCTGTGGCTGTGGTGCTGTGGTGCTGTGGTGCTGTGGCTGTGGTGCTGTGTGGCTGTGTGCTGTGGTGCTGTGTGGCTGTGGCTGTGTGGCTGTGGTGCTGTGTGGCTGTGGTGCTGTGGCTGTGGTGCTGTGGTGCTGTGTGGCTGTGGTGCTGTGGTGGCTGTGGTGCTGTGTGGCTGTGGTGCTGCGGCGTGGTGCTGTGGTGCTGTGTGGCTGTGGTGCTGTGGTGCTGTGGTGCTGTGGTGCTGTGGTGCTGTGGTGCTGTGTGCTGTGTGCTGTGGTGCTGTGGTGCTGTGTGGCTGTGGTGCTGTGGTGCTGTGGGCTGTGGTGCTGTGTGCTGTGGCTGTGGTGCTGTGGTGGCTGTGGTGCTGTGTGGCTGTGGTGCGGTGCTGTGGCTGTGGTGCTGTGGTGCTGTGGCTGTGGTGCTGTGGTGCTGTGGTGCTGTGTGCTGTGGCTGTGGTGCTGTGGCTGTGGTGCTGTGGTGCTGTGTGGCTGTGTGGCTGTGGTGCTGTGGTGCTGCTGTGTGGCTGTGGTGCTGTGGTGCTGTGTGGCTGTGGTGCTGTGGTGCTGTGGTGTGGTGCTGTGGTGCTGTGGTGCTGTGTGGCTGTGGTGCTGTGGTGCTGTGGTGCTGTGGTGCTGTGTGCTGTGGCTGTGGTGCTGTGTGGCTGTGGTGCTGTGGTGCTGTGTGGCTGTGGTGCTGTGTGGCTGTGGTGCTGTGTGGCTGAGGTGCTGTGGTGCTGTGTGGCTGTGTGGCTGTGGTGCTGTGGCTGCGGTGCTGTGGTGCTGTGTGGCTGTGGTGCTGTGTGGCTGTGGTGCTGTGTGGCTGTGGTGCTGTGGTGGCTGTGTGTGCTGTGGTGCTGTGTGGCTGTGGTGCTGTGTGTGTGCTGTGGTGCTGTGGTGCTGTGGCTGTGGTGCTGTGGTGCTGTGTGGCTGTGGTGCTGTGTGGCTGTGGTGCTGTGTGGCTGTGGTGCTGTGGTGCTGTGGCTGTGGTGCTGTGGCTGTGGTGCTGTGGCTGTGGTGCTGTGGTGCTGTGGTGCTGTGTGGCTGTGGTGCTGTGTGGCTGTGGTGCTGTGGTGCTGTGGTGCTGAGGTGCTGTGTGGCTGTGGTGCTGTGGCTGTGGTGCTGTGGTGCTGTGTGGCTGTGGTGCTGTGGTGCTGCGGCTGTGGTGCTGTGGTGCTGTGTGGTTGTGGTGCTGTGTGGCTGTGTGGCTGTGGTGCTGTGGTGCTGCGGCTGTGGTGCTGTGGTGCTGTGTGGCTGTGGTGCTGTGGTGCTGTGGTGCTGTGTGGCTGTGGTGCTGTGTGGCTGTGGTGCTGTGGTGCTGTGTGGCTGTGGTGCTGCGGCTGTGTGGCTGTGGTGCTGTGTGGCTGTGGTGCTGTGTCGCTGTGGTGCTGTGTGGCTGTGGTGCTGTGTGGCTGTGGTGCTGTGGTGCTGTGTGGCTGTGTGGCTGTGGTGCTGTGGTGCTGCGGTGCTGCGGTGCTGTGTGGCTGTGGTGCTGTGTGGCTGTGGTGCTGCGGTGCTGTGTGGCTGTGGTGCTGTGTGGCTGTGGTGCTGTGGTGCTGTGGCTGTGGTGCTGTGGTGCTGTGTGGCTGTGGTGCTGTGTGGCTGTGGTGCTGTGGTGCTGTGGTGCTGTGTGGCTGTAGGCTGTGGTGCTGTGGTGCTGTGGTGCTGTGTGGCTGTGGTGCTGTGTGGCTGTGGTGCTGTGGCTGTGGTGCTGTGGTGCTGTGTGGCTGTGGTGCTGTGTGGCTGTGGTGCTGCGGCTGTGTGGCTGTGGTGCTGTGGTGCTGTGTGGCTGTGGTGCTGTGTGGCTGTGGTGCTGTGGTGCTGTGGTGCTGTGGCTGTGGTGCTGTGGTGCTGTGTGGCTGTGGTGTTGTGTGGCTGTGGTGCCGTGTGGCTGTGGTGCTGTGGTGCTGTGTGGCTGTGGTGCTGTGTGGCTTTGTGGCCGTGTGGCTGTGGTGCTGTGTGGCTGTGGTGCTGTGTGGCTGTGGCGCTGCGGCTATGGTGCTGCGGCAGTCTGTGCCCTCTGCCCAGTGCCCTCATTACAACTGCATACCACATCTCGACCCTGCCTGGGTCACTGCGCATCCGCCCTCGCCCTAACCCACCCGCACCCTATTGTTGTTTTGAGACGGCACCGTATGATCTACAGCTCACATGGGCCTTGACCAGTCTATAGCTGAAGGGGACTTTGGACTCTGATCCTCCTGCCTCCACCTCCCGGATGCTGGGATCATAGGCCTGTTCCTGGCTCCTGCTTCTTACTCCGTCTGGTTGCTTCCTTTAGTCTTTTGAGGGTCGCTTACACAGAATAGGGGATCCCTTGAGTGCCCCCTCAGCCCCAACACACAGGACTGTGCCACATTCACCAAGGTTAGCTCAAGTCCTCCTCCTGTCCGTCAACCCTGACATCCCCCTGCCGCTGCTGGGATGCGAGCATTCCTTACCAAGCTCCCGGTGGCCCCTCTCCCAGCAGCCTCCCTTGCCTGCCTTCGAAGCTGACCTTTGCAGTACTCAAAGGGAAGCACCGGTCACTTTCCTTATGGGTCCCCTTTCTCTCTGAGTAAGGTCTGAGCCCCCGACAGTCATTTGAGTCACTCGGGACTGGTCTCCAGAGCCCCAGGCCACCAGTGCTGTCCCAGCACAGCCCCAGCCCTGGTTTCTACTCCAGGAAACACATTTCTTCTCCCTTTAGTTAGTTCCATCTTTACCCTCTAAGCTCAGGCTCCAGAACAGCTTTCTGGAGCCCCCATTCGGAGGTAGGTTGTCCCTCTCAGTCTCTGAGAGCCTGAGTGACTCTTTCCAAATGCCAAGAGGCTGTCTGCTGCCCTTGCTTGCAAGCTGTCAGCCAGGCTGTGAGGATGAGGGATTTCTTCTCAATCTCTGGAGTCGGTCCCTCCACACCGTGTGAGCTGGTTAAACTGGAATACCTACCGGCGAGATGGCCAGTTGTAAGATTGTCCCATTCTTAATGTCATTTCGGGTCTAGGTAGCAAAGAAAGAAAACAAAAAGGCAATTAAAACAGTGCATGGAGGTGAATCAATAAGGACTTGTAGTCATTTTAAATGTGTAATTGGCTTTCCTCATCTGCAGATGATTCAACCAAGACTGAACCAAATACCTCTGCAGGAAGAAGGTTTGCTTTGAACATCACAGCCTTTTTTCTTGTAGGAGCCCTATGCATTGTTGGGTAACAGGTACTCCCATGGCCTGCCCATGCATGAGGCACATTCTCTATTGGGTTTTAATGTGCAGGGCATGTGCCCAGGTGACAGGCAGCTACAATGCCATCCGTACATCCGGAGTTTGGTGTCCAAGGCTTCCAGGGGACCACTTCCTCTGGGGACTGAGGGACAACTGTAGCTAACTGAGGCTCTGCAGCCAAGCCTCCTCCTGCCTGAACTTGCAAAGAGATCCTAAGACTCTCAAGAGCTCCAGTTCCCAAGAAGCAAAAGGCACTCAGTTACAGGGGAGTAGACTGGCGTGCTCCACCATCTCCAAAGGGCAACTCTTTAACCAGGAAAAGAGCCACCTGGACAGCCAGGAAGCTGGGTAGCACCATCTCCTTGGCAGGTCACTTGCAAGCTAGGCTTGCCCTGCCCTTGGCTACCTGTACTTACCTGCTCGGTGACATACAGCTGGGGCCCATCTGCATAGCGGAGTGTGTAGTACTCTGGGTTTGGCAGTGACCACCTGTGCAAAAGACAATAGTTCACCCTTTTGGCTTCTCTTCTGGACTTGTCTAGAGCAGTAACAAAATGATTTTCAACAGTCGTTCAGGAACTGGCCAGACTGTCTGGAGCACAGTGGAACTCAAAGCTTTTGGCAGAGCTCCTGAGAGAGGCCCCCTCCACCACCAGTGAGGGTCAGTACTACAGAAGGAGGTGCAGACAGAGGAGCGTGGGTCTCACATACTACCCAGACCTCACGAAGGACACCCCTGGGTCCAAGAATAAATGAGAATCCCAGGACACCTTGGGGACGTCCTTAGTAGCCATTGTTCCTTGGTAAGACAATAATCCAGCCACACTGGACACCCTCTGTACAAGTTCCTCCAGGGCTGGGCAGCCACCCTCGGTCTTAGCCGTCATTGTTGAGAGGAAGTTATTTCAACCTACCCATCACACACTTCCTTGATGATGGATGCCAGGGGCCGTTTCTGAAAGAGAGGGGAGGAGATGCTTCATCATATGCTACACTGCCAGAAGAGCCACTCAACTTCTGAGGAGGAGGAAGTCTTTCCCAAGCCACAGTGACCCCCTTCCCTAGGGAGGCCCAGGTCCACTGCCCTTACTTACGTTAGTGGCCTCTGGGCCTAAACACATCCTCCATTATACACCCAGACCCTTCTCACAGCCCTGACTATCACACAGGAGCATACCTGGTCGATTTCAAGGAGCTGGGCATTAGCACCTGGCCATTCAATGGCCACTTTAACAATGTCCGATGGAGGTGGCATTGTTCTCGGTGGGGCCTACTTCAAGACACAGACACAGCTGCCTGGGGAGTCAAAAAGAAGGAAAGGTCAGAGTGTGCCTTCCTCCTCATTCACACTGTCCGCTTGGGGCTCTGAAGACAGCATCTAACGGGGCATGTGGAACTACTCGGCATGCTGTTTTGAAGTTCATGCTGCAGCCTCCCCTTGGGTGGCTGTCTCCTTAGATCCAATCAGCAGTAGAAAGGGGACAAAGCTCTCTATCATCTACAGCTCAGGCAGCAGCAAGATCTGCCAGTGTGACAGTTGGTGTGAGAGGTCAACAAGACTGGGTGGGAGCAGAGCTCACTGAGCGCAATTCCCCATCCTGGGCCCTCGGGAGAAGAGAAACACACGCTCTGAAGCGGAGAGGAATAGACAGTCTTTTCTTGGTTGAGTGGTCAGCTGAAGGGGCAGGCCACTCCTGCTCGGCAGCCATTCAGAAGACCCCAGTGTCGGCAGGGCCTAGCCTGCTCCCTCCTCCCCACTTGCTGTGACCACTCCTGTCCCCTCAAAGGACACAGTGTGAAGCCTCCTCCCTGTGGGATAATGTGGAGTTCAGAAAATGGAGAAGAGAACTGAAACAGGAAATGCTATTTTGGTCCCTAGTGCCAAGGGCAAGGGCTGTCAGGAGCTTGGGTGCAGGCAGTAAGGATGCTCCCACACAAAGACCCCTCTACAGGGCAGGGCTGTGGAAGTGTCTGAGCCCTGCCCCCACTGCTCTTCTAAATAAAGGGAAACAAATCATCTGGGGCAAGTCTGGGAGATGGGCTCATGTGACTGGTATCCTAGGCAACTCTGGTGGCTTAGTGGTATTCTGGGCAGCGCTGAGGCTCTCTCCAAGGTCTGACGAAGGCAGTCACTCTGCTGATGGATTATTTCAAAGTATATTTACACTCCTTGCCTACAGGTTCGGGAGCGGGTGCTCTCTTAATGAAAAAGACCTTTTGCCTCCTCAAGGTTCAGCCACTCGCCTGCAGTTCGTGCCTGGCTAATGGGGACCGCCTGCCTCTGTTAGCATGTGCCACACCGCTGTTGCTAAGCTGTTAATCGTGTGTCCCATCAATTTTCCATCCCCAACAGATGCCAGTTCTCATAGCCTGGTGGGTGCAAACCTCTCCAGTGAAAAGTGTTTGTGAAGTGTGTCCTCTACACCCCCAAGCAGAGAAGAGGAAGCTTACTCGACCATTTCCTGAGGGGTGGGCTGTGTCAAGAGTCAGCTGTCAAAAACATCAGGGTGTGAAAGTGTATCCACTTCTGCTTCCCAGCAGCCCTCAGGAAGAGGTAGGACAGCATCAGACTTGAAGAGGACAAGATCGAGGCTTGGTCAAGTCCTAGTTGAGCCAGCCAGTAAGTGGGGAAGGTGGCCAAGCTTAGAGCCAGCCAGCCCCTCCCTCATCCATTAAGTATATGAGGCCTAAGAAGACAGCAGTGGGCAGCTATCTCTGCAGCTCCTGGCAGAACCCTAATATGTAGCTTTTATGTACCTAGGCCCACAACAAACCTCTGAAGGAAACTGGTCCCATGAGGCTAACTTCCGGAGGAAGGCGCTGCTCCAGTGACAGCAGTACGGAGAGAGAGAGCATGCTGTGATCCTGATTGTAGGATATCCCTCCCTGTATGTATCGTTGGAAGCAGGACTCCAGGGGTGAGGCCACTTCTAAGAACTGACATGTAATTTGCATCTAAGTGCATGGACCTGAAGCATAGCTACACATATGTGCTTATGTATTCAGATTATAAAAGTAGAAACACACACAAGTCTCCCTTAAACTCAGCCCAGGACGGGGGAACACACAGTCACCACTCCAGACAACTCATCAGCCCTCCTCCTAGTCCCTAGTGACTTCACTGCCACCAAGGAGCTGGGCCTGTTTCTGTGCTTCCTATAAATGGAAGTGTATTGTATAGCTTTCCAGACCATTTGTCAATCTGGGTTTGTTTCTTTTCCAAATAAGTGGGCCTGGGTGGATGGCTCAGTGGGTAAAAGCATACATGCATGCGCATTCGCATTCGCATACAGTGAGTTGCAGATACTTTGAAAAGAGCACCAGGCTGTCCCTGCTGAAGAAAGCAGGTGGATTCAGAGCCCACGACTGTCACGGCTCCTACAAATTCCGTCTTTATCCAAGTCTGTCTTCTGTTCTTGAAACATGAGTTAGTTCTAAAGTGTCCTGGGTGCCCTTTGAGTTGCAAGTTCATGATTCCAATGAAGAACATAAAAACACCCAAATGAGGATGCCCTTTTTAAAGGTCCTCGAGGAAGTTAACCCTTATTCTGCTGTCAGGAAATAAATACATTGTACTCTCTGAACTCCTTCTTGAGCACGCCTTTTGAAGGTGACAAGCTGAGTGTGTTGTCACTACTTTACTTGGTTCCAAGTAACTCAGTCATCACGTCATTTATCAAAACTGGTCCTGAATGATTCATTTCAAAGCTCGACCCGTGTTACATAGAGCAGGAAAATCTCCAGCCACTCAGATCACCCAAGGGATAGCAACAGGCCTGCAGTCAGTAACTGTCCTCCCCACAGTCAAGCAGACTATTGACGCTGAGTGACATCCCAGCTGTCACAGCTGAAGGGAAGGAAGAGAAGAGAACACTCGGCTTCAGTTGAACAAATCTAATTCCATCTCTGAGCCTGAAAGACACTGACTAAAGAGGATGGGTGACAAAAGACATAAGAGCAGTAAAGTTATAGCTTCGGGGTGAGTGTCAGGGCGAGCCAAAGCTACGTACAAACCACAGGAAAAGCCATGAGCCTTACAGAGGAAGCTATTCTGCACAGCTGATGTGAGGCCAGAAACCTGCAATGAGAAAAAATCCCAAGAGATGGGCAAAGCCTGACCACTTCTCAGATGCCACGGTGACACTTCCTAAACAAAATGCCCCTATATCCCGCCAATGACAGCCCTTTACAGTGTGCTAGCCTGTGTTTCTGTTCACTGCAAGGGAAAAGTCCAAGACCAAGATTGCCCAAGCTGGAAGAAACTGCAATGGAGGCCAAAATAGACAGAGGGTCATGGTGTGAGATGATGGATGCGCCCCGTGGGCACTTAGCTAACCCTGGCTAAGTTCATGAGCAAAGCCCACTTAGGGAGGATGGGCTGCTTACAGCAGTCCACTACAGGGTGACTCTGGGGTCCTCAGACATGATGCTTGGTATAGATAGCCTCTAACTCGCTGCTTCTGTGTCATTTTATAGTTGATGGCTCAGGAACCCTGAGAGCATTCTCTCTCTCTCTCTTAATAGGAAAGGCGGTCAAAGTTTAGAGAAACTCATCCTCCATCTTACTCATCCGATTGGAAGGGAGGGAGGGATGCAGGAAGGGGCAAGAGAGAAGCGAATTACATCAGAACTGGGTCTCAATGATGTCAAAGTTCACTGTCTCCCCTCCACACAGTCCCTCCTCTGATGAGGATCGCATGAGCTAACAATTACACGACGATGCGGAGGTACCACCCAAAGCTTTTCCCTCCCGGCTCCCTCTCCTTCACTGAAGTACTAAGGTTCTAAGCCAGGGCTCTGAGCTTGCTAAGACAGTGCTCTGCAATCCCAGCCCTATTTTAATTATATTTTACTTTTAAAGGTGGGGGGAGAGTTTCATAAAGTTGCCCAGACCTAACTTATGATCCTCCTGTCTTGACCTGAGAAGCTAGGGTGATAGGCCTGTGCCACCTGGATCACACAGCCAACCTGTGGGGGTGTGCCTTCTACACAAAGGAAGTCAGGGGCGTCCTCAGTCACCTGGAATCACTTGGTCACCAGGTGATCAAATGCTAGAAACCCATACTAAAGAAGGAAGCCTTTTATGTGACCATCACAGCTGCTCACTGGAAACTTCAGGTCTGTGCACCGAAAGGCAAAGCCAGAGGTCCTCAGAGCCCTGTTCAACAGAAAACGGCCCTCCATGGTCTACAGAAAGCTGCCCACCCTCCCCCAGGTGGTGCTCAGGCCAGTCTATGCAGACCCTTCCTGGCTATTTGAGGCCAAGTCCCTTCATTTCTCCTGTACCTTTGCAAATTTCCTTCTACTAACTGTCATAGAGCTCCTATTCAAGCTTCAAAGCCCAGTTTGGACATCACCCCCCTTTGTATCATTCTTTCATGTACAGTGTCGTCACAAATGTCATCACTAGCTTCTCCTGCAGAAAAGGACCTCTGTACATGGAAACCCCATGACTCTGGCATCTTCCACTCCTACAAACCACAGCTGGTTCCCAACAGGCAGGAGGCAGGAACTGTTCCCATCAGTTCCGAAGCCTTGCAACACAGTATCCCCACACAGTTCTGTTTTCCGAACTTAGAACAAGCCTTTCTGGAGACTCTAGTTAGGGGGAAAACAACCCCTTCTCCTTCCCCCAGAACCACAAGGAGGGAGGAGAATGGAGTAGGACTTCCCAAACAATGAGAGCTCAGGGATGAAGGATCTCCTTGTAGGGAAGCCCTCTAGCACGTGTCTGCTTACTCTCTTCATTTTCATTTTAGAAAGGAAGTGGGAAATTAGGTCGAAGCAATTCAATAACATTGCAAAATTCTCAGGGCTATAAATAGCCACTTGCTCCGCCACTCACAGGAGCAGCACACACAGCTCAATAGCAATCGTCCAGCATGAGAACGCTAGAGTCCCACTCCCAGCCCTCAGCCCTTTCTGGCCCCAGTGACTCTCCACCCTCTCCCTCCCCTGCTTTCTTTATTCACAACCTCAGGGATGCTAGGCAAGCCTCTGGGACTGAGCAGGGCCCCAGGCCATGCAGCTGCCTTGAAGGCAACACAAATACAAAGATAATCAAGCAAACAGAAGATGGGTCCTATAGATCCAAGAGCGCCGGAAGGACGGTACCAGTGCTGCCCTCCAATGACACAGGTACAATGGCAGTGCAGGCACTCCAACCCCCAATGGAACACACTCCAAGTGGCTTCTGGGAGGGGTGCATCATGAAGGAAGGCACCCCGCAAAGTTTTCTCCATCATCCCTGCAGGGAAGTGGCAGGCTGAACTGGCCAGCAGAACTGGAGCCCAGCTTAGGGAGGGAAAGACAATCTCTCCCAGGAGGTATAGGGGATAGAGGATGCCAGAAGGTTCCCAGCTCCCCCTGCCCCCAGCTGGTAGGGATCCCTGTGTGCAGTCTGTTCTGTTCTGGTAGCCACGAGTGGGGGAGGCCTGGGTGAGTTTGGTTTATATTTCCTGTGACACAACACTACCTCATCAAGGAGGTAGCTAGAGATCACACCCTCTTCTTAATCATGATCACAATCTCAGTAGAGGCTTCTCCCCTGTAATCTTTTCATGTGAAGAAGACTCAGTTTCCCTCAGTTCACCCCACTGAACTACAGTGTGGTCCCTAGGCACAGAAAGGGAACTGTAGAAGTTGAGGGTAGAAGATGAGGGCCACCAGACCCACAGGAGCTGAGGGACCGACTTTGTATTGGCATTTGAACACAGGTCTTGCCCACCTTGGCAGAGAGCCACCATGCACAGAGACAATGTGTGTGCTAAGGGATGCCTGGCATCTTTCCCTGAGCTCATCCACTCAGAGGCCACTCTGTGGAACATGTGTTCTTAGAGGACAGCGGGCTATTGGTCTTATCAGAGCATCCACACTTAGGTCAGCTCCATGGTGGTGTCCACACTTATTCCTGCGCAAATCACACACTTCCCACCTGCCCCCTTGAAAACCATGACAACTCTGCACCTTTGCTGTCCAACAGCTCCCACACCCTGTTCAAAAGGCATGTGTGTTGCCAGGCCTTGCTACACACCTTCAGGACTATAGATTTTATAATCCTGTCTCTGAAGCCTCCTACCTGGTAACTGGGCACATGGCATATTCCTCAGGAGTCAGTACAATGTGGAAGTACTCCTCCAGGCCACAGCCTCTGGATTGGGACCTGCCTTCAGATGCAATCCAGGGTGGGTCACAGACCTCAAGGCCGAGAAAAAGGCCCAAGGCCAGCAGTTCTCAACCTGTGGGTCACAATCCCTTTGCAGATCAAATGACCCTCTCACAGGAGTCTCCTAAGACCATCCAGCATATCAGATATTTATATTACAACTCATTAAAGTAACAAAATTAGTTATAAGTATATAAATATGAAAATAATTTTACGGTTAGGGTCACCACAACAAGCAGAACTGTATTAAAGGGTCACAGCATTAAGACAGTTAAGAAACACTGCTCTACTTCTATGGCTCTCCATACTGGCTGTGTAACCCCTGCTGGGACACTGAAACCTCCCCCAGATGATTTTACTGGAGGCTGAGATAGAAACCCTGCTCCAGGAAAGAAAGCAGCCTGAGGACAGGGTCATTGAAGGGCACACCTACTCCCAACCTACTAGCCTCCAGTTTGCAACATGATGCCTGGCACAGAGCTGTGTCCACAGAATCCCACCCCAAATGCCCTCAGGCCTAACTGTCTTTAAAAGTAATGAACCATTAGTGTCTGCATTATCCATTTCCCAGAACTTGCACATCCCTGACTATAATTATGCAGACAAGTAATTCAGAAAGGGTCAGATTTAAGGGGGAACAGAAACCCAGACAGAAAACACAGCTGAATTTAAAGAAACTGTTTCTCAGGCTGGAGAGATGGCTCAGTGGTTAACAGCACTGGCTGCTCTTGCAGAGGACCTGGGTTCAATCTAACACCCATATGGCAGCTCACAACAGTCTGTAATTCCAGTTCTAGGAGATCTGACACCCTCTTCTGGCTTCCATAGGCACACACATGGTATGTATAAATACCTGCAGGCAAAACACCTATACACATAAAATAAAAATTAAAAAAAATTAAAAACTTTCTCACCAACAGATTAGCATTGTTATACAAGGAAAAAGAGCTTGGATAGGGCAGGGTGCAGCAGGCTAAGAGTGGCCTGGGTTGTCCCTAGAACCTGGGGCTATGGGACAGACTCCTTCAATAGAGACCATAACAACACAGCATTGTTCTCTGAGAATGAGGCCAAGCCTTTCCTCTCATTTCATAAAGAAGGGAACTGAGGTCCAGAGGAACTGGCAAGGCCAGGCCAGGACACCAGCTAGGAACAACAACAACCAACAGGCCCAGCCTCCACTCCTGGATCAGGTCCTCGCCTGATCACAGCTCTGTGGCAAGCACAAGTGTCTCTAGACTGGATGTGGAGGCAGGGGATGAACTGTTTCCCAGCCTTGACCCTCCCATGAAGCAGTGGCACTGAGTAATTAGGGGCTCGAATCCCCGAGCAGCCAGACCTACATTTGGACCCCAGCTTTGACAACTTCCTTACTATAGTTAAACCAGGGATTAGAACCAACCACTCCTTGCAGAAGCTAAGTGAACACGAAATGGGCTAACTTACGTAAAGCACTCTGTGTGATAGCGGGCATTCCAACTGTGTGAACCGACAAAGCTCCTGGAACCACATATCCCAAGCAGCTGCCACACAGGGACCTAGCAAGTTAGGAAGCCCTACAAATGCAAATTCAGTTTCTTGGAGGAGGGGAAGGGACATACGGGGGCATCGTGCAGCTGAACCAAGACACCACTTGGCAATTTCTAACACACAAGGGATTCTGGGTCTTCTCATACCATGTGCTCTCTTGTACACACACTAGTCATCTTACGTGATTTGGTTTTGACTTTCTAAGTCCACCTGAGTAGTCAACTCAAGTGGCCTAGTGCAGGCCTCATGGAGAGCACTGAGTGAGCAACTGGTGAACTAACTCACCCTGACCGACAACTCCAGTCCACTATCCCCAGCGTCTCTGAGATCCTACAGGCCATGGAAGGTTTTATGCCCCAACCTAGAACCAGGTCAGAGGACTTGCCTTGCGGGTTTTTCCTTTTCTTTTGAGTTGGAGTCTCACTACACGGCCCAGGCTGGTTTTGGACTTCAGGGGACCTTTCTGCCCCAGTCTCTATAATGCTCTGACTAACGCTGTACACCTCCAAACTCAGGTTTTTCTTAACTATGTTTGCTTGTGAGCCACCTAGGAAGACATGACCCAGACACAGAGAATGCTAGAATATTCTAAATATTGGTGCAATTATTTTTTTTAAGTTTGGTCCCCACAACCTACACCCCAAACTTTCTTGGCACCTCTTAGAGGCAGCAGAAAGCATAAAAATTATGAGATTCAAGAGTAACAAACAACCTGGGCAGTGGTGATGCACGCCTTTAATCAGGGGCCAGCCTGGTCTACAGAGCAACCTGGGCAGTGGTGATGCATGCCTTTAATCAGGGGCCAGCCTGGTCTACAGAGCAAGTTCCAGGACAGCCAGAGCTACACAGAGAAACGTGTCTTCAGAAACACCCCAGACAGACAGACAGATAGAGCAGTGGTGAGGCATGCCTTTAATCAGGGGCCAGCCTGGTCTACAGAGCAACCTGGGCAGTGGTGATGCATGCCTTTAATCAGAGGTGAGCCTGGTCTACAGAGCAAGTTCCAGGACAGCTAGAGCTACACAGAGAAACCTGTCTTCAGAAACACCCCAGACAGACAGACAGACAAAGTAGTGGTGATGCATGCCTTTAATCAGGGGCCAGCCTGGTCTACAGAGCAAGTTCCAGGACAGCCAGAGCTACACAGAGAAACGTGTCTTCAGAAACACCCCAGACAGACAGACAGATAGAGCAGTGGTGAGGCATGCCTTTAATCAGGGGCCAGCCTGGTCTACAGAGCAACCTGGGCAGTGGTGATGCATGCCTTTAATCAGGGGCCAGCCTGGTATACAGAGCAAGTTCCAGGACAGCCAGCGCTACACAGAGAAACCAGTCTTCAGAAACACCACAGACAGACAGACCACACACACACACACACACACACACACACACACACACACAGAGTCACCTGCCAAAAAGAGTGACACATAGAGGCCGCAGCCCTGCCTCCTTCACTCACAAACTGTAGCATGAATCTGGGCAGGTAAAATCTTTTGATAACTGCTACTTTTAATCTGTAAATGTGAATAACAACAGTCTCCTCAGAGGATCATAATGCAGTTTAAACACCCTCACATATACATACACAACACGAGCACTTCACTGTCAGAGCAGCCACCGGCGGCCACCGCAGTCTTGTGGTTACGGACCACTTGACAATGGCTACTGCTGTGCTTCTGTGAACCGATTAGGGCTGTCCCAAATGCAAAGTACACACCACAGTTCAAGAAGTTAGCACAAAAAAAGGTCAACTCTATTAGCACGATTTTACACTGATTGTGTGAACTATTAGTTATATTCTGAAATACATTAAATAAGGCAATAAATTATTTTCACTTGCTTATTTTACATTCTCGAGACGTGACTGTTAGAAAAGTTTACTTAACAAATGTGACTTGCATTGTTTTTCTTTTGGAGAGCCCGGGGTTAGCCTACCGCCTGACACACCAGAAGGTGGCTTCCATGCCCCTCAGTAGGGTTGTCAGGGGCTGCGCTTGCATCCCATTCCTCCGGACGTATCCAAGCCCTTCGTTCATTTATTTAGTCAATATTTATAGTGCCTGCCCTGTTGAGATGCTGTGGGTGCATGGACCAACATCAGGTGCGGTCTTCCTACCTGCTGGGACATGCACACATCAATCAACACTTTAAACAGTTGTAAAGCCACAGAAGCACAAGCCCCAGAGCGTTCAGAGTGCGGCACCGGGGTCAGAACTCGCGACCCCGGAAGCCTCTAGAAGTAACACTGAGAGAATGAAAAAAGTTTATTAGACTAGACCGAGGGACGAGCTCGGAGGGAGGCCACAGAGAGGGATGCAGAAAGAACAGTACCAGGCCGGGGAACTGCCTGAGTCCAGGGAGGGCGGCGAAGGACCAGATCTGCAGAGCCCGGGGAAGAGAGGAGGGTGGAGACCGGCCCCGGAGCATCCCGGGCATTGCAGCGCTGCGGGGAGAAGCGGGTAAGAGCGGCCTGGATCGAAGCAGGGCGGCCGAGAAGGAAAGGAGGGGGCCGGTATCGACGGCAGGGGGATGACCGGGCCAGCGCCGTGCCTGGGCTTAAAGCTGAGGCAGCCACTGCCTTCGGCCTCAACCCCATCCTCAGTCCCCGGTCCCCCATCCTCAGTGCTCCGTTCCTCGGCCCCCGGCCCCGAGCGCCCCTCACTCACCCTGCGCCCGCCGCGGCCCAGCTCCGCGCCCGAGTCCCGCCGCCGCTCCTCTGGCCTCGTCCGCCCCGCCCTCCTGGGGCCCCGCCCCGTGCAGGCCGGCCCGGGCTCCTATTGCTCCTCTTTGCCGTCAAGCTGAGAATTCTTGCTTCCATTGGGTTGTTTGTCTATCAGTAAAGAGGAGGCGGACCTAACTGAGGGCGCGGGCTGGAGCGACGCCGCCTGGCCCCGCCCCTCGGCGGAGGCCTCTTAAAGAGACAGATTGCCTTTCTCCTGCAGGCCATTGGGTCTGAAGGAACGTGATTTCCCAGCAGACACTAGAGGCTGCTCCCCACCCAAACTTTTTTTTCTTTTATTTCTGTACACAGCCTAAGGTTGAAGGGGATCCGGGGGAGAGCTCTGGGTCCTTGTGACACGTTGTTGTAAGGAGCAAGCTGTCCTCTGGTGTGGCTCACCTGATCGCCTCAGTGGTGGGAATAGCTGATTTGGGGAACTGAGTGGGAGGTGACAGTCGTGTCAGAGGCTATGAGCAGCCGAGATGGAGCTAATTATACCGGCACCCAGGCCTGACCGTGGGCGCTGAGCAGAGGCAGAGGGGTACAGCTCAGCTGTGCTGTTGGTAGGGATCCGTGGGAGGTGGCGTTTGTCACCGCACCTGCGGATCTAACAAGGCCGGGCACTGGGCCAAGGACTGATTCCTGCCATCTCCCTTAATGCTCACAGCAGGCTGGTAGGGAGGGCATGTGCGATCCCCAGTTGCAGAAGAGAAGACTGGGGGTGGGGGTCGTACGGGACCAACTATACAGCCGGTGATAGACAGCGAGATACTATCTCCCTGTTTAATTCCAATTTTTAAAATCGTTTCTCTTAGCAGATCCTTGACAATCCCAGTAGACAGACATCTTGTTATCTGTTCTATAGAGAAACGGACACTCAGCAGAGAGATGAAATAATGGCCGCGTTTCATGTGGTGCTTCATTGCCTTTGAAGCAGTTTTATAGGCACTGTTAGACACTGACATCCTGCAAACGTTTTAGAACAGAAGAAGATTCTTATCTGTTGGTGAGTAGGGTGGTGCCGGGACAGCAGACTTACCCTCACAGTCACAGCGTTAATAAAGCCCCTGCAGGAACAGTCAGCTCACCACACTTCCAATAGGTTCCAGCCACAGTCTCTTGTCTTTGTTTTAGAGACATGCACCATAGATAAATGCCGGTTGCTGTGTTCCAATATAGCTCCCGGCCCCCACCACACCCGGAACATAAACGGTGGCCTGGGATAGTGTATCCACCCTCGTCTACATCACCGTGTTGAGCACCAAGGCCCCCCACTGCTCAGTGGGAGTTCATAAGACTGTCAGATTCATACTATTACCATTTATTGTCATTCATAGTGTTGTGACCATCCTCATCGTCATGGGTTGTTTGTTTGTTTGCTTGCTTATTTTGAAACAGTGTTACAGGAACATTTAAGCAAATGTCTACCCCACCCATAAGATGACAATGACCAACCAAAGTGTGTTCCATCAAGTCCAACTTGGGGAATCAATGAGTTCGTTGGTTTCACTAACAGAACACGGGTGCCTTAGTTTGCTTTCTACTGCTATGATAAAGCAAGGCAACTTGAGGGGGAAGGGTTTACTTGGTTTATACCTCCATGGTCCATCGCTGAGAGTGTTGGGGCAGGAATTCAAGGCAAGAGCCTGGAAGCAAGAGCTGAAGCAGAGGCCATGGAGGAGCACTTCCTGCTCAGCCCACTTTCTTATACAGCCCAGCTCATCTTGACCAAGAGTAACACCACCCACAGTGGGCTGGACCCTCCCACGTCAAGCACTAATCAGGAAAAGACTCTCCCCCACACACCAAAAAAATGCCAGGCTGTGGTGGTGCACGCCTTTAATCCCAGCACTTGAGAGGCGAATCTCTGTGAGTTTGAGGCCAGCCTCGGCTACAAAGTGAGTTCCAGGACAGCCAGGGCTACACAGAGAAACCCTGTCTTAAAAAACCAAAGGAGAGAGAAAGAAAGAAAGAAAAGAAATAAAAGACCCCACGGACTTGCTTCTAGGCCAATCTAATGGGGGCATTTTCTCAACTGAGGTCCTTCTTCCCAGATGACTCTAGCTTGTGTCAAGTTGACAAAAACCAACCAGCACTATGGGTGAGGGGTTGTTTAGGACATCGCAACAGCCATGCCACCAGGAAGTCTCACCTCAGCACAGATGACGACTCACCCATAGCAGCACAGCGACCCTATTCAGCCAACTTTCCACTCCATAGTCCAGAGCCTGCAAAGAACACAGGCCATGCGCGATTAAAATTAAATCCCATATAACTGACTGAGAAGTCTACCACTTTTCATGAAGGGCTTCAGTGAGCCTCCTGCCTTGAGCTAACCCAAAATAGGATGCCACGCCCTATCCTCCGGCCTTTTCCTCGTAACGTGGGATGTTCTGCAGTTCCTCTTCTGGACAACACTCCCGAGTCCCTCTGCCTCCCTAGTTACTCCAGCCCTCGAGCACCTTTCTGTCCCTGAGCCCCCAGGATACTTACTCGACAACCTTTGATATCATTTAGAATAGAACCTGCTGGAAACTAGGCTCCCTGTGAGCAGGGACTTGGTGGGATTTGCTAGCGGTCCACCAGTGGCCCTTTCCCTGCTTCTGTAGTGACATTGCTGCCCCACCCTCACCCCATGACTCACTTCCTAGCCTCGTGTGTGACAAAGACCAAAAGCCAGCTGGGCACCTCCTTCTCAGCAGGGGACACGAAGGCATGAAACCTCAGGCTGAGGTGTGAAGTCAGCTGGTGCATCCTCCCTATCCTTTATTCTTGTGGGCTGCACCCAGCCTTGACCCTGTGAGGACCATGATGTGCAGGGTAATGACAGAGCCATCACGTAGAGAATGTCATGGTCCCCAAATGGTCACCTGGAGTAGAAACTCTTCACTGACCCAGAAATGCTCACTTAAAGACTGTTGCCTTGTTCTTTGTCAGTGGCTTCCAGCACTAGATGAATCTCAGAGTTACTGTGTAGCGGAAAATGACCCTGAACTCCTTCTGACCCTCCCGCCTTCACTTCCTGAGTGCTGGGATTACAGGCGTGAACCACCACACCTAGTTTACGCAGCCCGGATATAGGACCTAGGGCCTTCTGCACTCTAGACAAGCAACCTACCCACTGAGACCCACCGAGCTCTGTCAGCGACTTTAAAGAGCTGACCCTGCATCCACACAATTTTGAGAGAAAGCCTCCTTCACGTTTATCCCTGGTTCCTCTCCCTGGCCCTGGCCATACTCAGAGCACACTGGACCTAGGAACAACACTGTCGGGCTTGCAATTAATTCTTTTCCTATTGGTCTTTGCCTGTGGGTTCTTAAGAGTATGAGATTAAAGAGTGTTTCCATTCCAGATTAGGTGAGTCCAGGAGCAGCTCTTTAAGAGCTCACTGATGGAGCAGCAAGATGGCTCAAAGGCTAAAGGCATTTGCCTCTGAGCCTAAGGAACTGAGTCCAGTTCCAGGGACCCACATGGCAGAAAAGGAGAACCGACTCTTGCAAATTATCCTTTGACCTCCACAATTGTGCCCTGATACACAATCAATCATCCCATCAGTGTGACACAACTATTACCTAATTGGCCACTAACAGAGCTGGGGGCATGGCTCAGTTGGTAGAGGAACTATCTTTAGCACTAACAGAGCTTCCTGAAAGGCTAGTGACTACTAACTCACAGAGTGACAGGAAGCTACAGTGACCAGAGACACTTTGAGAACTCAGGGTGACAACAAAATGACTTAATTCTGTCCCTTTCTCTCCTACTTGAGCAGAACTTTCTTTGATTTGAGTCAGAGTCCCATCAGTCAAGTTTGGGCAATGTTTCCTCCTTTTAGCTAAGCTGCCCTGGAATGGGTTTCCCCAACACCCCCCCCCACCATGCTACCCCAGCTCAACCACTGGGCAGCCAAGATCAGGCCTCCTGTCTGTGGCTGGGTTTGAACTGGTGGAGTAACTCAGCTGAGAGCCACAACACTATGAACCCAACCCACTGAGGTAGGGTAGACGTCTCTGCTACTGTACGTCCCCCAGAAGAGGTTCTAGGTCTTTCTGAGACTCAGAACAATGGGATAATAACAGTACCAGCTTCAGTGGATGGTCATGAGACCTGAATGAGCGATAGTAAACACGGAGTGTTTGGCACAGTACCTGGTACATCACAGGCCCTCAATTAATTAGTTTTCCGTTTGTGTGTGTGTGCACATGTACACACGCCTGTGTTCTATGGTGTATGCACATGTGCACCTGTGTGTGCGAGCAGATGTGGAGGACAGAACTTGACACCTGACGTCCTCCTGGATTGCTCCCCACCTCATTTACTTACGAGTAAGGTGGTGGGTGATCTACAGTGTGTGGGCGTGTAGCGTCAGAGGACCATTTCAGTTGTGATCCTCTCGTTCTACCATGTCTTCCCAGGGTCAAAGCCAAACCATCAGGCTTACTCAGCAAGTGCCTTTACCTGCTGAGCCGTCTTGCCAGCCCCCTCCCCTTATCCTTTGAGATAGCATCTCTCACTGAAGCGAATCTTACTGTTTAGGTACAACGGCTAGCCCGTAAACGCCAAGGATCCACCTGTCTTTGCCACCCTGCCCTGGTTATTTCTCAGCTTTTCTGATCTAGCAGGGTTTCACCCTCACATCTGACTTCCAAGTCTTTGTTGGTTAATAGAACGATAGAGACTTAGTTTAGACCTACATATAGTGGCCACAGCAGAGTTGGGGCGGTGGGACAGGAAGACCTGGCTGGCAGGACGCTGACTGGGACTGTGGGGTTGCAGGTGATCACTAAAGTGTCAGTAGATTCATGTGTAGCTGCTAAGCTGACAGAAAAGCTCCATGTTGAGCACCAAATGTGGTTGGACTTTCCTTTGTGCTGCCAGCTCCAAATAATAACACAGAGACTTATTATTAATCATGAAAGCTTGGCCTTTAGCTTAGCTTGTCCCTTATAGCTCTAATAACTCAAATTAACCTGTTTCTATTACTCTACTTTCTGCCACATATCTTTTACCTCCATCCCATTCTGTATGTCTGACTCGTTCAATGTCTTGCTGACGTCTCTGCCTCTCTTCTCCCCAGAGTCCTCTCCGCCCGAAGTCTCTATTCTCTCCTGCTTAGCTATTGGCCATTCAGCTCTTTATTAAAGCAAACACAGTGACAGTTTTCACGCGGTGTAAACAAATGTTCCACAACAGATGTACACTACCATATTGGGCTTTAACATGGGTTCTGGGCATCTGAATTCAGGCCCTCACTTTACCACTGAGCCCCCTCCCCATCCCTGAGTTTCAGATGGTTCAGTATTTACTGAATCAACTGCCCAGAGGTTTTTGAGTTTCTCTACAATGGCATCTGAAACTGGAACACAGGGGCATGCCTCTCCCAGTTCCCTAATCCCTTTGACCTTCTACTTTTACACAGTTTGTCATCCTCTACCTCCAGGCACCCCTCCCCCACCTTGCCCAGCAGAACCTGCCTTTACTCCCTTGTCTTCAACTCTGATGCTCTCTCCCCTCCCCAGTTACTTCTGGAAGGAATCTCAAATCTCCTTAGACCAGGGCCCAGCACTGAATGGGGCCAGAGCAAGCCACAATGCTTTTCTGGCTCAAGAAGGTCCTCCCCACAATAGGGCAAAGCACCGTACCGTGTCACCTGGGTAGCACCAGGAGGCGCCTGGGCATCTTCTCATCTGGGCTTGTGACTCCTCACCCTTACTGGTGACTTCTTGTTTACATGGAGTGGAGGAAAGAAACCATAAAGAAAGAGCAACCTCTTCCTCCCCAGCCCTACAGCATCCCCGCTCCTCATTCCTTACCAGAACTGTCTTTCCCTTCCTCCCAGATCAGGGAACTACGCAGGCAGACCCCACTGTTACTCTCTTACTTACTCTCAATATTTACTGCCACCACCTGTGTCTTGGACCTTGCTTCAGTAATTTTCCTCGTTGCTTCCAAAAATACCTAACAAAAGCAATTTAGGAAAGAAGCGTTTGTTTGGGCTCACAGTTCCAGGGAACAACAGTTCATCATGTTGGGGAAGGCCTGGTGGCAGGAATGTGACATGGCTGGTCACATCGCATTCACAGGCAGGAGTGTGACATGGCTGGTCACATCACATTCACAGGCAGGAGCCAGAGGGAGATGAATGCTGGTACTGGGCACACTTTCTCATTTTTATTCAGTCCAGGATCCCAGCCCACCGGGATGGCACCACCCACATTCAGGGCGGGTCTTATATGGGATGGCACCGCCCACATTTAGGGAGGTCTTCCCATCTCAGTTAACACAATCTAGAAATTTCCTCACAGATGTGCCCAGACACTTGTCTCCTAGGAGAGTCTAGATCCTGTCAAGTTGACAACCAATATTAACTATTACAGAATGTAAATGTCTCCAAAGGCAGATGTGTTATAGGCTCAGTTCTCAGCTCTATAATATTAGAAAGAGGTGTGGCCTGGGGAAGGTTTTAGGTCACTGGGGTATGTCCTCAAAGGGGGCAGTGGGACACCAGTTTCTTCCTCTTTCTTTAGGCTTAGCCGTGACTAGAGCAGTCCTCCTCCACCACAAGCTCAGGCCATTGTGTGCCACGTCACCACAGGTCCAAAATGCAATCGTGCCTGCCCCACCACGACTGGTACCTTCCAGACTGTGAGCCAAAAGAAACCTCTTCTCCTTCTAAGCCAATGGCTTCTGGTGTTTCTTACCAGCTATAGTGGACTGACAAACATTGCCTGCTTCCTGCCATATCAACGCTCTGGTGGTCTATCAGCACCCATGGAGGCTGTCAGACGAACCACAGTGTAGAATGTGATCCTCTGAGAGAAAGGACTGCCATCTTCACCATGTCAGCTTTGCCTCATTGCAAGAGACTACCATGAGTGGGCCTGCAGGCTTGTGCTATTTCCCAGAGAATGAATGAGGGGATAAAGAGGCTCGCTGGACCCTTGCCTGGGCTTCTGGTGTGTTCCTCCTACATCTCCCAGCCAACTCTATGCAATTCAGCCCAAGTTGTACACGGCCTTGGGGGTCTAGGAGGTGCTAGAGTATGTAGACTGGGAAATGTTAGCTGAAGGGGTAGGACGCCGTCTCTGTGGCTCTAGGAAAGACAGCATCCATCGGGGAAAAGACAGCCATTGTTATCTGGCTAAGAGGCTGCTTCGAGGTCCCCCTGACTTCTGTAAGCAACCCTCACCTGAGCTCTGTAAGTAAGTCAATAAAATCACTGATGCAGTGTATTTTTGTTTGTCCTTGGGAAAATAAGGAGGGGGTAGACACTGTTTCCATCCCCCCTAAAAGGAATTCTCATTAAAGAGCATCTTCAGAATGAGTGGAGCAGAGTATAACACAATTGTTTTTGTTGTTGTTGTTGTTATTGTGATGGGGTCTTATGTAACCCAGACCATCCTTGAATCTCTTGTGGAGCCAAGGATGACTAGAATCCCTCCCTGGTCTTCCTTCCTAATCTAAATGATGGTGTTACCTCCACCATTCCTTCTGGTTATGGTCGTGTGTGTGTGTGTGTGTGTGTGTGTGTGTGTGTGTGTGTGTGTGTGTGTGTGTGTGTTTGTGTGTGTGTGTTAGTTGTGGTCCTGTCACTGTGAAAAGGCACCATGGCCATCACATCACTCTTAAAAGAAAACATTTAATTGAGGTGACAGCTTACACTTTCAGAGGTTCAGTCCATTATCATCATGGCAGGGAGCATGATGGCCTACAGGCAGACATGGTGCTGGAGAAGTAGCCAAGAGTTCTATATCCAGATCTGCAGGCAGCAGGAAGAGAGAGACACGGGGCCTGGCTTGGGCTTTTGAAAACTCAAAGCCCACCCCCAGTGACACACTTCCTCCAACAAGCCACACCTCCTAATCCCTCTCAAGTAGTACCACTTCCCTGATGACTATAATTCAACTATAGTTGAATTAGCCTCTGGGGGGGGTGTCATTCTTATCCAAACCACTACCGTGTGTGTGTGTGTGTGTGTGTGTGTGTGTGTTATCACTCTTATTTTGCAAATGAAAACCTGAGGCAGCCATTGTTATCTGGCTAAGAAGAAGCTGGTATTCAAACCTAGTTCTGTCTGAGTTCCAGGCCTGAGACTTCTCCTGAGATACTACCTTCTGTCCCTCAGGACAACTCTCTGCTTCAGATAGAAAGAGAAGCAAAATGGCTTAAAATGGGCAAATGCAGCACGGGGAAGAAATTTATGGAGACTCGGTTCTTTAAGCAGGAAACAAAGGGCGCAGGGCAGCCAGCCAGTCTCGCTTTGGCTCTCAGAGGCTGGGGTTCACATAATTCATGATAACTTAATTTGGGAAAATCGTTCTTCTGGGAACTAGGGTTTCTGGCGCATTTGTGTGTGTGGAAGCAGAGGGAAGGAAGGGTGGGTGCTTGAAGTTTGTGGGGAACAGGGGCCTGTCTGCTCAGAACACACTGCTGGAACAGGAAGTTGCCCTTTCTAACAGTCAAAGTGTGTATGTGTGTGCACGTGGACTTGAGCACACTTGCACGTGTGTGCACACACATGTATTTTTGCATGTGTGTGTGCATGTGTGTACATGTGTGCGCGCGCGTGCACAAGCGCAAAGGGAGAAAGCTAGTCATTGAGATTTGCAAAATTTCCAGCACACATAGTAATGAAAATAATAGCCACCACTTACCAGTGTAACCAGAGGTGGAGGGCAGGCACCAGTTTAAGGATTGTACATTAATTTATTTACTCCTGGGAACTTCTACACTGCATTGTGTTGAACCTTCACCCCGCCTCTTTGGATCAGGAATTATTCTTATTGCTCTCATTTTTCACAGGCTTAAGCTGGCGCTTACAGAATTAAGCCATTTGCTCTACAGCTATTTAGTAGCAGATCTGGGGCTTGAACAAGTGGACTCTGACCTTGAGGGTCAGAGCGCTGGAAACCACTCCACATCCCTTAGGTCTGCAGCGCCCCCTGGCGTGTCTCCTAGTAACAGCCTCACGTGAGAGAAAGTGAGATGCTGAGGTTTCTCCTTTCTTTTTCCTGCCCTTCCTTCTGACCTCCTCCCCTCCCTCGCCCACCCTTTCTTTCCTGATTTTTTTGAGACAGGGTTTCATGTAGCCCTGATTAGCTTTGACTTTGTTATGTAGCTAAGGATGACCTTGAAGTCTCCATCCTTCTGCCTCTGTCTCCCAAACTCAGATCTCAGAGGTTTGGTTTTGGTTTTGTTGTCGTGGTTGGAGCCCCGCTTTTTTTGTGGAGACAGGGTTTCCCTGTGTAGGCCTGGCTGTCCCAAAACTTTCTCTATAGACCAGGCTGGCCTGGAACTCAGAGATCCACCGGTGTCTGCCTCTGCCTCTGAGTACTGGGATCAAAGGTGTGTGCCGCCACACCCAGTTCAGTGAACTTTTTAAAAGGAGTATTTTATTTGTAATTATCTGTATGTGTCAGCGTATGGGTACGAGCACGTGGGGGGCTAGGAGAGGAGAAGAGAGG
The DNA here is from genome assembly GCF_017639785.1 of Mesocricetus auratus. Taxonomy (NCBI): domain Eukaryota; kingdom Metazoa; phylum Chordata; class Mammalia; order Rodentia; family Cricetidae; genus Mesocricetus; species Mesocricetus auratus. The sequence continues at coordinate 11,728,379 of NW_024429209.1, forward strand.
GAGTCCTCGGTGCTGGGATTGAACTCACATTCTCTGAAAGAACAGCCAGTGCCTTTAACTGTTGAGCCATCTCTCCAGCCTCCAGAGATGTCTTAAGAGATGTGCTGGTACTCCGTGGGTGGGCTACTTTGGTGTACGGGAGAGTGAGAAAGGCTGTGTACTCTCGTGGGTGATGGACTTGTCTGAACAGGAGCTATGCCCACAGAAGCACCAGGGTTGGCTCCAGGGACTGCTTTGCCAGCAGCAAGGTGATAGCAACAGAATATCTTAATTAATAAGGTGAACTATTTGGCTAAGTGTGAGGCACGAGTTCCAACAGATCAAGACAGCCCTGGAACAGGTTTAGAAGATATAAGTAGTGCAGGCCTAGAAACCCAGCTACTCAGAGACTGAGGCTGGGGGACTGCAAATGTAAGGCCAGTCTGGACTGTATTTAAAGCTAAGTTCAAGATTGAGGCTGAAGGATCACAAATTCAAGTCCAGCTTAGGCAACTCAGTGAGATCCTGTCTCAAAACAAACAGGGAAAAGAGGGCTGAAGATACACTGATCTGTGGTGGTATAATTGCCTAGCATGCCCAAGGGCCGAGGTTCTCTACCCAGTACAAAACAAACAAAACAAACTTGATACCTCAGAGTCCCTCTGTCTTACAATCCCTCATCTTCACCCTGGAAAGCAGTGCCTAAGGAGCCTGGTCTATGCTTCCTTTGCCTCAGCAGATACCTGTGGAAGGTCTGCTGCACTTTCTCAGACTTTGCAGAATAGCTAATTACCCATTTATTGGTAAATGGGGGCAGCCATCATGAAAGGAACCAAGACCTACTCCTACTTAAAGGTCTGCCCTACAGAAGATGCCCTGCAGCTCTGGTGCGTTATATATAGGAAGCCCTCCCTTTGGAACAGATTGTTTTCCACAAGTATCTGCCCAGTGCTCCCTATGTATGTGACCTGGGTCACCTAAAGGTGAGCCAAACACACTACCATCCTCATATTCACAGTCAAAGAGTATGCAAGCAAAGAAATGCAAACTGTGTGTGCATATATGTGACTGTATGTGTGTATGTGTTTATAACTGTGTATTCCTGAGTGTGGGGTGTAAGTGTGGTATCTGTGTTAGAGTGTGGGTGTACAAGTATGTATGTGGATGTGTGTGGTGTATGCACATGTTTGGGCACAGATGTGCACAACCGTGTGTGTATGTCTTGAGCCAGGGGAGGACATCCTTTGCCCTGCTCCATCATTCTCCACCTTATTCCCTTGACAGAGCGTCTCTCACTGAACTTGAAGCTAGGCTGGGGGACCCGCAATTCCATCTTCCCCAACCAGGAATTTTCTGTTTCCTCCCCTCTCAGCGCTGAGTTACAGGTGCACACAGACAGGCAGCTTTTGGCTGGAAATTCCAGCTCAGACCCTCATGGCTGTACAACCAAGCCCTTACCCACTGAGCTATCACTCCAGCCCAGCCCCTTAATATTTTGAAGGCTAGTGAACAAAAACTAGTGTTTGATGCTGTAACTGGCCCCAGGACGACAATTCAATTTCATCCTTTCTCCTCTGCCGCCCAGTTTGTCATCCTCTCCCCCCTGGTCACCATTTCAACATGGGTGGCTCAGGCCTTACTTATGGAGATATGAGTCCTTACTTTAGCCTTGGCCATTTCCCAACCGAGCTGAAGAGCCCCAGTGGTGCTCTGTGTCCCCATTGATCAGCAACTTCCCGAATTTCTCACACTGCAGGGTGGTTTACTCAGCTGCTATGGCTATTTCTTCCTCTGCCCGCTAAACCTGTAGCATGAAAGCCTATTTGGCCACAAGACTAATCTGCTTCTGGTCCTTGTTTCTAAGATACCTTGGCACATACTGGCACAGGCTTTGCCCTGTGCTGAAGGAACCCCCTACTCCTGAAGAAGCTGTCTCAGCATCTCAACTGATCCTAGGAGAGACCAAAGCCATCCTGCAAGGAGATTGTATTTAGAGATGATGTACAATCTTACTACTCAATGTGTGTATGTGTATATATACCTCCTATGGATGTATGGATGTGCATACATGTATGTGTGTTCATATGTGCATTTGTATGCATATGTATGTTTGTTCATGTGCATGTACATCTGTACATGTGTATATATATATATGTACACTTGTGTGTGTCTGTGTGCTAATGCATCCTATGTATATATCTATATATGTGAGTGTACATATATGTGTGTGTGACAGGGCAAGACAGTGCAGAGGCTCCTCCATCTTGCATTGTTACTGAGGCCATTTTAGGTTTGAGTAGGATTTGACCTCCTTAAAGGAGAATCTTGTGGAAGATTACCCGGTCATAGTCTAGGAACCCAAGGCCAAGATGACCCAGCTAACTTACCTTGGCTTCTGTTAAACTGCCTGCTTGTGCAAATCTCCCCCTCCAGCTAACTGCTTATCTTAGCTTCTGTTAAACTGCTTGTTTTCCCAAAGCATCTTGCTGCAGCTGCTGAGCAAGATACCAGGCTACAGTTTTTGCCTTTCAAATCCCCCTCAAAATCCAAACACAATTCTTTATAGACCTTGTAAGAGCAATACTCAACTTCATATGGAAAAACAAAAAACCTAGGATAGCTAAAACAATCCTGTACAATAAAAGAACCTCTGGAGGTATCACCAATCCTGATGTCAAGTTCTACTACAGAGCTACAGTAATAAAAACTTCATGGTATTGGCATAAAAATAGACAGGTGGATCAATGGAATTGAATCCAAGACCTAGATGTAAATCCACACAGCTATTGACACCTGATTTTTTTATAAGGAAGCCAAAATTATACACTGGAATAAAGAAAGCATCTTCAGCAAATGAGGCTTATCTAACTGAATATTGGCAGAAGAATGCAAATAGATCCATATTTATCACCCTGTACAAAACTCAAGTCCAAGTGGATCAAAGACCTCCACATAAATCCAATCACACTGAACTTGATAGATGAGAGAGTGGGAAATAATCTTGAATGCATTGGCACAGGAGACAACTTCCTGAACAGGACACCAATAGCATAGGCACTAAGACTGACAACTAATAAATGGGACCTCATGAAATTGAAAAGTTTCTGTAAGGCAAAGGACAGTGTCCATAAGACAGCACGATAGCCTACACAATGGAAAAGCTCTTTACCAATTCCACAACAGACAGAGGGCTGATTTCCACAATATATAAAGAACTCAAGAAACTAGATACAAACAAACCAAATAATCCAATAAAAAATAGGGTACAGATCTGAACAGAGAATTCCCAACAGAAGAATCTCAAATGACCAAGAAACACGGAGACGCTCAACATCCTTAGCCATCAGGGAAATGCAAATCAAAACAACTCTGAGATTCTGTCTAACATCTGTTAGAATGGCTAAGATCAAAACAAAGATGACAGCTCATGCTGGAGAGGATGTTGGAGTAAGGGGAAACTCCTACATTGCTTGTAGGAGTGCAAACTTGTACAGCCACTTTGGAATTCAGTGTGGCCATTTCTCAGGTAACTGGGAACCAACCTACCACAAGACCCAGCAATAGCACTCTTGGGCATATACCCAAAGGGTGCCCAATTATACCACAAGGTTACTTGCTCAACTTTGTACTCAGCACCTTTATTTGTAATAGCCAGAACCTGGAAACAAACTGATTTCCTAAACTGAGGAATGGATAAAGAAAATGTGGTACGTTTACACACTGGAGTATTACTCAACTGTTAAAAACAAGGACACCAGGAAATTTGAAGGCAAATGGATGGAACTAGAAAAATATCATCCTGAGTGAGGTAACCCAGACCAAGAAAGACAAACATGGTATGTACTCATTCATAAGTGGATATTAGCTATAAAAATAAAGGATAACTATGCTACAATCTATAGACCCAGAGAGACTAGGTAACAAGAAGGGCTCATGGGGGCCACCCAGATCTCCCTGGGAAGTGGGAATAGAAGAGATTTTGTAAGTGGATTGAGGGTGAGTGGGAATAGGACATGAGTGATCAGGTTGGGGGTGTCCAGAGGGGAAAAGTGCTGAGTGGGACTCCTGGTGGGAGGGAAGGGGGAGGAATTTCAGGGTTGGATGGAAGCCTGGAACAGGGGAATCTCCCAGGAGTCTATGGGAAGGACTCCAGTTTAGGCTTCTAGTAATAGTGGATAAGTAGCCTGAACTGGCTGTCTCCTGGGACCAGATTGGTGCCTGACCCAATTGTCATCAGGAAGACATCAACCAGCAACTGATGGAGATAGATGCAGAGACCCATAGCCAAACATTAGACAGAGTTTGAGAATCCTGCAGAGGAGTCAGAGGAGTCAAGGACACCACAGGAAGTCTCACACAGTGACCCAACCTGGGCTCATTGGGGCTCACAGAAACTGAACCGACAACCAGGGAACCTGCATGGAACTGACCTAGGCACCCTGCATATGTTCCGTGTTTGTGTAGCTCGGTGTTCTTGTGGGACTCCTAACAGTGGGAGCAGGGCCTGTCTCCACTCTTTTATTGGCTTCTGGGTCCCTGCTCCTCATACTGAGTTACCTTGGCCAACCTTAATACATGGAGAGGTGTTTAGTCTTACTGCAGCTTGATATGCCACGTTTTATTGATACTCATGAGAGACCTGCCGTTTCCTGGATAGAGATGGAAGAGGAGATTGGAGGATGGGAGTGAGGGATGCAGGGGAGAGACGGGGAGGGGAGGTTGGGAGAGGGACTGAGAGGGGAGGATGGGGGAGGTTATGACCCAGAAGTAAAATAGATGAAAAAAAGATAACTGTAGGGTGTTTAGTTTAATATTTCTTCACTAGATAACAAAATAATTTTATCACAATTCATAAAAGAAAAATGAGGCTCCCTATGTAGAATCTAAAATAAATAAATAAATAGTTTATACTAAACACTCAGCACTACATTTGGGTTCCAAATATCTGAGTGTAGTCCCAGCCAGCAGGAATAAAGACTTTCAATGGGCTATAAATTGTGTCTGAGTCATCATCTCTGGTGGACTCCCCATAACATGTGTATGTGTGTTTAGGTACATACATGTGCATGTGTATAAGTGTGTGCACGTGTGTGTAGAGGGCCTCAGCAGCACTGGTCAGGAAGCCTGTTAGACAGGCAGAATCTGCATTCTAATAAGCTCTCTAGATGGACTGTGTGCGAGGGGCTGAATTCCTGGTCAAGCTGAGGTGATGCCCGCAGGAGAAGAGTGGTCTGAGGTGATGCCCGCAGGAGAAGAGTGGTCTGAGGTGATGCCCGCAGGAGAAGAGTGGTCTGAGGTGATGCCCGCAGGAGAAGAGTGGTCTGAGGTGATGCCCGCAGGAGAAGAGTGGTCTGAGGAGAGCTGATAGCAGGCGGGAGCAGGGCTGAGGGCACCTGCTGCCGGAGCAACATCAACTGAGGTATTTTCAAGAATGAAGTGCCTTCCACTCTCTGATGGAGGTTTGCTTTGTCTTGTTTTGTTTTGTTCTGAGATGGATCTCACTATGTAGCCCTGGCTGACCTGGAACTTGCTGTGTAAACCAGGCTGACCTCCAACTCACAGAGATCTTTCTGCTTCTACCTCTGCCTCCTGAGTGCTGGGATTAAAGGTGTGCACCACTATGCCCTCTAAAGTTTCTCAAACCTGTGACATTTCATTTATGATCAGGATGCCCTCTGTCTCCTGGGTTTTATATGAGAATGGCCTCTTGGTGTTGTTTTCCAGGTCATTTTAATTTTTTATTTCCTTAGATACAAGTATGATCTAATAGTGTGTTTCTTACTCTTAATTTTGTAGCAGCTCCCAAATCATGACACAGAGACTTGTTATTACTTTTGGATGTTCAGCTCAGCTTAGGCTCGTTTCTGGCTAGCTCTCTTTAACTCAAATTAACCTGTTTCTCTTTGTCTACCCTTTGCCTCGGGGCTTTTTCCTTTCCTCCACTCTGTGTGTCTTACTTTCCTGCTTCCTCCAGTGTCTGTCTGTCTGGCAGCTACCTGACTTCTGACCCCAGACTTGTCTCCCTCTTTCTCCCTAGTTCCCTTGTTTCTTCTTCCTCTTATTCTGTTCTCTTCTCCTACTTATTCTCTCTGCCCACCAGCCCGCCTAGCCCTCTCCTGCCTAGCTATTGGCCATTCAGCTTTCCATCAGACCAATCGGGTGCCTCAGGCAGGCAAGGTGAAGCAAATGCAACACGTCTTTACATAATTAAACACACACCCTTACATTGTTAAACAAATGCGGCATAAACAAGCACACGGCAGCATAAGCAAATGTAACGCATCTTTAAGTAAACGTTAAAGTAATTTCCACAACATAATTTCCAACCTGTGAGCGTATGATTGGTGACCTTTTGAGTTATTTCTCTCTTTTTATATTAGATTGTAACAGAAAAATAGTTTGTTAAATATTCAGTTTATTGGCTTTTGCAAGATTTTCTTCATGCCCAAGTAGATAATAAATTATGATAAGTATTTCATGCATGTTTACATATTACGTGTTAAGAATTGTAAATTTTATTTGATTTTGTAGATTTTCTTTTAATTCTATGAACCTATCTTCTCTCACAGGGTCCCTGATTTTATCTTTTATTTTATTTATTGATTGAATTTTCAAGACAGGGTTTCTCTGTGTAACAGCCTTGGCTGTCCTGGAACTCCCTCTGTAGACCAGGCTGGCTTCGGAATCCCAGAGTTCCACCTGCCACAGTGTGCCACCTCTGCCCAGCAGGCCCTGATTTTAAAGAAAGTCACTGGAGCCCCCACTGAGGATGTATTTGATACACCACACACACAGACACACAGACACACACACACAGACACACACACACACCTTATATCTCTCTTTTCTCTTTCTCTTCTGTTTATCTTTCTTGTTCCCCTCCCCTCTCTCTTTTGCTCTCTTTGCCCTCCCTCCCTCCGTCCCTCCGTCCCTCCGTCCCTCCCTCCCTCCCTCCCTCCCTCCCTCCCTCCCTCCCTTCCTCTCTCTCTCTTTCTTTCTTTTGTTCTGATTTTTGTTTATTGCAGTTCTGGGGTTAAACCATGCAGCTCCTGGTTGTCAGGGAGATGTACAGTCTCATTTCCCTTTACTTCGACTTGAGACAGCTTGGAAGCTGTTAATGGAGACAGCTCTGCTTCCCCCAAGTCTCTGTCATAACCCTCTTCTTCCTCTTCTCCACTTTCCCTTTCCATTTCATGCTTTTGGCACAGAATCTTCCTTAATGAGTTTCCTACAAGTCTATCTCTCTTCCAGAGGAGCCTGGAATGACGATAAGAGGTTGTTTTTAGTCCTGGGGCATGCATGCTTGAGTGGGAAATGTCATAACATGAGTAACTTATTTCCAAATAGTTCAGAAAACAATATGTATGCATGTGTGTGTGAGGAAGAGACCCAGAGACCAGCTTGCAAGAGCTTAGCACATGGCCAATGTGAATGGTTCATATGTAGGGTCTATTGCCCTGTCCTGTGTTCTCTGGGGATTAGACAAAATTTGAAAGCAAAAATTAAAGTATTATTTATTTTTAATAAGTGTTTCAGTGGGAACAAATTAGACTTGTTCATTCAGGCTGCCTTACCTGAGACCTCTTTGTCATTTTTAATCATTTTTGTTTTTCTAATTCAGTTTTTAAATGTTAGAATTCAGACTTGGTCACAGCTCGCAGATTTTTTTTGTATTATGTTCTCATTGTTATTCATTAGAAGTGATTTCTAATTTTGACTTTGATTTCCTTTAACTGCATGGGTAATTACACCAGTGAGCTTTAGATATTTGCGTCCACAGGGGCTCTGCTGGTGGGGAGGTTTTGGTTTGCTGTTTGACTCTTCTCTGCTGGGTCAACTTGGAGTCTTGCTGCACTGGAGTCAAGGGAATGGCCTGGAGGAGTCTGGAATGTTTCTGCTTTTTGGAATAAAGTGGAATCCTGCCCTAGGATCCTGGGGGATGTCTCCTTGAAAGGACCCTTGCTGTACTTATCCTTCCACTCAAAACCAGCTGCCAAGGACTGCAAAGGTATCTCACCAGCTAAGAGCACCGGCTCCAGAGGACCTGGATTGAGCCCCTAGCATCTACAGGGTGGTTCACAACTGTCTGTAACTTTTGTTCCAGGTTGTCCAACATGCTCTTCTGGCCTCCTTGGGCACCGCATGCGTATGGTGTGCAAGCTATGCAAGTAGGCGGGCAAACACTTGTGCACATAAAACAAGTGAATTCCGTTTTGGTAAACTATTTTATTTATTTAATGCATACGGGTGTTGTGCCTGTATGCATGTCTGTGCACCACATGTGTACCTGGTCCCCAAAAAGGACAGAAGAGGGCATCAGATGTCTTGAAACTGGAGTTAGATGGTTGTGAGCTACCATGTAGGTGATGGGAATCAAACCCAGGTTCTCTGGAAGAGCAGACAGTGTTCTTAACCACTGAGCCATCCCTCAAGTCCCCTCCCTTAGTAAATATTAAGGAAATAGACTTATATCCTTAATGAATATAAATATAATTTTTAAAAAATCTTAAGGAAAAAAATCAGCTGTTGAGCCTTCTGTGATCTGAGCTGCTTAAGGAGTATAGAGTAGATGGATGTAAGATCCAGTCCATCCCATGGGTACCCACCTTCTGCCTCTGAGCCCCCAGACTAGAAGTGTGGGGTACAGAGTAAGAAGAAAGGCAATGAAATCTGGGAGCACTTGACTTACAGAATTCAAAGTCGTCCCCCATCCCCCAGGGAGACTCTGCATCTGCCCAGGTGGGCTCTCTTTGGGCTCACTGCTATAGCTTCAAAGAGTATGAGAAGCAAATCAGTGTGTAGTCCTTCCATCCCTGGGAAGTCCCTGGGAAAGGGCTGGCCTTTGTGTCACGGGAGATCAGAAGGGTGAAGCCAAGGCAGCAGGATCATCTATTACTCAAGACAACCCTGCTGTAACCCTTAGCAACTGACCGTGGACCCTGAAGAGCCAGCAAGGAAAATATAGGTAGCTCGAGGGAGGCCGGGGAATGGAGAGAGAAGAGCCAGGCTACCACGGAGAACAGCAGCCACCCGCCTATGGGAGACGGAGAAAATAACCCAATCTGAAAACAACGACTTCACAATATGAAGGTGCTCTAGACAGTGAACTCACATGCTGGTACTCACACACACACACACACACACACACACACACACACACACACACACACACACGCATGCACACACACACGCACACACACACACACACACACACACGCACACAGAGGAAGTAGGTGTCTGTCTGGACCTCATTTGCAGACTAGGAATGAAGTAATGCATCAAAGACAGGGTGGTGGATGTTGAAATCTGACCTGGAACCAAATATGGAAAATAACCAAACACAGATGAAAACGTCAAACGGATGGAGACTGAGGGAAGATGGAAGGGGCTTGAATGAGTGAATGGAGTAGTTACAGTGGAGTCACACCATAATGAATATGTTACAATTAACGCAGCAAACAGAAGATCTGCAATGATTAAATGAATACCCAGAAGGTATTTTCCATGAACTCTTTCCAGTAAAGATGACCTACACATCTGAAAAGCCAACTAAATTCCAAGCAGAGCTTAGAAAGATTAGCGCCCATTTTAGGCTCTTCCACCCCAAATGGCTAACATTACATGTGTGTAGGGAAACGCACCAGTTTCCAGGGAGGGAAACAAGGGAAGTACAGACAGTAACGGTGAGGTGGACACCGGGCTTCCCTGCATCATGGTGAAAGCACTTGGTGGTGTAGTACGAGTTGTAGGCGGTGGGCCACTGAGTAGGTTCAGAGGATAACAGCACTTGCTACTAAGTCTGATGGCCTGAGTTTGGTCCCCAAGACCCACGAAGTGGGAGGAGAGGACTGATTCATGTGAGCTGTCCTCTGACCGCCCCACAGCTGCCATTGCTCACTCGTTTCCCTCCTCCAAATACACAAATGAATGTTTGAAGCCGCGTAAGAAACATCCATGGACTTCTGAGAGAGAAATGCGTGGAGAAGCTTGGAGAAGTGGGAGTGATGGTGGGTGCCAGCCCAGTCTTGGGAAGAGGGGTGGGTGAAGATAGAAAATAGTAGTTCTGAAATCTCTTTGGGCTTTGGGGAAATGAGCTGTAAATGAATTACAAGTGTGCTATCTTAGGGTGGCGTCCTGACGGGTTCCTTCCCACAGGATGACTTACAGACGGTGATAATGGTCTGTGTGTTTCAAAAAGTCGGAAGACAGAAGAGAAGAACAGAGAAGGGAAGAGACCCACCAGCGCAGTGGAAGAATAGAACACCGGCACCTACAAGAGCGTGTGAGCCAGGCGCGGTGGCGCACACCTCTAATCTCCGCACTCGGGAGGCAGAGGCAGCCAGATCTCTGTGAGTTCAAGGTCAGTCTGGTCTACATAATGAAACTCTGTCACAGGAAAAATTGAAAAAAAAAGTAAGAACAGAGTGAAACAGTAATGAGCCTAGGTTAAAACAGAAGCATAAAATAGATCAACTTCATTTTGACACTATCCTGAAACAGGGTAGATTCCATTAAATCCCAAGTCCACCTAGCGGGACTGGAAAACAAAACCCAGTCACACACTGAGGTTAGGAATTTCCCAAAACGCAGAATCCTGTGACGGAAACCCAGCCGACAGTGGTTTCAATGTGTCAGAGACTAAATTTCCCTCGTAACAAGACTCTAGGAGAGGCATTGCCGAGGGAGTGGCCCAGAGCGTGTTGAGTCTCCACTGTCTGTCTGTCCCAGCCCCCTTCTGCTTTTGTCCTTGTCTGGGACTTGGTGGCCTGCCTGATGGTGTGACCCACCTGTGCTGGCCACTGTGTCCATCTCAGGAGGCCATGACAACTCCTGATCATGCCCATTTCCTGTTAAAAACAAAAATAAGTAAAACAAGCTATTTAAAATTAAAATAATAATAAAAAAAGAAACAAAAATAAGCAGACGGTCCCTACCCAAACCCAGGCTTCTTCCTCAGCCAGGGATCCCAGCTTCTGGACCACTATGAGTGTGCGCTATGGAAGAGGCCGCAGCGGAGGAAGTGGGTGTGGGGACTCATTCATATGGCTTGTTTGTGTCGACCCTCGCAGTCTCCTCTGCTTAATCCTTGATGTCCCACTTCTGTCCTGTCATGCTTCTGGGCCCATCTGACCAGATGACTTTGCTAATGTGACAAAATCTGCCTCACTGTAGAGTAGTTCTGCCTGCATGCAATCTGTTGTCCCATGATCAGATGCTCTGTCCCCACCAGGGCCCAGTAGCATCCCGGAGCTTCTGTTGAACACTGTCCCCTTCTCTGCTGTGGATAACATGGCCTTTATCCAAGAACGCCAGTGTGACGCTTAGTTTTCATTGTCAACCTGACTAGATGCAGAGTCTCTATGGAAACACCTCTCAGCTGGTCTCTGACGGTGCTCCCAGAAACATCTAACCGAGGAGGGGAGACTCACCTTAACCCTGCCTTCACTACCATGATGGACTGCAACCCATAATAAGCTTTTCTTCCCTTAAATTGCTTTTGCTGAGTATTTTGTCACAGCAATAAGAAAAGCAACTAGGACACCTGGCATCTAAGCCAATCATTTTCCCAATGGGACCTGCCATCTATGGGGCTGGCTTTGAGGCATTTTTGTTGTAGCCTGGACAGGCTGCAGAACTCTTTGCTTCTCTGGGTGCTTTTAAGTATGGCAGCCTCTTCTTTCCACCGGTATCTGGGCCGAACAGTGCTCTGAGCTTTAGAATACGCTGTCTCCAGAACTTTCTGAGCACAAGGAGGCAGGACGTGAAAGATGCAATCACTTCATCTCTCCTTTGAGAGACATCCAAACTAGGACAATCTGCACCTGCCCCCAAAGGCACATTCCCTTCTCACAGTGCAAAACACATCCAGTCTTTATCCAAGGGTCACATCTGTCCTAGTTACTTTTCTGTTGCTGTGATTAAGACACAAAGACAAAGGCAACTTACAAAAGAAGGCATTTACTTGGGCTGTCAGTTTCATAGGGCTGGAGCTCATAACAGTGAAAGAAAGGCATGGGGACAGGAGTAGCCGAGAGCTCACATTCTGACCCACAAACAAGAAGCAGAGGGCACAATGGGTATGGTGGGAGGCTTTTGGAGCCTCCGAGCCTGCCCCTGTGACATACCTCTACAGCAAGGCCCCACCTCCTGGTCCTTCCCAAACAGTTCTGCCTACCAAGGACTAAGTATTCAGACATATGAGCCTATGGGGGCCATTCTCAGTCAAACCACCTCCGACAGCATCTCAACAGTCTCAGATTGAGCCAAGCCCAAGTCTGAAGACTCTGCTGAAGCTCAAGGCTGACTCTTAGCTGTGAGGCCCTGCGAAGTTCAAAATGGAAGTTGCACACTTCAGCTCACAGCGGAGGGATAGGCATGGGCTGATCACTGCCATCTCAAAAGGGAGGACTGCAGGCATGGAAGAGAGATGGAACCAAAGCAAGACTGAAACTCAGTGCCGTTGCTCAGTGTTTGGCTTCTGGGTCACGTCGGTGGGATGGAGGCCTCTGCAGGGTCACATGTCGTGGGATGGAGTCTCTGACATCTTGAAAGGTCTGCCATACAGCTGCAGTTCTCATATCTCAGGCTGACTCAGCTTGCCATCTGTAGCTTTCCTTGGCAGATGCTCGCTCACGCTCCTGGCATCTCTAAATCCTTGGGGTCTCCACTGCAGTTTGCCTTAATGCCACCCCCCACCCCCCCCACCCCCGCCCCGCCAGCCTCGTACATTGCACTTCCAGGGTTGCCTCTAGGGATTCTGACCTGGCCACACACTACCTAACTTTCCTTTGAAATCTGGGTGGAAGTGTCTGGGGCCCCACAGGTCATGCATTCTGCACACCTGCTCAGCAAATACCTTATGAACAATCCCAAGGTTTGCTGCCAACTCAGGCAGCAGCTGGGCCCGCTTACACCATAGCTACAGCCACTGAATAAAGGAGGTCAGCGAAGAGTAAGCAGCAAAGGATCTCAAGTCTATGTCCTCACTAAAAAGTGAAGACTGATCCAGGACCACTGGTGGATGTGCAGTTGCTTGGGGAGGCTGGGAGTGCTGGTGGAGATGGAGGACACTTGGGGACAAGAAGAGTGGAACACTGAAGTTTCTGTTTTTTTAGGTGAGTCTATACTGAGTCATGACAGAATCTCCAGTTAGGCATTTCTGGGGCTGGGCAGCAGCATGGTGTACCCCAGATTCTAGAAGAATTGATTAAAACTCCTTAACTTTTGGCATGCTGCAATGGCATCACCTTTTCTTAATCTACTCTCCCTCTTTCTCAACACTTATTTTTAGAATTGTGGCTCTGAAAGACAGTCTTTTTAGGTATTTTTCTCTTAGTTGATCCCTTTTCAGTGGAATCATAGTATCACAAATATGTTGTACATTTATTTACTCATGTTGCATATGCGTTTTTAAATCTATCATGGTCTTCTGGAGGGGCACAAACTCATGTGATAGCTTAGATTTTGTAGGGCAGGATAGAACAGAAGAACAAAGTTTCACCCTATTGAGGGTGGTATTGACTCCTGGGGATACATGTGCTATCCCTCAGGGGAAAGAAAAAAAAAAAAAAGAATCGGGAGCAAAGCAGTATGTAATTAAAATGTAAATCTACACAATTTAATTACCCGTGTAGTGACACAAGTAAGTCTCCGGAATTGTTTTCTCAGCATCGTGCACTGTTGTATAATAGATTAATGAAAAGGGGGGGAGGGGTGCTGAAGTGACAGGCGTGGGCAGCGAGAGCTTTCAGTCCAGGGAGACTGCAGTCATTGCATTTGTGACCAGAGCCCTCTGCTGTGCATTATGGGAACATGCTCTGGGAAAGTCGAGCTCAGCCGCTTCATTTAGATACTGCTTTAGCCTCACCAGCATGCCTTGGGAGTTAGGTTTGGCTCTGAGGTCCACTGAGACCTTTTGACATTCAGAACTACAACATGCTCACCTCACTGGTGACCTTGGAATTGAGCATCAGTTTTCTCTCAGCCCAAATTCGCCTCCACAGACCCCTAGTGTAGCGGTCTTGCAGTGAACTTGTAAAGGTGGCCACCGCTTTGTCTGCCTGAGGCCATGGCCACGGGGGTGTGGCCACAGTTACAAATTCACTGCAAGAGGGCTACACCCTAGTCTATTTTTATGGGCTTTGGAAGAAGCCACCTTCTTAGGCTCTGAGGCAGAAAGGAAGACCAGGGGTAGGCTGGAGTGGCTTCATGGAAGAAGTTAGGAGCATCGAGGGGACTGCTACCTTTCAATGTCCCTATTCTAGAATCTGGAGAGGCAGGTGAGGATGACTTGGGTCAAGCCCCGTCTGTGCAGGCTTGCTGTGGGAGACTGTTCCCCAGAGATAGGGTGGGATGGGGTAGCTGGAATCTCCCTGTGACTTCTCAGGAGGGTGACACACCCAAGGAAGTTTAAACTAGATGTGAGGACCCAGGAGGCCTCACAGTCAGATCTCAGAAGAGTTGACTTTTCTGAAGGAGCCCATTTTCCTTGTGGGGGCCAGCAGTGTGTTGGGGTGGTACCCAGTTTCAGAGGGTGGCCAGGGGTGAGCCTGCCACGGCTCTATTAGTACCCCAAAGGGGTAACTGCTGAGAGAGAGGCGTCTATCATCCGAGCCTCAGCGAGCAGGATATGATTGATGGTCCTTCCGGTCGGTTCCCTGTTAGCTCTGCCGAGCTGTGTCACTGATGTGGAACTAAGAATCACAAGGTGGGGACTCAAAGACATGCACCAAGGACTGAAGAAGCCACTCCCCCGGGCAGCTCTCCTCAGCAGTGTCGCTGGTTTCCTCACCCATGCAGTCACTCACCCAGACAGTCATTTATTGCTGGTTATTTATTGCCTAAGCACAGTGCCTCCTGGGGCTTCATCCTGGGCCCAGGAGGAGAATGAGCGCAGCCGTAAACATTTAAAGGCTATGCAGAAAAGAAAAGGAAAATTCGGCTGATTTATATTGTTTTATGAGTTATGTGTGGTGGGGATGTAGCAGAGAGAGTCTTGATAGTAGATACAGATGATGTAGTTGTGTCATCAGCTTAGAGGGTTGCTGAAGGGCCGGAGTAAGTCTGAACATTAGCTCACCTACCCAGTTTCTTCTATTACTTGACCCTTGCCCTATATTGCCAGTCACAGGAGGACAGTTGGTTAAAAATTAAGACAAGACACCGGCTATGTCAAGAGCTGTGTTAACCACAGACTTGTGTAAACGAAACCTCTACAAACCACCCTGTTAAACTTGTACAAACACCTTGTTGTCACTGAAAGACCCCGGATTTATAGAAATAATCCCCAACAGTCACAAATTGTACTTACTACTAATTGTAAAATGTCACAAGCTGTAAATCCCCAGAATTACCATCACCCAGGAGTTAACCTCAAATTGTAAAAATTATTTTTCTTATATCATCCCTGACCACCCCACACACATTTGTGGCTTTTGCTTTAATAAGGACCTATTCCCTATGTTTGGGGTCACAGAATCTGATCCCAACTGGCCTGTGACCCTAAATATTTAGAAGTTCTGGTATTCTATGGTGATGGAATAAAGTTACCTCTGCTCATCTAGCTTTGGTGGCTTCTTCCTCAGAATTTGTGTGACTTGCAGACCCAACATTGCTAGGGTTTGACTGTGTCCCCCAAAACCTTGTGCTGGGAATGAGGGTTAGGTTAATGCCAATGACCAAAGCTCGAGGCTTTGTTTTCTCTCCACCCTTTCTCCCCCTCTCCCTTCTGCTCTTCCTTCTACTGTCTACTGCTAGGCGATGAAACAGACGTTCCTCACTGGGGGAAGCTCTGTGTATATGTCAATAAAGCACTGTTGGCCAATAGGGAAACAAGATAGGTGGGACTAGGAGTCGAGGAGGACTCTGGGTAGGAGAAACACAGGGAGTCAAGATGTAACCGCCATAGGGTTAAGAAGCCCGGAAACTTCTCTGGTAAGAGAAATACTTAGATTAAAAATTATGGGATAAATACTTAAGTCAGAGCTAGCCAGCAAGAAACAAGCAAGGCCAACAACTTCATAATTAATATAGCGTCTTGTGTGTTATTTGGGGACTACAACACGGCAGAGCCCAGGCAACTGGTGGGGGGAACCAAGCAACTGGCTAGGAAAAGGCTTCTCTCTACACCTCACCAGGTTCTAGCCCGTTGGTCTTGGACTTAGCCTCCATAACTGTGAGAAATAACTGGGGTACTCTTGTTACGGCCTCAGAGAAGTAGGGGCTGAAGCCCCAAGTCAGTGCCCAAAGTTGTCCACACCCCACCCCCATCCATAGGAACCCCACATGGCATCCGTGCCACAGCCAGGGAGCTCAATGCACTGCGGCCAGAGGGTCTGGAGACCACACAGAGACAGACCAAAGTTGTTTGGAGGAGATACGTCCTCTCCGCCACTTCCGGCTGTGTGCTCTGTGTACTGACTGCCTCACATTAGCTGTAGTGTGAAGGAGGAGCAGGTAGATGAGGAGACAACAATCCCAAAGACAGCTGACTTCTCTGAGGGGGTGGGGTGTCACAGAACCTGTTCTCTGGACAGACCTCATCAGGTCTTTCTTTTTTTTTTTTTGGTTTTTATGAGGCAGGGTTTCTCTGTATTGTTTCGGAGGCTATCGGTCCAGCCCGGCCTCGAACTCACAGAGATCCGCCTGCCTCTGCCTCCCGAGTGCTGGGATTAAAGGCGTGCGCCACCACCGCCTGGAGCTCATCAGGTCTTTAGCAAGACGAACGGGACAGATCCCTGGAAAGGGAAGTCACGCAGGGCACACACGTGGGGGTGGGGCCAGTGCCTCTGAGCTCCCGCGGCTTAGGTCTTTCCTCTCCTCTCTCTGGGAAGGAGACACCATTGTGCATCGTTTGTCTATTCCTTTTAAAAGCCAGGCTTTTTATTTTTCAGACAATTATAGATCCACACTGCTATGGGGCTAGGAAGATGGCTCATCAGTTGAAGTCTCTGTGTACGGAGGAGGACTTGGTCTTGGACCCCCAGGACCCATGTGTCAAGTGTGTGTGTGGGGAGGGGAGGCTGTAATCCCAACCTCCAAAAGAGACAAGGTTTTTCCTGAGCAAGCTGACAAGAGAGACTAGCCACATCAGCGAGTTCTGTGCTTGATTGAGTGGCCTTGTCTCGGTGAGTAAGATTGAAGAGCAATCCAAGATGATTGTGTATCCCTACTCCCAGACACGTACTCACACACATGCAAAACATTCCTGCACACGTATGAAAAGGAAGAAATAAATAGATGGACAAACAGCCTGTGTGCCTGGGTGCCTGTGAGCACAGTGGAGGCAGGTTGAGGTTAACTTTCTCTGGAGATGTGTGCTCTCTCTCCCACCCTAGGATGGCTCTGCATCACATCTGTCAACGTTAGCCTCTGCAGATGCCATGTCCAGATAAATGGTTAAAGGGGCAACCACTCTTGGTACCTTGTTCATCATCCCCATAATCTTAAAACCAGGCTTCATTGTTGCTGTTTTGTTTTGTAACAAAGTCTCTTTCCATAGGCCTGATTGGTCTGGAACGCACTCTGTAGACCAGGATAGCCTCAAATTCATAGAGATCTACCTGCCTCTGCCTCTGAAGTGCTGGGATTAAAGGCCTGCACCCAGGTCATAAATAGGATGTTTGAAAGTTCACCTTCCCCCTAGACAAAATTTGACAGTAGTTGAATTCAATAATATAGTCACACAACTCACCATTACAAAGTCACACTTTATTGAATAGATTTAAAAATATAT
The DNA here is from genome assembly GCF_017639785.1 of Mesocricetus auratus. Classification (NCBI taxonomy): domain Eukaryota; kingdom Metazoa; phylum Chordata; class Mammalia; order Rodentia; family Cricetidae; genus Mesocricetus; species Mesocricetus auratus. The sequence goes on from NW_024429209.1 coordinate 11,746,092, forward strand.
GTATTTATCTTTTAACTTTCAAAGTCCCTTCTCAACTGACTTTAAATTTCTTTCTTCTTCCCCCCTTCTTTTTTCTCTTTTACAAACTATCTGTTGTTAGATTTAGGGGGTTCATTGTTGCTTAAGTTTTTGTTGTATGTATTATCAGTGTGTGTGTGTGTGTGTGTGTGAACATGTGTGTTTGAACATGTATGTGCCACAGTGCATGCTTGGGGTCAGAGGACAACCGTGTGGGACCAGTTCTCTCATTCCACCTTTACATGGGTTCCAGGGTTCAAACTGAGGTCATTAGGCTTATGTAGAAAGAGCCTTTACCACTGAGCCACCTTGCCAGTCCCTGGACATAGTTTTTAACTTGGCACTAAATGACTCCCATCTTTAACATAGAGACTGATCGATCTTGTCACTTCCGCTGCGTTGATTCCTGTACTTTGCCTTTTGGTCTTTTCCACTTTAGTTCTTTTGTCTTTGTCAGTGTCCTCTTTATTATGGAAAAATTAAATAAGCTTCTAGGAAGCCAAGGAGAGAATACGATGAAGAAAATCACGATGTGGAGGGAAAAGATGGCTGCTCATCACCATTGAATCAGTAACCTAAATTATCCTTGTTATGAAAGATCCATGTTTCATTTTCCACTAAGAACAGATGGCACTCTGTTATCTGTCATGTAATGAGTTTCACATCACATCTGAAATATAACTTCTAGTTAGACAATATTTCCACAAGGACATTTTTCTCCATAGTCATTAAAATTATATATATATTTTCTTCAACAACATCAAATACCTGCTGAAAGTATTCATGTTTTGAAATAGTTTATGCTTTCTGTCCAACATTAATCCTCTAGCTTCTGTCACTTACAACCTGTTAGTGAACACTTTTCTCTGCTGTTGCCATAGCAGCGTCCCCGCTGCTGGGTTTTGTTGCTGTTCAGTGAGCCTTGCTTGTTGATTCTGGTATCGGTCCATGAAGGCTACTAGTGGATGCTTTCTTCTTGTGTGTCTTTCTCTGGTGCTTGGTAAGGGCGGACCTCTGGCTGAAGCTCTTCTTACATTCATTGCATTCATAGGGCTTTTCCCCTGTGTGAATCCGCTGGTGTTTTGTGAGGGCAGATTTCTCATAGAAGGTTTTCTCACACTCAAGACACTTGTAGGGTTTTTCTCCTGTGTGAGTTCTTTGATGCACAACGAGGTTGGACTTGACACAGAAAGATCTCCAGCATTCACTGCACTTGTACGGCTTCTCTCCTGTGTGAGTCCTTTGGTGTTGGGTAAGGTTAGATTTCACGCAGAAGGTTTTCCCACATTCGTTGCATTTAAATGGTTTTTCTCCTGTGTGAGTTCTCTGGTGTACCTTGAGGGCGGATTTTTGGCAGAAGGACTTCCCACATTCGTTGCATTCATACGGTTTTTCTCCAGTATGAGTTCTCTGGTGTTCAGTGAGGTTTGACTTAACCAAGAAGGATTTGTCACACTCATTGCACGCATAGGGTTTTTTCCCTGGGTTTGCGCTCTGGTGTTGAGTAAGACCTTTCTTAGGACAGCCCTCTTCACATTGGTGACACCCACAGACTTTCTGTTCTTTGCTCTGATTGTCACCGAGGGGTGACTTCTCACTTCCCTCACACTCGTCACATGTCTCCTCCAAGGACGATCTCTGATGCTGAGTGCATTTCAATTCCTTGGAGAAGGGGGCTGGGGATTCCTCACACTCACTGCCTTCGCAGTTTTTCCCTCTTGGGCTAGTTCTCTGACTTAGGGTTGAACATGACTTCTTTAAGGCTGTTTGGCTGTCCACACGCTTAGGCTTTTCTGTTGTGCAAGTTCTCTGGTTCTGAGTAAGGCATGGCTTTCCGAGAAGGGTTTCCCTACATTTCCCACAGCCATGGATCTCATTTTGGATGTGGGGTGAGTTTCTTAAGGCTTTCTCACTTACATCACACTTGTCAGGCCTTCCTCCTGGTTGTGTTCTCTCATGTCTGGTACGATCAGATTTCTCACTGAAGGATTTCTCATGCGTATCACATTCGCAGTGTTTTTCCCTTATGTGAGTTCTCCGATGTTCATGTTTTGACTTCACACACGAGGGTTTTCCACCTTTGCTGGCCTCTTGTGCCTTCCTCTCTCTAAGAGTTCTTAGAAAATACTGGAACCTGATCTTGTGGGCAGTGTCTTGCATGCATTTCCCATCCTGAGAGGGCTCCTGTCCTGTGTGAACTATCTCATGAATAACAGAGGCTGTCTTTCTCTGTGAGCTCTTCCCACAATTTTTATATTCAAGGAGTTTCTCCAAATACAAGGGCTTTTGATGTTGAGTACGACCCTCTATAGGACTGTGGAGTTTCTTCTTTTCATCACTTTCACAATTTTTGCATCCTATATGAGTTTTTTCATGCTTAGACTCAAGGAACATAGACCCACCTAAAGCATCACACTTTTTTGTTGCATAGTTTCTGTTGTCAGTAATTAATCCTGCAACATTTTCCAAGCTTGTTTCAGTTGAATAACACTTACAATGTATTTCTCTTGTGTTCACTGAGTCTGTAGCCAGATAAACTATTTCTTTTAGAGCCTTGCTTCTTTTCTTAGTTAGTGTTTTGTTGTTGACAAATAAAACTCGACTCAAATGTTTGTCTTCATTTTCTTCACTTGTTGTCATGTTATTGGCCCTCTGGACTTCTAGAAACATGAGAAATTGACCATATATTATACATCTAATCTAAATACAACGTTAAAGAAAAGGGACTGTACACAAATGTCTTATGCCAACTTGATTCTGGGTTTCTGACATACTCTCCTGGGAAAGCAACCATTCTACCATTCTAAGCAGGCATTTCATCTAGTCTTTTCATTGGGTAATACAAAAACAAAGACAAAGATGTACATTGGAGTAGAAATGGGAAGAGAATGAAGAAAATAACATCAGTAGCTTTGGTTTGTTACAAATATTACCAGCAAAGGGCAGAGAGCTTGAAATAAAACATAACTGGGAACAAAGAATGCCAGACAAAGGACTCATCCATGGATGGAGGGCCTTAAAGAACGAGGCAAAGGCAGGAAACAAATGCTTGACAGTGAACTCAGAGGACTGAAAGGCCCCCAAGAGATGTGCAGCCCAGTAGGAGCCTCAGACCTAATCTCTGCAGGAGGATCACCAAGACATTCTCCCTGCTTCCCATCTTCGCTGTTCTGCTCTGCTCACCAACACCCAAGTAAACTCATGAAATCACTCATTCTCTCAGGCCTGAAGGTCAGTGCTAGGCTGGGCCTGCTGTCATGGGGAGACACGCACTATAGATTCTGTCGTTAATCCTGGACTGTGTAAAATGAGGAAAGGAGTTAGTACTAGGGTGAGTTACTGACTGTGGATGTCACATGACCAGCTGCTTCAAGCTCCCTCTACTATGATCTATGATGCTCCTGCTGTGAAGGACTAGACCTTGAATGTGAGCTGAAATAAACCTTTCTGTCCTTGAATTGTTTCTGTCGGGGTATTTTAATCACAGCAACAGAAAAAAAAAACCCAGCAAAAAGACAGTCTCCAACTATAGACATCTTCTCCAAAATGGTTCTATTTTTGCCATCACATTTACCCAAAGTCTTCAGTTTACCCTGAGTCCCACAGTCACTGTTATACATTCTGTGGGAAGGGACAAACGCACAATGGCAGGAGTCCACCATTATAGTAAAACACATGGACCGGTTTCACTGCCCTGAAAGCCCTGTGTGCTCTGCCTGGCCACACCTGCCTCAGGCCCTGGCTACCACTGATCTCCTTACTCACCAATTTTTATCTTTTTGAGACAGAGTCTCTCTAAGTCAGTGGTTCTCAAGCTGTGGGTCTCAATCCCTTTGGAGGTCACATATCAGACACCCTGTATATCAGATATTTATATTACTACTTATAACAGTAGCAAAACTATAATTAGGAAGTAACAATGAAAATAATTTTATGGTTAGAGGTCACCACATTATGAGGTGCTATATTAAAGGATCAGAGCCTTAAAAATGTTGGGAACCACTAATCTACGTATTCCTAGCTGTTCTGGACTCACAGAAATCCTCCTGCCTCTGCCCCTAGGAGTGCTGGGATCAAAGGTGTGCATCACCAAACCTGACCTATTCTACTCTCTTAATAGCTTTGCTTTTCCTTTATTATCGCATACCACTTATGAATGAAACTTAAGGTGCTTACCTATCTCCACAGCATCATACCTTGCTATTGGGAGCTGACTGTCTCCACTGCCTGTTCCCACTCTGCTTATTTATCCATCTCCTGAAGGGTGTACTGGCTGCTTGAGAATTTTGACAGCTATTAATCAAGGTGCTACTGTACACTTGCATGCAGGGTTTTATACCAACTCTTGGATTCTTTATTTTTTATTCATTTATGTAATTTTTTGTTTTTGAGGCAGGCTCTCTAAGCCTCATTTTTATTGCTTTTGAAAGTTTCACACATTATTATTATTATTACTATTACTATTACTTTGTGCTTTCTGGCGCCTTCATCTTCCATTGCAAATGGAGCTGGTACCTACTTGTTTTCATTTTCCTCATGGCTACGATCCACGGCAAACTTTACACTTTCATCTGTATTGAGAGTCACCCCTTCCATTTAACACTATCTCCTTGCTTCTGAGTTTATTCTCTGGTTCCCTCTCCCACCCTAGATGGGCGGCCCTTTGCCGTCTCCCTTGCTGGGGTGCTGTAGCCTGCATTCCTGATTTCTAAGCTCAGTCACGAGGTGCTGTCCATAGCCTGCTCTCTCATCTGTCACCTCACTCTGTACAGTGTGAATTCTGTATGCCTGTGACCACCCCCAGCGAAGTCTCCAGCTAACTCTAAACCCGTCTTTACCTGAACCCACCACCCCTCGGTCCCACCAACTTCACTGTTGTTGCTTACCACACTAAGCATACTGCCTGTCTCTGGCTTGGCACCTGCTTCTCCCCTGGCACGGATGGAGACCTCTCAGATAACCTCACGCCACTCAACACCCCACCCATCACTCCTGTGCGGATGTTCATTTCCTCGGGGAGGCTTCAGGACCTCTTGGAAACACCTTGGCCGTCTCCCTTGCCATCATCTGACTTGGATCCTAGCAGTCCTGACAGCTACTGGCCCTCACCTGTACAGATTTGCTACCTGAACCTCTTCACCAGAGTCAAGATTGTGCCTCTGTGTCCTTCGTGCTAGAATGGAACTGTCCCTGACAGGCACTTAACAAACATTTGTCAAATAGAGGAACACACGAATGAATGCACACCCAGAGCAATCGGCGCTGGGGGCGATACAAGTGATAGTCACGGTGGGTGGAACAGAGACAAAGATTTTTTATTTTGATTGATAGATTGATTGATTGAGACAGCATCTTAATGCATAGCCCTAGTTGGCCTGGAACTCTCTGTGTAAGCCAGGCTGGTCCATCTGCCTCTACCTCCCAAGTGCTTCTATCAAAGGTGTGAGCCCACCCATAGCCTACAGAGAGCATTTGTACCTTGAGGGTTTTGATATCAGGCTGTGAGCACTTCTCTTTATCTTTTTGAAAATTCTAGAACCTCTTAAAGATATTCTTTTTGTTGTTGTTGTTTATTTTGTTTGTTTGCTTTTGTTTGAGACAGGGTCTCACGTAGCCCCTAGCTGACCTTGAACTTCTGACCCTCCTGCCTTCGCACTGGGATTACAGCCCTGTGCCACGATGCCCACCCCATTTATGCTGTGCGGGGGATTAAAGTCGGGGCTCTGCACCTGCTAAGCAAGCCCTCTCCCAGCTGAGCCACAGATACATTCAAAGGAACCAAGCCTCGCCCTGGCCAACCAGCACTTAACCTCTGCTCTCTTCTACTTGACATCAACTCACCTGAGAGGCTGCAGCCTGGAGATTCCCAAGGACCTTCTCCTCGTTCCAGCTTGCGTATCAGCTCAGGTTTGGTGACATTGCACCCTGTGATGGGAAGGCGACAAGGCTTGGCAAAGCTGCTCAGGACCAACAGAAGGGTGGGCAGTGTTGAGGCTGTGGTGTGTTTCACCAAAGCCAGTGGCTAAGTCCTCAGGGGGGAGAAGGGGGAGCCACAAGGGTTTATCTTGTCACTGCTCAGACCAGTGGCTAAGTCCTTAGCTAGAGGAGCAGGCATCTGGTGAGTGACTGTGCACATGAGTGCAGCCAGGAAGTACAGACCCTGGGGAGCCGCAGCTCCAGGCAGTTGTGAACTGCCCTGTGTGGGTGCTGGGAACTGAACTCAAGCCCTCGGGGGGGGGGGGGCAGCAAGCACTCGCAAGTGCTAAGCCATCTTTCTAGCACCACGATGAAAACTTTACTCCTGTTGCTGGTTTTTGGCTTCTAAGGTTAGAAATGTAAGCTGACGGGCGGGCGCAGCGTGGGAGGTGGGGCTTACCCACTGCTTGCAGGTGCCTGTAGGTCTCCAGCATCACCTCCCTGTACAGGCGCCTCTGGGCAGTATCCAGCAACTGCCACTCCTTCTGAGTGAAGACCACAGACACATCTTTGAACAACATTTGTGCCTGTAAGAAAACAGTGGGGACTCATTGGGAGGGGTCAACACACCTAAGGAATGGGTTACCATGGCAACACCAGAAACCAGCAGAAAATGACCTCATATCAGCTTCTGTGTGTATTCTTGGAGGAGAAATGGAATCAGCACAGAAACTCTAGGCCAGCCAAACCCTCAGACTAATTCGTAAAGCAACAGTGTCTGCTGGGTCTGGTCTGGCTGTGGAGGACACTTAGACGAGTAAGTCTGAGAGTTCACTTTAAAGATTTTGCAGACTTGAGAATTCCTATGCTACAGACATTGGGAGCATTGAATGCTGGGAGGTATAGTTATTCTTTAGCTCACATGTCACCAAGTGTGTGTGTGTGTGTTCACATTATGTTTATATATGTGTATGTCTCTGCGTGAGTCCACGTACATGTATGCTCATTCCTGTGTGAATGTACAGACCCACACATGCCACAATGTGTGTGTGGTGGTCAGAGGACAGCCTTTTGGATGTTTGTCCTCACCTCTCCACCTATTCTGAGACGAGGTCTCTTCAACCTGTGCACCCCAGGCCAGCTGGCTGTGAGCGTTTCCTGTTGCCACCTCTTGTCTCCTGGTAGGGAGCACACTGAGATTACTGACGCTTGTGCCATGTCACCTGGGTTTTTACACCAGTTTTCAGGATTTAAACTCAAGCTGTCAGGTTTGTGGAATGAGCACTTTTACACACCGAAACATCTCCCCAGTACTAACTGCCAACGAGCGCCCTCCACCCACTCACATGCCACTATCCTCCTGCCTCTGCACCCCGGTGCTGGTATTATAGGCAAATGTTGTCAGTAAGCACCCTCCACCCACATACCCCAGTGCTGGTATTACAGGTGAAAGAAAGGAAAGAAGAAAGGGGGGAGGGAGGGAGGGAGGAAGTGGTTCTCCATCACAGCTAATGCTGCCTCCAGGGACTTCTGGCAACGTCTGTGGACATCACACTGTCTAAACTGAGTGAGTGCTGCTGTCACCTAGTGGCTGAATCCAGATACACAACTAAACACTTTGAACAAAGGACTAGCCCAGCCTGAGGGATCAGGTTTGGACATGGTTTCAGTGAGAACTTAGAGACTGTGGTAACAGACTGGTAACGATGGTAACAGACTGGCAACAAGCCTTAGTGCCTGGGCAATAGGGATGAGGATGCTGGGGCGGAGTCTGCATAGAGTTGACCAGGGAAGAGGAAGAAAGGAACTTGAAGGAAGTGAATGGGCTTGGTGCTGGGGTCACGTAAGATGGATGGGACTGAGCAAAGCAAAGAATGCTTCAAGGATAAGAGGGAAGGAAGGAGGGAGGACAGAGGAGGAGGGAGGAGGAGGGAGGGAGGAGGAGGAGGAGGGAGAGAAGGAAGGAAGGAGGAAGGAGGAGGGAGGGAGGGAGGAGGAGGGAGGGAGGGAGGGGAGGGAGGGGTTACTCGGTGTGTTATACTCTAGGGATGGGAGAGACATTGAGGTAGAGATGTCCAAGTGACAGATGGACATAAGGTAAGTTTGGACTATGGAGAGAGATGAGGGACAAACTCACATTTTAGAAAGCAGGCCTGCTTCAGCAGCATCCAAACTGCTGAGCATGGAGGTTGGAGAAGCAGAGGGTCCTCAGAACCATCTGGTAGAAGGAAAGAGCGCTGACCAGCCCTCTGTGCACACCCCCACCCCAATTAAATAAATAAACAAGCAAATAAATAAATAAATAATAAGCTGACTCTGAGACCAGCCCTCTGACCTCCACTTGTGCACAGCAGCACAGCCCCACCCCAATTAAATAAATAAATAGATAGATATAAAAAGTTTGTGAAGAGAACATTTAAACATTCAAGTCAGTGTGTCTGAGTTGATGTAAGGATGGGTGTTTTCTATGAGCAAGGAAAAGGCATGGAAATGCTAAATATTTTGTTGTTGATTTGGAGAAATAGAAAAACAACACCCTCAGGGCAAGCATGAGAACAGAATGCTCAGTGAAGAAGTCTCCTGCGGAAGCTGGAGATGAGGAGTTGGAAGTGAAGGGAACCAGACAGTGGGCAGAGGGGAGGGAGGCTTGGGCGGGATTTCTGTGTGGCCCAGAGAGAGGAGAAGGAAGGGAGAGAATGCAGGAAGAACTAGGGACTCTTTAGGATGGTGGCAGGGCTTCTCTCTGTGGGGACAAACCGGAGGAAGAGTAGATGAGCAGGCACGACGGCCTGGTTCAGGATCTGACACCAGACGACAGGTGAGAAAGAGGAGGTGAAAGCAGCTACATCGTAAGGGCCACCCACTTCTTGTTCTCCCCCTGTGCCTGGTGACGCGGTACACCGCCTTTCTCCAGTACTCAGAGAGCCTGGAGCCAGACTCCCTGAGGCATTCCCTCCTTCACGGGACTGAGCAGAACACAGGCATTTCAAACACCCGGGTACAGAGGGTAGACCAGCAGTCACGCTGCGCAACACGCACACGTTATAGCCTCTATCCAAACTCGTCAGATTCCCAAAGAGAACAAAACCCATCGCCAGGCCATGGAGGCAGACGCTCCAGGCCATGCAGGCAGACAAGCCAGCCTGTGAGTGGTGGTGTGCTCCGTGGAATGCAGGCTACATGCTTCCAATCTCGCACAAAGTCAGAATTGTGGGTAACGAGACCAAGAACACCTGAAACCCCGAAGGACAGCTGCTACAGGGGTGGTGCTGAGGCTGAAGCAAGCCACACCCCCAGTGGCTATCTGGGATGAAACCATAAAATCAGCCATTGTAAACAGAACACCCGCTCCTCTGGAGCAGCCACACCACGAGTGCCAGCGCCAGCGGCCAGCAAAGAGTGCCTCAAACTCCCTTTCTACCTCAGTGGGGCTGGAGTTGGTAATGAAGATGCATGGCTCCCAGTGGCATTGGAGGAGCAAAGACTCAGATTTTAAAGGCTTAGCATGTGGGAAAGCTAGAACATAAAAAGATGAAAATTAGCTCTTAGAACTTGGACTTGAGGGCTGGAGAGATGGCTCAGAGGTTAAGAGCGTTGACTGCTCTTCCACAGGTCCTGAGTTCAATTCCCAGCAACCACATGGTGGCTCACAACCATCTGTAATGAGATTTGGTATCCTCTTCTGACTAGCATGCAGGCAGAACACTGTATTCACAATAATAAATAAAATCTTTAAAAAAAGAAAAAGAACTTGGACTTGAGGTGCTCTCCATTTGGTCGAGCATCTAAGATGCAACCTTGGGATTATTTCATATGAAAAGCTGATCTAACTGTCTATAGCCCTCAGTGTAAAGGGTATAATAAAAGTGTGCAATCAATAGTGCTGTCAGACCCTTAGAAACTAATCCAGGGGGGAAATTAGCAGTGACTAGAACATTGCACACCGTACATAATACTACAGATGGGACCGGCGAGCTGGCTCAATGGGTAAGGGAGCTTGCCACCAAGACTGACCACCTGAATTTGGCCCCTATGACCTGGAGAGTGGAAAGAGAACTAACTGCCACAAGTTGTCCTCTGACCTCCTGGCATGTACACACTCCTCCCACCACACACATAAGTAAGTTTTAAAATCATAGTATTACAGCTGATCAGCTGTTACCACTTTGCCATTCAATACCCTAGAAAGGAATGCAAAACTGATCAGAAAAATGTATATTCAACTTCAAGTTATTATTGTTTAAGTATGTAGAAGGTGTGCTAGAAATTATTAACATATGTGTCACACAAGGGAAGACATACGGTGGAAAGGAAGAGCATGTCGACAGTTTCCAGGAAACCCACACTCATGTGACATCCCTGGTGAAAACAACTCCTGAAACAGTAAAAACATGACGCAAGGAACGTGAGGGCATGATCAGATGAGCAAAAATGACTGGCCAGGAAGTGTGTTACCAACAATGCAAAGGAACAAACGGTGGTTCACCTGGGTTGTGTTCGTGGCCATCGGTTCCTGGAGAGCTGCAGAGGCTGTGGAGAGGGAAGGGGCAAAAGCCATGAGAAATACTGTCACCATCAAGGTCCCCAGAGCCTCGCTAGAAATCCATGTGTATGTGCTGACAAACGGCCACATGGGGTCACGATGTCACCCTGACCCTTTAGACGGCAGATGAATGCTCAGGAGGTTTTTTATCACTACCTGGAGCTCACAGAAGTGGCTTTTCATCAGGAAGGCCAACACTGGCTTCCCGCTGGCCTTTCCCAATGACCATGCCCTCACAGCACGCAAACACGAATGCGCAGCTTGAAGTCAGGCTTGGAAAGAGGCAGCTAAGCAAATGGTTAGAACAACTAGCTTAGGCCTTTAGTCCACTCGTGTGTTTCCATATGTGGGGTTTGATCTTATGAACAGAGTGTAGTAATGTGTGGAGCACTGTGACCCCAGCACTCAGGAGACAGAGGCAGGAGGATGCAGTGTTTGAGACCACACTGGGCTATACAGAGGCTCCCGCTTCAAACAAACAAACACTGCAAATCAAGAAGACAATCGCACAAAGGAAGGTGGGAAGGAGAAAGGTATGCATGCATGTTAAGTGCATGTGTATATATGTATGTGTCTGTACATGTTGGGAGCAGACAGACAATAAAACTATTTCTCCCTAGCTCAATCTGTAACACGCACTCAGGAGTTACTATGCTGTTTCTTTATATACAAATATATATATATATACATATATATATTATTTCTGTAATAAAAGGTGTAAATCAACGTACAGGTTTTGTTTTGCTTTAAGACAAGGTCTCACTATGTGACCCTGGCTAGCCTCTAACTCTCAATGTAGACCAGGCTGGTTTCAAACTCAGAGATCCACTTGCCTCTTCTTCCCAAGTTGCTGAGATTAAAGATGTGCTCCATTGAGCCCAGTGTGTGTTAAACAATGTAACAATGAAGGTGTTATAAGCATCTGTTGATTTACTTTTATGCATATATTTTAATTCCTTAACTCTATAACTCAAACCACTTATTTTTAAACAATTTATTTTTTTCTCTCTCGATCTGTGAGTGTGTGTGTGTGTGTGTAACATGTGTGCAAGGGACCACTGAGACCAGAGCTGAAGTTATAGGTGGCTGTGAGCTGCTTGATGTGGTGCTGGGAGCCAAACTCGGGTCTTCTGCAAGAGCAACAAGTGCTCCTAACTGCAGAGCAAAGCCTCTCAAATCCCATCTCAAGAAACATACAGGAACTGCTGACAAAGACCGTGTGCTTTAAGTTAGTTCTTTGGTCTCAGTATCTCCAAAGGAGCTTCGTTTTGTTTCAAGAGACTTGACTTAACCGAGACATGTGGCCTGGGAGTCGGGGGTCTCGTTGATGCTAGTGATTTGGTCACCAGCAAGTAACTTGCAGGCAGATGATAAGAGCCTAATTATCATGCTGGGGACTGGTGTACGGACCACCGTTATTCCACGAGGAAGTGGAGATGAGGAATGATAGAGCCATCCTTATGGAGGGCTAGGTTTCAAACCCTGGCAGTCTGTCCCCAGAAACCAGGTAGTTAAGGATTGCAAACTAGGAAGCAGAATGATATGGCCCCTGAAGTGGAAGTGGCCAGGCCCTCGGAAGTCTAGCTCTGCCTGCCAGTGTGACAAGAGGGCTGTGGGAGGGGCTTCCAGGAGGCGGGGCCAGTGCACCTGCCTGTACTTCCTCTCCTGGTTTCTTCACCATCCTCCCAGAATGACTCTATTCCCGAGCTCTTGCTCACCTCCCGTGGCTGGCCCAGCTCACCTCCTTCCCTTGGAAGCTGGCCCACGCTGCTGCTTCTGGATTGGAGTCTAGTGGGATGATCTTCCAGGCAGAGGGTTCTAGTGAGGTGATCTTCCGGGCAGAGGGCTCACTCAGCAAGTGCTTCAAAAGCTGAGTGTGGAGTCAGCCTGTTTCTTGGGCCTGCGCCCTGCAGCTGTGGTGCACTACAGCCACGAGAGGAGGGGTCCCCCGAGGGGAGTCCAGCTTCTGGTGTGCTCTTCGGTTTTTCCTCCCAAGAGCTGTGAGCCAGAGAACTTTGAACCTGACTGGAGTGAATTCAAGGATGGAGCCTTTGGTCAAAACTCTCTCTCTCTCTCTCTCTCTCTCTCTCTCTCTCTCTCTCTCTCTCTCTCTCTCTCTCTCTCTCTCTCTCTCCTTCTCTGAATCACTCCTCCCTACAATGGTGGTTCTCAGAATGGATGTCCAGACCAATGGCGACACCATTCAACCTGGACAGAAAGATAAACTGAGATCCCTCTCTGCAGACATCAGGTCCCAGCGTCTGCTGGGCCTGAGTGCTTTGGCTGATTCTGGCACAGACTCTTTGAAAACTGCTGGAAGTCTAATTTAGTAGTCTGCAAACTGCGGCGGACACAGACAGGAGGCCCAGGCAGAAGCGCTCAGGGGCTTTGATTGAACAGAAATCCTAGGAGTCCTCGGGGAAGACCCAGTGCTGAGAGAGAGAGAGAGAGAGAGAGAGAGAGAGAGAGAGAGAGAGAGAGAGAGAGACAGAGACAGAGACAGAGACAGAGACAGAGAGAGAGACAGAGAGAGAGACAGAGAGAGACAGAGAGACAGACACAGAGACAGAGAGAGACAGAGACAGAGACACAGAGACAGAGACAGAGAGAGACAGAGACAGAGAGACAGAGAAGCTAGATTGAACCAAGCTTGTGATTTGGAAATAAATGATTTGGGGTTTGCATCCTAACTCTCTTCCGCAGACTACGCCCTTCACCCCGCCCCCCCATTAGTCTTTCTTTTCTGTTAGAACGGGGCTGCAGTGACCTTCAGAGCCAAATGGTACACAGGGCACGAAGGAAGACAGGTCACTTTCAGGTCCTGAGCAAATGCCACCATCCCCGCTAAAGCCTATCTTAGGCACTGCCTAGAACACCCTAGAGGCAGGTTCAGGGAAGAACTTCCATGTACAGATGGGGAAACTGAGTCTCGGGTTCCTCTTCTTGCCCGTGGGCACTCAGTAGTAGTGGTAAACTTGGGCTGAGACCCTGAGAGCAGCCTTTTCAGCTTCAGGACCCTCACTGCCCTTGTCTTACCAGCCTCGACAGGTGTCAACGGACTTCATACTCATCCCATAAACGGGTGGAAGTCACTCGCCAGTTGCTATGGGCTCAGAGCCCCAGCAGGTGGCTCTGATGTCCAAATGCCTTCCTAGGATCACTTTATCCGGACCACCAAACCCGCGCCCAGTCTCTTCCCCTTAGAGAAGCCCACGGCCACCAGTCCGGAGCACACTCAGGGTCAGTAGCGGGGTCCCCCCAGGACCCGCGCATGTGTTGACACGCAGGCCGCCCCCGAGCCTGGCAATGCAACCCTTCAAATTGGCTCTCACCCGTGGGCGCGCTTGTCCTGGGACCGGGTCTCTGAGCGACGCGTGGACCCTGAGGATCTGAGGGTTTCCTCCGCGCGCAGCAGGACGCGGGAGCGAACAATGAAGATGAACTGCACATGCGCAGCACAGCAGCCAGGGACCGGGTTCCCGCGACCCTCTTGGCCTTCATCCCATTCCAGGCTCTGTTCCCACGGCGCCAGCGCCCCTCCCAGAGAGCAGCAGAGCTCCTACCTAGCCACCTGCAGCCACTGTCGCCTCAGAAGCAAAGCCACTTGGAGAAAAGTCGTGTCCATACCACGCGAGAAAAAAGCAAGGAGGTGAAGTGTTTAAAGGAAGGAAAACCACGGACTCTTATCAAAGATCAATATGACCCCCAAGTTTTCTTTCCCAATGCACAGGACAGACACCTGCACACAAAACTGGCTACCAAAAGTAATGCCCCCAAACCATAAACAAAATCAAATACACAAGCCAACGGGGCATGTGAACAAAGGGGCCAATAAATCATTTCCTTTCCCGGAGTTGATCATGGTTAATATTGGGTGATACGTTTATGTAAAAAGCCGGGTGGTGGTGGGGCATGCCTTTAATCCAGCAATCAGGAAGCAGAGGCAGACAGATTGCTGAGAGCAAGGCTACACAGAAAAACACCATCTTAAAAAAAAACAAAAAACAAAAAAAAGATTAAAAATAAAGTTTGTGCACGTGTGTGTGGTCATGCACACATGAGTGTAGATGTCTATGGAGGCCAGAAGCATCAATGCTCTGGAGTTGGTGTTACAGGCAGTGTGAGCCACTATAACTGGGTACCAGGAATAGAACTCTGGTCCTCTGCAATCTTTGAAAATAATTTGAACCACTGAGCCATCTTTCCAGTGCCCAGGCAATACTGTTATTGAAATAGGACCCTAGGAGTTTAATTTTGGATTTTTCATTAAGCATATTAATCATTTTCTTACTGTGTGCAGCTGTGAGTACAGACACCCTTTGAGCCCAGAAGAGGGTGTCAGATGCACTAGAGCTGGAGGTACAGGACATGTGGTTGTGCATTGTCTGACATGAGTGCTAGGGACTGAAAGAGCAGCCCCTGGTCTTAACCTAGAGCCACCCCTCCAGTCCCTGGAAATAACTGAAGACATGCATATCGGTATACTTTAAGATGATGCACAAATCCATGACCTTTTGTCTTTTCTGCAAGTGACAACGGGCTAAAATAGGTTCTATTCATTGTGGCATTCAGCATCTAGATCTATGTCTATGAGTGTTGGGCCGAACTCTCAAGAAAGTAATCATTGCTCGATGCTGGGTGCCATTAAAACGGGAGGACTAGGCTGGGTGTGGAGGTAAACGCATTTAATCCCCATGCTCAGGAGGCAGAGGCAGGAGAATCTCTGTGAGTTCAAATCCAGCCTGGTCTACAAAGAGTTCTAGGATAGCCAAGAGCAACTCTGTTTACACCACCAACACCAAACAAACAAACAAACAAATAAAACAACAAAAACCTCTGGAGACTGCCATGCCAAGGGAAAGTATGTTCTTCAACGGCAGCTCAGTGAGTGGAGGTTCCATTCCCAATGCACTTCACTGCATTACTTAACATAACTAAATTTCGTCTGAAGAACCAAGTCCCTAAATAGCATCAGGTATTTTAAATTGATAATTTATGGCATTCTCAACTACCCATGAAAATCATCCCTGCTTCCGGCAAAGACAGGCTTAAGCCCAAGAGCTCATAAGAATTCCTAGTAATATGATAAAAGTGAAATGTCCATGTAGGAGGCTGAGTGAGAGAGAAAGGAAATGAAGAAATCATAAAAAAATCATCTTAGGAAACTCGGGGAGCCGGGGTTGGGGAGGAGCACTGCACTCATGTGGTCGGGAGCTGTAGAAAGTAACTCATGGGTTGGGAGCTGTAGAATGCAATTCACGCGGATGGGATCCGACGTCCTGACCGTGAGTCACGGGGCACTATATAGGAAATAGAGAACCATTATCTCATGTAATATATGGGCAGGGATCAACAATAGCGCCTACCAAAGATATTAGTCAAAGCTTTTACTCTAGAAAAATGTCAAACCTTATCTAAAAAAGGAAAAAAAAACGACCGGAAAATATATTTTGTAAGTATATGAAAGAAATGCTTTATTGGCTCCTTTTAATTATCTCTTACACATTTGTAAGAAGATCACAGTCCCATAGAAATGATCTATGACTACAAAAGACTAGTAATAAAAGGGAAATGCAAATGAGGAATAAATATGCGGAAGCCGGCCATAAACTACAGATAAAACTGCAAGTGTTTAAATACTTCTTTGCCTTCACAGTAGGCAAAGATTATAAAGAAATATGATATCCAGGGTGGCTGAAATTTGGAGAAATGCTCACTCTCATAAATATCTTCTTGGATATAATTTGTGGGACAATTGGATGTCACTCCATCTCAGGGTTCCAAAGTAGCATGCTCCGTGTTAATGCAGTCATTCTATCTCTCAGGCTATGACCTAAGGGAGTAAAGCCCAGAGATGCAAGGACAGCCACATCCTTCAGTGTTTGCTGACAGTAATACACGAGGGGGAAATTAAGTTACAAAAACCTTGAGAATCCAACAAATGGGATATAGGACAATCATTAAACACTACAATGTCAATATATAATACATGGACACAGGTAGAGCTTATAGTGTATTTTTAAGATTTACTTTTAAGTTGGGCATTGATGGTGCATGCCTTTAATCCCAGCACTTGGGAGGCAGAGGCAGGTGGATCTCTGTGAGTTCGAGGCCAGCCTGGTCTACCAAGTGAGTACCAGGACAGGCTCCAAAACAATACAGAGAAACCCTGTCTCAAAAAAACAACAACAACAAAGATTTACTTTTATTATTTATAATTGTGTGTGAGAGTGTGTTAGTCAAAGTTCTCTAGAGGAATAGAACTGATAGAATATATATATTATACCGATAGAATATATATATATTATATACATACACACATATAAAGGGGATTTATTAGAATGGCTTACACTCTAAACCCAACAATGTCTAGCTAGTCCAACGTGGTTGTCTACCAACAGAAGATCCAAGATTCCAGTAGCTGCTCAGTCCATGATGCTGGATGTCTCAGGCGGTCTTCAACACATGCTGGAATTCCAAAGAAGTAGGCTCTCATGCCAATGAAGGAATGGACTTGCCAACAAGAGCAAACAAGCAAATTTTCTTCTTCAATGTCCTATAAAGACTGCCGGAAGGTGTGGTTCAGATTAAAGATCCAGTTTAAAAGTAGGTCTTCCCACTTCAAATGATTTAATAAGGAAAGAGTTCTTCACAGGTGTACCCAGACACTTGGGTTTCAGTTGATTCCAGATGTAGTCATTGACAAGCATGAATAGCTATCACAGGGTGAGTGTGTGTGTGTGTGTGTGTGAGTGTGTATGTGTGTGTGTGTGGTGGGGGGTAGATGCAGGTGCCTGCCGTGGCCAGAAGATGAGGCCAGATCCCCCTGGAGCTGCAGTTACAGGTTTGTGAGACTTCCACTACGGGTGCTGGCAAGTGAACCCAGGCTCTCTGCAAGATCAGTATGAGTTTTTAACCTCTGAGACACCTCTCCAGCCCCTTGCAATGCGTTTTTAAATAAAATATACTTTATTTTTTGTGCCTGTGTGTGTGTTTGTGTGTGTGTGTGTGTGTGTGTGTGTGATTGTAGTAGCCATTTTTCTGTTGCTATGAAAAAAATATCATGATGAAAGCAACTTATAGTAGAAAGAATTTATTTGGGCTTTCGATTCCAAAGGGATAAGAATCCACCACCACCACAGCAGGGCATCGTGGCAGCTGGGGGCACACATGGTAGCAGGAGCAGCTGAGAGCTCACACCTTGAGCCACAAGTGGGAAGCAGAGAGCAAACTGGGAATGGTGTGAGTCTCTGAAACCGGAAAGCTCAGCTCCAGTCAATACTTTGCCAGCAAACCACACCTCTGAAGCCCTCCCAAACAGTGCCATCAACTGGGGACCCAGTCTTCTAATGCTGGAGACTATAAGGGACATTTCTCATTCAAACAACCACGTGTCATATGTATGTGTGCACTGTGTGTGCATGTCACATTCCTCTGTCCCTTCTTGGTTTTGTTTGTTTGTTTGTTTGTTTTTTGAGACAAGGTCTTTTCACTGGACTTGGAGCTCAGTGATCTCCTAGACAGCGCTGTTAGTTTTTATGTGGGTCCTCATGAGCCATTTTCACCATCCTCCAATAAAATATGCATTATGTAAGGATATAATGCCAAGTTGAAGAAAGAGTTCAGTGGTTAAGGATGTCTTGATTGATTTCCTGCACCCACATCAGACCACTCAAAACAGCCTCTAACTCTGGACCCACGGTATCTGACCTCCTCAGGCACCTACACCTGTGTGTATAGACACATATGACATGGACATAAGTAAAAATAAGAATTTTTAAAATTTTAATAAACACAGACATGCGTGCATACACATAATTAAAAATAAGAATTAGAACTGGGTGTGGTGGCACACGCTTTTAAATACAAAACTTGGGAGGCAGAGGCAAGTGGATCTCGTGTGAGTTCAAGACCTGCCTTGTCTATATAGTCCCAGGCTAGTCAGACTACATAGTGAGATCCTGTCTCAAGAAACACCCTCCTCTCCCCCCTTAAAAATAAGAAGGGTCTGAAGAGATGGATGTTTTAGGAGACCCTGGTTCATTTCCCAGTTCCAGGGAATCCAACACCCTCTTCTGCCATCTGTGATCACCAGGCATGTTGCCTAGCACACACACACACACACACACACACACACACACACACACACACACTTGCAGGCAAAACACCCACACCCATTAAAAAGGATTAAGTCTTTAAAAATAAAGAATATAAGCTGTTATTTGTCTTTTTAATAATCTGCCCCTCCAGGGGGTTTGAAAGCAAATATAAGTACCAAATACAGGTGCAAAATTGAACCAAAAATTTTAAAACTCTCACCCATAACAGTAGAGAAATCTCTAAATCAATTTTGTTTATAACAGTCTACAAAAATTCCTGCCCTCAGCCGGCGTTGGTGGCACACACCTTTAATCCCAGCATTCGGGAGGCAGAGGCAGGTGGATCTCTGTGAGTTTGAGGACAGCTTGATCTACAGAGCGAGTTCCAGGACAGCCTCCAAAGCCACAGAGAAACCCTGTCTTGAAAACCATAAAAAAAAGAATTAGAATTAAAATTTTAAAAAATTAATAAATATTCCTGCCCTCCATTACTTAGCACTGGCCTCCTGGAGGACCCGGGACAGTTGGGTCCTGCTCAGGAGTGGGGATTGGCATCCTCTGTGGAAGGCATCATTCTAATACTGCCTCTTTAATTTTCCCAGTGTTAGCATGATGTATTTAGTGTTTGTCACTAAATTAACTGCACAGTGCATTATGGTGTTTGTTTAAGTGTCTTTGTTGTGCATTATAGCATCTAATTTTCACTTCAGAGTAATTGGCCTCCGTGAATCTTTTTTTCTCAGGCCCCTAAAAGCACTATCACTTAATGACTTTGGATGAGGCTGGTGGAGTGATTAAGTGATTTACAATTTTAGTAAGAGTGAGTGTTAAAATGATTAACCAAGTTACTAAATGGCTCAAAATACTCTAGAACACAATGGGTTCCTTGATGGCAGCAGCACTCATTGGTCCAGCTGCTAAATGGGTGCATTTTGGTTAATATCAAAGTGATGTCACAACACACTAAGCTCACAATTAGCACTCGTTGCTACTTTTATATTGGGTTCTGCACAGCTTGTAGGAGCATGGGAAGACTCATACTGTATCCCACGTACCAGACACGGCCATGCTTTGGTATCATTTCTGATATATATATACCTGGAATTCTTGGGTGCTAGGTGGCACCACCCTCCATATTTTCTGTGGTACCATTTCAGCGCGTGGATTCAAATACTAGGAAGTAAAGAATGGGTGCTGACCTTGTGACCGTCCTTATGTCTCTGTAAATGACTGTTACTATCTATGGTCAATGGGACTGTGACAGTAATAACTGTCAACTTGAGAAAACCTAGACACCCCCCGCCCCCACCCGTAGGGTGATGGGCCTGTAAGGATTTCCTAACTGGGGTGGGGGGGACCCACCTGTATGTCTGTGGTTCTGTTTCCTGGGCTGGGCCCTGGACTGGATGAAAGGGAGAGAAGGTGCTGAATGGCGAGCCTGCACTCACCCCTTCGTTGCTTCCTGCTTCCAACCTGGGAGTGCAATGTGGCTGGCTGCCTCCAGTTCCGGTGCCCTGACTTCCGCCATGATGGGCTACACTGTGAACCATGAACTGAAAAAAAGCCTTTTCCCTTTAAGCTGTTTTTGTCCAAATATTTCTATCACAGAGATGGGAAAAGAAACCAAGACAGAGACTGATGGTCAACGTTTTACTTTTTATTGGCAAAAGTGAACTTATTTGTTGTCTGAGGGTCTGTGACACATGACGATGCTTCGATGGACAAAGCTATACAGATTACAATGGAGCTGGAAATTCTTACTGTGGTGTGAATGTGAAACACCTCCCCCATAGGCCAAAGTGTCTGAACACCTGGTTCCTACCTGATGGCTGTTAGGGAAAGTTCCGAAACTCCCAGGAGGTGGGGCCTCACTGGGGGAGGGGTCCCTCGGTGAAGGCCTTGCAGCTTTGTAACCTCGGACTCCAGCCACCAAGCCTCCTGCCACATCTTCCTCACCATGGTGGACTGTGTCCTTCTGGAACCGTAAGCCAAAACAAGCCTCTTCTCCCTTAACTTGCTTTTGAAGGATACTTTCTTACAGCAATGAGGAAGTAACCCAGTCAGGCAGCTCCCTTATTACTGTGTCTTTTTTTTTTGTTTGTTTGTTTAGATGCACACGGTTGTTAAACTCAGTATGGCGTCTCTGCCAGTAGCCTTACTATGTAGATTAGGTGTATAGCAGGTGACACTCTGGGCTTCTGGAACATGTCTTCTAAAGACAAAAGGCCTTAGGAACCCAGCAATGGTATTCTAGAGCTCAGTTCTGTCTCTGGTGCATTCCAGGCTGAGGAAATAACTACAGGAACAGCTCCGAGTGAACAAACTCGGGGCAATACTGTCCCCTGGCCTTCTGGTCTCCACTTAGGTCAAGCTGTTCAGTGTCTCAAAGTATGGGAACTGTAGTTGGTTGTTTTTCACTCTTTGCTCTTTGGGGGCACCACCCAGCTCCCAAATAATCACACAGAGACTTATTCTTACTTATGAGAGCCTGACTTTAGCTTATTTCTAGCCAGCTTTTCATATATATATGTGTGTGTGTGTGTGTGTGTATGTGTATTTAATTTAACTTTTTACGAATGTCACTTTCAGTTCCCTCTCCTTCCCCTTCTCCCTCACCCCCAATCCTCCCAACCCCTCACCCCCACTCCATCTCCCCTCTGCTCTAGACAGCTTTCCTTAAATTATCCCATCTACCTTTTGCCTCTGGGCTTTTTATTTCTTTATTTCTGCATATCTCTTCTTTTCTTCTTATTCTGTGTCTGCTGTGTGGCTGTGTGCCTGGTCCCTACATCCTCCTCTCCTCTTCTCCTTTCTCTTCTCTTCTCTATTTATTCTCTTTCTGAAGGCCAGCCCTGACTGTCCTTTCTCCTGCCTAACTATTGGCCATTAAGCTCTTCACTAGACCAATCAGGTTTAGGCAGACAAAGTAACACAGCTTCACAATTAAACAAATGTAATATAAAATAATGCATCACACACTTTTGCATCATTAAACATGTTCCACAGCATAGATGAATGTAACACATCTCAAAACTAATATTCCACAACAAGAAACACCACAGATGGTGTCACTTCCATAGAACACCTGCGGCGCCAGCGCCACAAGCAACTCCAAGGTATCAGGAAAAGAGAGACAAGACGTCCGTTGTTTGTACTAAGAGAATGCTTGTGTAGCCTTTATTGCCAGGAGAGTGTGTGTGTGTGTGTCTTCATTGCAACTGCTAAGAGGTCTCTCCCTTGTAGGAGGGAGGAGCTTTTTATACAAGTTTACAGCACAGTGGAAAAAAACCCAGGTAGAAGAGATCGTTGTTTTCTTCCTGCTTGATG
Source organism: Mesocricetus auratus (assembly GCF_017639785.1). NCBI lineage: Eukaryota > Metazoa > Chordata > Mammalia > Rodentia > Cricetidae > Mesocricetus > Mesocricetus auratus. The sequence goes on from NW_024429209.1 coordinate 11,767,995, forward strand.
TCAGAGGGTCAAGGCCAGGGCAGTAAGCCAGGACTAGAAAACAGAAAGCACTTGGACTGGAAAACAAGTTGCACTTGTAGGCTGACCAGCAACTCACAGAGACCCCATGGGGCTGGGGCCCAACAAACACCTATACCATGTAGTTTGAAGACACGAGTTCATCTACTTTTGCGGGGCCAGCCTGACTTTGTCATTTGGTGATCACTTTCTGCTTCTGACTCCTCAGCCTGCAGATTTCAAGCCAAGGCAATAGACATGGGTTCAATCATGTCACAGCCTCCCCACAGTTGCTTACTGCCAAACCTGTTTACATTTATGTGTGGGTGCATGTACACACACACACACACACACACACACACACTTTAGGCTGCAGACCAATATAAGAGTTTGAGAGAAAAAGCTTCTGGGAGAGTCAGTCATGCCTTTGTACTTAGGGTCAGCAATAGACCGACCCTGTAAGCAATTGTAGTCTCTCCAAATCTGGAATGGTACAGGAAGCACACAACTTGGGGACCTGGAGAGAGCTCAGGCTACAGCAGATAGTCATTGACTGGGACACTCAACCAGACATCTATCTGGTGGCCAGAGATCCCCACTGATACAGTTCCTTGTAGAGGGATCCTAGGGGAACAAAGGGCATCAGATGCAACTTTTGAACACTTTACTCTAGATCTGCTGTGCAGGAAGTCCAGGCTTCCCCAAGCAGTCCCGCTGACTTTACACACAGCCCGTTTGGGGGAGCTGTGCCCATCTTAGACTAGAGAATGATTGATCCATTAAGCTAGCTTCCAGGTGAACCAGGAAGGAAGATGAGATCACCAGGTAATTTCAGCATGATCTGACTGTAGTCAGTGGGTAGGGCTTTCCCTGTGCTCCCACAAGCAACAAGGCACTCTCAGGCATCATATTAAACATTAGCTGAGAAAATGGAGACTCCTAAATATCAAAAGACTCTCCACAGTAGATGCTCCGAAGCAACAGTGCAGAACCAAAGGCTGTCAGCTCCATCAATGATGAACAACTTCTGAAGCCTGCCTCCTAATTTCAGAGAATGAATTTACCTCCACTCCACTGGCAGATTAGGATTAAAATGTGAGTCTACAAGCTTGCCCTCTGTTCACCCACTCACTGCCAGTGTACATCATGTAGACAAGCCAGCAGGACAACACCGTTTCTATCTTCAAAAGACTCCACTCCCCTGTGCTCCAGACTCACTGCCCCACACAGAACTTCTTTCCATCCTTGCGCTTGGGTTTTTGTCAGCTTGACACAGACTAGGGTCATCCGGGAAGAGGGAGCCTCCATTGACCAGTGGAGAATTTACTTGATGGCTGTGGAGGGGCCCAGAGCACCAGGAGTGATGCCATCCCTGGGCAGGTGGCCCTGGGTAGTACAGCAAAGCAGGCTGAGCAAAACAGTCAGCAGGGCTCCTCCATGGCCTCTGCCTCAGCTCCTGCCTCAGGTTCCTGTCCTGATTTCCCATGGGTACGGACTACCAGCTCTAAGATGAAGTGGGCCATTTCCTCCCCAAGTTGCTTTTGGTCATGGTGTCTTTATTGCAGCAATAGAAAAACTATTATCTCTTCTGAGGATTTCCTACCAGATCCCAAGACACGCTACAAAGAAGACTTCATTTTAAAAAAATTACATTTACTTGTGTACATTGGGGGGGGGGTTGTTGGCAGATACAGATGCATATGCCAAAGTGTGTATGCAGAGAGACAAGAGGACAGCTTGCAGGAGTTGGTTCTCTGCCTCCACCATGTGGGTCCTGGGGATCAAATGCAGGTGGCCAGTGATCTTACCCTAATCTTTTACCACATGGTCCAGGAAAGCTGAAACCTGGAAGCTTCTCAGACTCTTGCTGCCAAGACCCCTGAAACCTGTGCAGGGAGCTCCAGGGCTGCAGCTTTCATTACCCATGCCGCCATGGGATTTTCGATGATAAGGCTGCTTCTGGGCCACCCCTGCTCCTGTGAGCAACCCCTCCCCCACACCCCTGTTAGTAACCCCAGGAGACCCACTGGTTACTTTGGTCTGGAATAGGTTTCATTTCTAGGGTGAGTAGGTGTGTTGCATCTCCCCAGGAAAAGTCTCACACAACAGCCATCTAGTGTTATTTTAATCTGCTAAACATGGTAGGAAATTTTAGGATGCCAAAGGATACCTCACAGCCTCTAACAGATCTGAATGCGACCTTAGGGAAATGAGGCTGTTACAGATGTCAGTCATTAAGGTGAGGTCATGCTTGAGTAAGATGGGACCCTGATAAAAAGGAACCACAGACAGACATGCACACTGAGACGTTGGCACAGGCTGCAGGCGGACGATGCATCAGAAGCCCAGCCAGCCTCCAGCAGCCATCGGAGGCCCGCCTCCAGCAGCCATAGGAGGCCCGCCTCCAGCAGCCATAGGAGGCCAGGCTCCAGCAGCCATAGGAGGCCAGGCTCCAGCAGCCATAGGAGGCCCGCCTCCAGCAGCCATAGGAGGCCAGGCTCCAGCAGCCATAGGAGGCCAGGCTCCAGCAGCCATAGGAGGCCAGACTCCAGCAGCCATAGGAGGCCAGGCTTGCAGCAGCCATAGGAGGCCAGACTCCAGCAGCCATAGGAGGCCAGGCTCCAGCAGCCATAGGAGGCCCGCCTCCAGCAGCCATAGGAGGCCAGGCTTGCAGCAGCCATAGGAGGCCAGGCTTGCAGCAGCCATAGGAGGCCAGGCTTGCAGCAGCCATAGGAGGCCAGGCTTGCAGCACAGGGCCTGACTTGCAGCACGGGGCCTGTGAGGTAAAATCCATTCTTCGGAGCAGTGTGGCAGTTTCTTTCAGCAGCCACAGAACACTTACTGTTACTGTTTCCTTTTGCTGTTTTTAAGGATTTTTTTCCCCTCCATTTAGTTTTGATTTTGTGTGTCTTAAAGTTCTTTTTTATTTTTATTTTTTTTATTTTTATTTTTTTGGTTTTACAAGACAGGGTTTCTCTGTATTGTTTTGGAGGCTGTTGGTCCAGCCCAGCCTCGAACTCACAGAGATCCGCCTGCCTCTGCCTCCCGAGTGCTGAGATTAAAGGCATGTGCCACCACTGCCCGGCCTAAAGTTCTTTTTTAAACAACTTTAAAAACTATATTGCTATTGTATGTGTGCATGGGTGCACCACAGTCAGGTACAGTCAGAGGACAACCTGTGGAGCCAATCTGTCTGTTGTGTGGGGGGTGTGGTGTTAATATAGGCCTCAGCTCAATTCCAGGAGCTCCAATCTCCTATTGTTTTTTTAGATGGCGGCTGGTTACCTCCGGATGGCCTGGCCACAGTGAATGACTTCTGCTTTGCGTAACAGTAGACCTAGGCCCCACACCCATCATGAGAGCTAATGGGACATGCCAGGGGACCAGGAAGACTTGCCTGAAGACTGGCCAGACGTGCCATTACGGAAAGTCTGGGGGTTTGTGTATGTGCTTTCTAGACTGTCTCCTGCCAGTAACCACACCCTCTCCTGCTTTTAGAAAGCTATTTAAGAGGATGTTTGAATAAACTGTGTTCTCCAGTATGGACTGAGAGCCCTCCTGAAATGACAAGATGTCTCTGTCTCATTCTTAATGCTGTTGGGCAGCTAGGACTTCCCTGATCCACACTCCCCGACTCAGGGTCGGAGCCGGGGCTGTTCGGCTGGTTCCAGGCACAGCCCCAAAGACATCAGTCTAGAACAGATAGCTCTGGCAGCCTAGGACTGATACTGGCCAGAACCCGGCACTGTCCACCTTTACAAGTGTCCTGCACTGCTGGCTTGCAGAACAAGGACCATTGTCAGCTGAGCCCTCTCACCGGACCTTCACGTGTTATTTGGATGTTATTTTCTGTGTTTGGGGCTCACTTACACTTTTTCATCACACTTGAAAAAAGAGTCGTCCCCCCCTTCTATATACTAAGTCACCAATAAAGGCCAACAATTCAGTAATCACAGAATTGTGATTTGCTGCACAACCCAATGGCAAGCAGAAGGCACATCTAGACATCTCAGGCACAGATCTTCAGAGGGCAAAAATACCTACACCAAATATTCCCCAAGCTTCCTTTACAAGGAGCTGTGCTATAGGACCACGCAAAGAAAAGTAAGCATAAGGGATACATTCTGAAAAACTTGATAAAAATGCTTAAGGACTCTATTGATGAGTTCTTAAAACATTTAACTTTTATTTATTTACTTGTGTGTGTGTGTGTGTGTGTGTGTGCCAATCACAGTTGTGGAAGCCAAGATAACTTGCAAAAGCAGTTCTTTCCTATCATGTGGGACCCAAAGACTGAACTCAGGTGGTCATGCCTGCCAGCAAGCACCTTACCTAGCTGGTCCTTGTCAGGACTCTATCAGTAATTTTGAAAACAGATGATAAAACTCCATTTGCAAAAGCAGGCAAATCCTTTAAGTGAATAGTAAAAATTTTCAGGAAAACACTATTGATATACCACATACATTCATGTTTCAGTATATATTATATGCATCAAATACATGTGCATTCACAACTGTGTTTACCTCACTGAAGGATATAAAATGTAAACGGAATAAACAGACCACTCTTGTTCACACTGGGATTTCTCACGGGACTCAAACCAAGGCAGTTCTACCCACCAAGAACCCAACATCACAACCAGGAGCAGCAGACAGGCCAGAGACAGACTCTCATTGCCAAGACTGAGTTGGATGATACAACTCAGCCTGGCCACTCCAGGGGCTGATCAGCCAAGTGACAGCATTATGCCACTTTGCCAGCTTGGTCACAGCCAAGGACTAGGACAAGATACCCAGTGGATCTTCTTTGTTTTGTCAACACATCAGAGCACAGGGCTGGCTACCAGGACTTGACATTAACCCCACATGAACCGCATTCTTGCTATTCGGCACCACAGAGACCTTTTCTCAGAAGCTGATAAGTAGATTCCAAATAACACCCTTACAGACATGTTTATTAGAAATTCGAGATTCTTATTTGTTTGTTTGTTTTTTTTAAAACAATGACATATCAAACCACTATGGGGACAGAGGTATTTAAAATACTAAAGCAGAGACAGTGTTTTGATTTCAACAGCCCCCAAATCCTCTTCACTATTCAAATCTGCTCACTACATTTTTGTTGTTCTTGTTATGGTACCTGCAATGGCTGTTTTCTTAGCTTACCTGAAAGCTCCAGGGGGCACTTACACGCTACCTCTCATGAGAAAACTCCAGTTTTCTCTCATGTGAGAGTCACTGCAGGTGGGCAAGGGGAACTGTGGTTAGGGTTAGTCTGCCTCCTCACTTCTGCAGCTAAAGGGATGGGGTCTGTCACTGGACAACAACAGGGACAGAAGACGTGCGGGTTGTGTAGTCTGAGCTGTTACTACTGTAAACTCATAGCAGAAACGATTCAGTTATCACAGAACAAATGGTAGTGATATGGAATCAAGGCTAGACCCTCTCATCTGGTAACACACTATGTAAATTGACTGTGGGTAATCAAGTAGGGATTACTATTTGTTTCAGGACTTGAAAGGGAGGCAGGCACACCTGGTGTAATGTTTGAAATGCTGAATGTTTTCACAGTAACACTGAAAGTCTCAAGTTCATAAAACAAACTGTATGTTGCCTACATGAGCTCTCTGGTGTCACAGGGCTGATGTCAGCAGAAAATCTTCCAGTAGTCTATAGATAATGACACGGTCTCACTCCTTTATGCATGATTCAGGATCTGAGCATTATGTAAATTACCCGTTGCCTTGCAGGAATTTACTTCTTGTGAGTATTCTGATGTAACAGGAAGTTTGACTTATGGCGAAATGTCTTCTTACACGTGTTACATTCATAGGGTTTCTCCCCCGTGTGTATTTTCTGGTGTTCAGTCAGAGTCCAGAGTCGGCGGTAGCTTTTGCCGCATTCATTACACAAATAGGGTTTCTCCCCCGTGTGAATTCTCTTATGCACCGTGAATGCTGACTTATGGCGGAAAGATTTCCCACACTGTTTGCACTTATGTGGTTTCTCCCCGGTGTGAGTTCGCTGGTGCTCGATAAAGGAGACTTTCTGGCAGAAGGTTTTCCCGCACTCCTTACACTCATAGGGCCTCTCTCCCGTGTGCGTCATCTGATGGTGCCGGAGCGCTGACTTCCGGCAATAGGTCCTCCCACACTCGTGACATTCGTAAGGCCTCTCCCATATGGTCCTCTTACGTGCAAAGTGGCGAGAGTTCTCGTGGGCTGTGTGCTTGTGCTCGGGGCACTCGTAATGACTCTCCTTCGTGTCGACTTTTTTCTGTTCACTGCAGTCGGACCTGGCAGTGGGTGCTTGACCCCACTTACTCAGCACATCACCCTTCTCTGCGGCGTGAGTCCTCTGATGTATCGTGAGTGTGGTCTTAAGGTAGAAAAGCTTCCCGCATTCATTACATCCGAAAGACCTCTTGCCTCTGTGGATGACCTGATGTGCAGCGAGAGCAGACTTGGTGCACAGAAACTTGCCACACTGGCGGCATCTGTAGGGCTTCTCTCCCGTGTGACTTCTCAGATGCACGTTGAGGGCCGACTGGCAAAAGAATGTTTTCTCGCACGCGCTGCACTCGTAGGGCTTTTCCCCTGTGTGGATTCTCTGGTGCGCTGTCAGGGCTGACAGACAGAAAAAGGTTTTCCCACAATCCTTACATTCATTTGGCTTCTCGCCTCTGTGAGTGCTTTGGTGTACAATGAGGTAAGACTTCTTGCCGAAGGCATTCTCACACTCCTTGCATTTGTAAGGCTTCTCCCCTGTGTGCGATCTGAAATGCTCAGCCAGGGCTGACTTCCGAAAGAAGGTCTTCCCGCATTCGCTGCACTCATAGGATTTCTCTCCGCCATGAATTCTCTGATGCACAATGAGGGCAGATTTGTCAATGAAGGCTTTCCCACACTCTTTGCATTTATAAGGCCTCTCCCCAGTGTGGATTCGCTGGTGTCGAGTGAGGCTTGCCTTTATACGAAAAGTTTTCCTGCAATAACTACAGGCGTAGGGTCTCTCTCCTGTATGGATTCTCTGGTGTACGATGAGGGTGGACCTCTTAGAAAAGGTCTTCCCACACTCAGCACATTCGTTTCGCTTTCTGTCAGCACATTCCTCTGTCCCTGCAGAGTGGGCTGACTTTTGGAGGACGGGTTTCCCACCCTTATTATGTTCAGAAGGTTGAAGAAATGACTGGATGTTCTGGTCTTGAGTGACACCTTCCCCTCGACACCTAACACCCCTAACCTCACCACATCTGTTCCGTTTTGTCCCAGAATGGCTTTCGTCAGGCTTCGTGTGGAGCAGTGGCTTCTCACACGCGGCAGGCTCAGCAATGACCTTTGTATTTGCTTTGCTTTGCTTTGCAATAGTTTCTTCTGATTTAGTTTTCAAGCCACTCTCACCTGGGTCATATTTATGGAACATTTTTTCTGAAGAAACAGTATTGATGTCAAGAGCAACTGTTTTCACAAACAGAGTGGCTTTTTCTGGCATCGTTTTGTTACCGAAGCCTAAGAATTGCTTCAAATGTTTGTCCTGTATTCCCTTGTTTTTCTCTGAGTTATCGTCATCTTCTGGAAGGGAGGAACGGGACTGACATTAATACGTGAGCTCTGTGCACCTCTGAAATGATAGCGTGTACAAAGGCTTACAGGGGCCAAGTCCTTCAGAGCTGGCTTCCCAGAGTTAGAGATTCAAGTGTAAATAACTCCTACTTTATGCATTTACAGGGAAAACAAACAAACAATAACACAGAGGATGAGAGGAAGGGAAGGAAGGAGGAAAAGCAAATTCACCTATACCATCTCCTAAACTGTGTCAAAGAAGAAAGAAACTGGAGACCACAAGAGCTTTGAACCTGACAGAAACATTCCAATATGGAACAGTCTCCAACATTTCCTGGAAGCATGACTGACAGGGTGACATGGACAAGGATCAGGTGGGAACCTAAGAGAAAAGACACCAGGCAGAGACCAGGTGAAGCAAGCCTCTGAAAGCCAGTGTTCCAAAGACACCAGGAGGAAGGGGGGCACTGGAAATCTCTCCAGTGACTTGAGAACTTTGGAATTTGTACAAATGCAATGGAGAATGGAAAGCAAGAGTGGGGTGAGTGGGGATGGATTGCAAGGAAGAATCAAGGCCCTCGGTGGGCACAGTGGGAAAGAATGAAGAAATCTGTATGGAGAAGGAGCCTGGGTTCTGTGGATAGAATGTATACAGCCAAACATTTTTATATGAAAACATTTATTTGGGGAGAACACTTTAGTATATACAGCATAGGAGCTAGTTTCCTCAATCACTTCTAGAGCTCTAGGTCCTAGAAGATTCCAGAAAAAAATCATATAGGTGCCAGCTGTGACCACTAACCAGCCTGGGACTTGAATTCTTTGGTATTTACCTGCTCGGTCTTCACACTTCCCTGCATGGTTCTGACTTGGCAATTCTTCCACTGTCCAAGGCTCTTTTCCTTGCTCCAATTTTAAGATCACTTCTGGTTTGCTAACACGGAACCCTGTTAATGAGAAATAGTATGGAACATGGGCCAAGTTCTATGAACTTCAAGGACTCAATGATGGGGAAACTGAGCAACCAAGATGCCCAACAAGAGCTCAATGAAGCCGGTACAAACGAGCGAAGGGCAGGTACATGCACACACACGCATGTGCATGCAAACTGTCACCATCTTCTCCCTTGCTGTTCAAGGAGAGAGAATTCATTTCTGATACTTGCCATGTTCTTGTGACACGGAAGAAAGGCTAGCTCTGGGTGCCATGTGGAGACGGTACTCACCCAGTGAGATGAGGTTCCTGTAGGTCTCCAGCATCACGTCTCTGTACAGGAGGCGCTGTGCAGGGCCCAGACACTGCCACTCCTCACGGGTGAAGTCCACAGCCAAATCCTTGAAGGAAACTGATCTCTGAAAGAACATGTTTCATCTGAGATAATCAGACCAGAGCAACAGCAAATCTGTGGGAGTATCAAACATAAGGAGGGCACTGCTATGGCCACTGTTAAGCTTTGGGGAGATACTTCCTGAGGGATGAAAGAATAGAAACTGCCCACTATTTATGAACGAGCTTTTTAAATATGCAGAGTTTACACTGTGCCCAGACATTCCCAGATTACTGACTCACGCTCAGTATGGATGATGCTCTCAAGGAGCACCCAGTATGACAAGTGACACAAGCAGAAACTGCACTTCAGGCAGGAACATACATACTAGATAAAGGAGGCCACAAATGGTCCTATTTTGTGCCATCAGACTTCTGTGAGATGATTATTTCAGTATTCATATAAGGTGTGTCTTGGCACCGAGTGTTCACTAAGACATACACTGAGGTAAGTCAGAGCTACCTCTGCAGGAAAGAAACCTAAGGAGTAGACAGAGCACATGGGCGCCCTGTCCTACAATCAGTCAGCTTTTTGCTACACTGCAACACATCAGTAACAGTCTTTCATGTACAAATGACCCATGTGTTTACTTGGAAATCATAATGTAACTCTAAGTTAACCAACATGTTAATCCCAATAACCATGTGAACATCATTAATGGTTTGTTGTTTTCCCACGCTTCTGGCCAAGACATGAACACGAACAGAAGTACAGGGGCTGTTGGGTGGGGCTCCTTATCCTCCACCCTGTAGCCCACTAGAGTGAACAGCGCAAATCCAGAGGTGTTTGTAAACACTTAGAGCAGCAGGACCCAATGTACATTCTAGAGGCAACACTGTAGTGTATGGGTCAAAGTTGGCCACAGTAGCTGAATCTGACCAGTGATTCACAGTTTGTTCATGACTTCTTCAGGCATCAACTGCTGCATCTAGAGTTAAAAGAGACTGTATCCAAACAAAAATGTAAACAGTTACTACCTGGTACCCCCCCCCCAAGAAGTTTGCTGTTCCATAACTTGAAAACATGGGAAACAACAGCTAAGGGCCAATCAAGGCCATGTGTTGCTGGTGCATGCCTTTAATCCCAGCACTCGGGAGGCAGAGGCAGGCTGATCTCTGTGAGTTCCAGACCAGCCTGGTCTACAGAGTGAGTTCCAGGACAGACTCCAAAACAATACAGAGAAACCCTGTCTCAAAACAAAACAAAAACAAAAACAAAAACAAAAAACCCACCACCAACAAAAAACCACCATACAAACAAACAAAAAACAGCTAGAAGGGCCAATCGAAGGGAGAAAATTAGGATGCCCTTCTACAGGGAGTGTCAGTAGGTGTGAGATAAAAGTACTCCACTACTTGATGATCGAGAGGGACAGACCACATGCAGGCTGGCGGCATTATGAGCAGGTTGTACGGTATGAGCAGAGCCGGGCATGTGCCGACATCAATGCCGATGTTAGGAAGCCAGCAGTAAACACCTTCCCCTACACACCAGCGCAGGAAGCTCGGGCACCAACCCGCAATGCTGACTCAAAGTGTCTGTGGAGAGAAGGGGCAAAGACAGCTACCCTGGCTGGTGGACGTTTGGTTTTGGAGCTCAAAGGGGTGAGAATGGCAATGGGAGATGGAAGCCGAAGGCAAAGGAGGAAGTCTCTGGTCCGACTTGGCATGAGTTCTAGGTGGCATTGTGAAGGAAGGAACAGGCACAATGATCTCTACAGGGTAGGGTTAGGTAAGAAAGGAGCAGATGAAAGAAAACACAGATGCAACAGCTGTGTAAAACACACAGAAAGGGTCAACCAGGAGGGAATGAACTTGTCACCTTCAGGAGCAGGACAGAGGGAGAAAACAATGGAATGGAGGATGGGCGGGAGAGACAGGGCAAGGGCATTTCACTACACAGATTTCCATGGACGGTCTGACTCAGACTGCAGCAGTGTGCCCCCCCCCCAAAAAAAGCAGGTAAGTGAAATAAAACAAGATATGGAGGAGAACCTGGCTGGACAAGGAAGTCAACACAGCGTAGGTCATAAGACAGACAGTTACAAATAAGGACAACAGGCAGAATGTGTTCCACAGGGCAACTGGCCACTTAGAGGTCACGAGAGACAAAGGGCCATCCCAGACTGCAAGAGGCCATGGAGACATGACAACCAAAGGTAACTAACCCTGGACACCTGAGCTGAAGACGGCATGGTCTGCACCGCTGTCTGTAAAATAACAGAACTGGGCTGGCGAGTTCTCCTGGTTCTGATTACTGCACTTCAGTACTGACAGGCCCAGGAAGCCAGGCAAAGTGAGCACAAGAACTCTGTTACTTTCCTGTACTTACGTTTGTCTGAAGTCATTTCCAAGTGCAGTAGTAACACATGAACATCCCAGCTCTGCAGAAGCCTACATGCTCCCTGTGCAGCAGGCCTGACACACGCTCCCCCTCGTGCACAGTTATCGCAGGTCACTGAGCCTTTCTTCCTCATCGGTCACACATCTGCACACATGCGTCATGGCCCCCTTCCTTCGGGGTCGCATGCCCGTCTCCTAGAAGCAGTTCACTACCCTTATTAATTACTCTCTATGAATCTCTCCTCCAAAGTAAGCCCCCTGGTAACAAACGGTACTTTATAATTTCCATTATAACCTAGGCAAGATGTTGGCAAGCAGAGAGGATGGCTGCAAGAATGTCAGAAGGAAAGGCCAGGGAGAGGCAGATGAGGAGTTGACTTGTGAGTCTTCTGTATACCAAGACAGACTCGGCTGCCCTGAGCAGCACGTAGCCCACAGCAGAAGAGAGCATGCTCGCTGTGGAAGAGATTGAATGGTGCTCATGAAAAATGACAAAGAACATTCTAGGGACTCAAGTCAACTCTGTAAGCAACCCTCTGCAGCCTGGGAAGAAAACAAAGGAAAAACAAAAAGAAGAGAACGAGAAACCTCACTGTAAGGGGCACAGGGGTAGGGGCACAGAGAGGAGTGGCTGATGGCCTCACTGTAAGGGGCACAGGGGTAGAGGCACAGGAGGAGTGGCTGATGGCCTCACTGTAAGGGGCACGGGGTAGGGGCACAGGGAGGAGTGGCTGATGGCCTCACTGTAAGGGGCACAGGGGTAGAGGCACAGGGGTAGAGGCACAGAGAGGAGTGGCTGATGACCTCACATGTAGGGAGCCCCACGGGTGATGTGCAGACAGACCCTACACTGATGCAGAAATGGAGACAGATGCTCTGCTCCCTGAACACATCACCTGGAGGATCGAAGGGAGGAACACAAATGGGTTCTACAACGAAACGGCTCCGCCCGTGGTCTCAAATCACCTGAAGAATTAAGGAATCATCTAAACAGTAGGGAACTGGTTCAAAGTAAAATCTGGTGCATGATCACAACTACCCTTTTGCATTGGGGTTCCGCACGGCTGAAACCTGCTTCCGGGGTCACACTACACAGCCAGGCACAAATGACTGGCTGCTGAGTTCAGTGGGATATTACGTGGCTTCTGGCAGGGGGACACGGGGCAAGGGATTGTAGATATGTGGTGTGTCCCACAATGTGTGGAGGCACCCCAAGTCTTATGTGACTTTCTAATGTCCTGGTCACGCCAGCGGCAAAGCTGTTTATAATCACCTGAGCCTTGCCTAGGTGTCAGTCACGGGAAAGCCACTCACTCCTCCACCAGTCTGAGCTTCACAAGGGCAGAGGTGTTAGCTTTTGCCAAACTAGAGGTTCAGCATATGGTACAGTGCTTGATACAGAACAATATGATCGGTAGACAGTGCGTGGTACATAACATGACTGACACAAGGCGTGGTAGGGACCAAAGAAGAGTAGAAAATGGCCAGGAAGTAACTGGTCTTGTTAAGTCGAGCGAAGGACACTGAACTTTTATCCTGTACGTAGTGTGGACCTGCTGCCACAGCCCTGGTGCAGAGACATTAGATGGGCACTGCTAGCCTACAAGAGCAAACAGCGCACTTGAGAAAGAGGTGGGCAGGCCACCGAGAAATCTATCGTGATAATTCTGAAGACAGAAACTGAGGCAGGGCAAGTATACTCATGAGACCTTAAAAAGGCTTGACATTGCCCGTGACTCGAAATAGGGAGCAAGAGAATTAACACATACATCCTTTTCTTTTTCTCCCCTCCCCCTTCACACTGCAGCCCATAGCGACTCCCCTGCATTAGCTTCTGGAGTACTGGAATTTCAGGCATAAGCTGTCACGCCTGGTTTTGTGCCTCATTTTCTTTTCTTTTCTTTTTTCTTTTTTTTTTCTTTTTTCTTTTTTTTTTTTTTTTTTGGTTTTTACGAGACAGGGTTTCTCTGTATTGTTTCAGAGGCTATCAGTCCAGCCCGGCCTCGAACTCACAGAGATCTGCCTGCCTCTGCCTCCCGAGTGCTGGGATTAAAGGCATGCGCCACCACCGCCCGGCCTCATTTTCTTTCTAGCTTGTGTAACTGGAGGATTAGTCACACTGGCAGGGAACAACCAGGAAGGAGCACAATGGACAGACGGTCAACATGAGTTTTCTGCACAGGACTCTAAGTGCCTTTAGGGGACCCTCGCGGAGAAGTCCAGCAAGAACCCACTCCGAGGTTCTTAGAGGCAGGAAGATTTCAGAGCTCAAAGGGCTGCAAGGTAAAACCCTAAATGAGAGTAAAAGAGTCATGTGAAGACTAGAAATGGTCGGAAGGGCATGTCAGGAAGGGCATGTCAGGAAGGATGGCCACACTGTCAAGTGCAGCAATGAGTTTGGTGAAGCATGGAGTGGAAATGTCTAGAAATGGTCGGAAGGGCATGTCAGGAAGGGCATGTCAGGAAGGGATGGATGGTCACACTGTCAAGTGCAGCAATGAGTGTGGCGAAGCATGGAGGGGACATGTCTAGTAGGTTTGAAGACGTGAGATCTGATCTCTAATTGTGATCACCACAGAGGCAGTAAACACGAGGTGGGCTGACATCAGACAGTAAGTGAGAGAGTTCTACCATAGGATCTACAATCAGATTGTGCCTGTGATATCTGCAGAGCCGAAACACTCAGGAGCTGAAGGAGAATTAGCAGTTTGAGGCCCATCTGGGCTTTATAGTATCCCCACACACAAAAAAAGCACAAAAGAAAAATAATTACTAAAAAGAAATAGTAACAGGGCCTCATTTGAGGCACATGCAACCCACTTATTCTAAGTTTTATACTACACCAAGGAGAGTAATCAGAAGGCTGTCTATGCCCCTGATAACATATTAGAAACATCTGTAATTAGTAGGCTTTTCCAAGGTGTAAATCACAGGAAACCCACAGCTGTTGTTGGTAAAACTGACTTGGCATCATCTGCTCAAAGATTGTCTAAGAACATGTTTATAAATAAATGATCAAAAACCATGGCAACAGCCTACTTCATATCACTTGGGTCTTTCTTGTACAACTTGAACAAACTTACAGGGATGTGTAATTTCTGTTTATTTCTTTATTTTTCAAGACTTTTTTCTTCTGTGTATCCTTGGCTGTTTTGGAACTCTATGTAGAACAGGCTGGCCTCGAACTCAGAGACCCACTTGCCTCTGCATCTCAAGTGCTGGGCTGCCCCACAATATTTTCTGTTTATTGAGGTTCGCTTTTCTAGTGTTGATCTGATTCCCTTATTTTCCTTGGTGCTGAATTTTATATGTGTCTATCATTTCATCTGAGTGTGTATGGTGCAAACCTAGGTCAACAACCCACTGTCTGAGATGGGAAGCTATTTCCGCAGCGACTTACCTGGGAACTGCTCATTTTCAGGAGCCAGGAATGGTGATGGAAGGGCTGGGTGAGGAGGAATGGGGACCAGCAGACCGGCAGCTCTTACAGCGGCTTGCACACACACCGTGGAAGGAAAGGGCCTCTCACCACTGTCATCCTGGAAGCAACTGCTTCATCCTGGAAGCAACTGCTTCATCCTGGAAGCAACTGCTTGAGGGAATGCCCGCGAGTAGCTCTGAATGAACCAGGGAGAATTTTTCTGTGTGAATGGAAACCAAGGTGTTAAACTGAATTGTTGTCTGACTTAATGCCTCCTTAAAAATAAACAAAACAAAACAAACAAAAAACAGAACAAACAAACAACACTTAGGAGTTCACGTTAGATCAGATCAATAAACTTTAGTATATATATAAAACCTGGAACAGCAGTCCAGCAAGAAAGATCTAAGATGAAGATATTAATTGATCGATTATTTATTTTTGGGGTTACCCATTTTTCTACTAATGCGTTCGGCAGATGAGATCAGAAAACCCGGACAGAAGGAGTGAGGGTTTTAAGATGATTGCCACTCCGCTCCCCACTTCTGACCTAAACTGCAGTTTCATGGAGGCCTCTGCTTAAATGTGGTAGAGTACAAAGAAAAGTCTGACCTGGTAATCAACAGACCAGGATTAAAGTCTTGGCTCTGTCACCAGCAAACTGCCTAAATGGTTAAAATAGTTGCCTTGGTCATTTGAAAAGGTAAGTTTAAATACTTCAAAAACCTTCTCTGTGGGTACACTGTGCCATTCGAGATGATGGAAGTCAATAGCCCCCAGGGTGGTGATGGACGTAGTTTTAGCAACTCAGACGAGACTCTTGTCCGAAGCGATGGAGACCTTTTCCTCAGCCATGGCTGTCATCCCTTCCCTCCAAATGACAGACCCTCCAATGAAGCGCCATTCTGCCCAATCTGGACCTGCTCATTCCCTCAATCCTAGTTCCTCCCGTAAGCAGCCCCAAGGTTTAGCGGTTCAAGGGCATCGCAGGATTTTTGCATGCACACACCTCTCCTTCCCAGGATGCCCGCCCCGAGGCCTGCAGCCCCCTGACGCCCAGCGGCTTCGCCTGGACACCTGCGAGCCTCCGCTGGCCCCGGCCCCTCCGATCCTGCCCCGAGCTCGCTACTCGGTCTTCTCTGGCTCCCGGGAATCCTCGCTTCTCTTATTGTTCCTAAAAGGTCCCGAGGAACAGTTGTGCCTAGGACCAGCGGGAGCCTAGCCTAGAAGAATTCAGAGATCCGGAAGCGTATCCATCGGAGATGGCGCAAGCGCAGAGCCTCGGTGCAGTGGTTCCCACGGTTCTCCAAAAGGTGCTGCAGTCTGTCCGGGACTACATTTCCCACAAGGTGCTGCGGCCTCTGCCCAGCCCATTTCCTCTGAGGCTCTTGGGTTTAATCAATGGGTTAACCATCAGTACAAAAGGAGTGTGAGAAAGAAAAATTACAGACCTGCAAAGAAATCCCAACAGTGTATTAAGAAAACAATGACTGAAGGGTCCTCTCAGAATGCGAAAATAATGGCAAGCGTCCCAAAATTACAGAAAACACAACAAAGATGAATCTGATAGTCTCTAAATATCTTAAAAAGAAAATAATAGTCATACTGGTTACTCCCAGCCGTCTGAGTTTATCGACAGGTGCACACTCTTCTTCCAGTTTTACAGAAGGGGAAATAACAATAACTAATGACAAAATAAAGTATACTTTTCCTGTTATTTTATATGTATGAGAATATTGTCTGCATGTATGTCTCTCCATCATTTGTGTGTCATAACTGGTGTTTGAGGAGGCCAGAACAGAGTACCATGTAGATGCTGGGAATTGAACCCAGGTCTTCTGCAAGGGCAACCAGTGCTCTTAAACAATGAGCCATCTCTCCCTTAACAATATAGTTTAACAGCACCAATTATATATAATGCAAGAAATATAGAAACTAGCCCTTCGTCCATGGGACACATTGTATTCACGTGTACATATTAAAAGAGTAATGCTGTGTAATATGTTTACTCACTGCAGGTTTCTGACACAGTTTTCTGTTGTCATTACTATCAGCACTGAGGTGAAGAGCCAGACTTCCAGCGATTGAATGTGGCTGTGTTGTGATTTTAAACAAAGGGGCATCAGAAGGGACACCGCAGGTTTCAGAAAACCAACCTGTGACGTGCTGGCAGTCAGGTTTATCTACAATGTTCCTAGAGCCTGGGCAAGACTTTAGTTACCTAGTTGCCAGAAATCAAGCAGAAATAAAGAAAAAACAGAGCAGGGAAGCAATGTGGAGAAACAGGTGAATCTTTCCCAGGACCCAGCCATGCCTCACCTCTCAGGCATCCTTGCCATGACTTCAGCCTCCTCAGTTTACTAATAGTGCTTTTAGAAACCATTTGAAATTAGCATTTTAATTATTTTTGAAAGGGGGAGTAAGGAATGAACAAGAAAATTAATTAGAAGATTTGGAAATGAATTAGAAGTTAGCCATATTATGTGTGTGGATATATATATATACATACATATGTATATATATGAAGTAATGGCCAATCACACTATAGGTCAAAGAAGTGGAAAATACTTAGAAAATTATGTACTTTTTTTGGCAGGCTAGCTCAGTAAGGACAAAAAGAAATCAATTTGGTCATGGAATTGGAAAAATGTTCCTTGTCAGGTTGATTAGGGTTGTCATTCCTGCCACATTTCCAGGACACACTCTGCACCCAAATTGGAGAACATATGCCCTTTATTCTAACAATTCCGGAAAATCTTAAAGAAATAATTAAACTTGTGTATAAAATGTGTGGCAACATTCCCAAAATGTTTTGTTCTGATTTTGAGGCAGAGTTTCACTATGTAGCCTGGGCTCACCTTGAATTTAAGATCATCGATGTCCATTAGGAACGGAACACAATGATGGAGCGATGCAGTTTCCCGTAGTGGCCACTAGATGGCACAGAAGTCTCCCCAGCCAACTTTTCCTCGGAGGTTCCTGATGAACTTCATTAGGAAGGCCTCTCTGTGTGAAGTTTCAGTAGCTGAGGCGGTCTTAGTCAAGAAGACCTAGTGACAGGAGCGCCGAGGAAGTTCCTCCTCCTGATACTCCAGACAATGTAACCATCTGCCGTTAATGTGAGTCAAGTAATTTGTGGGGACTCTTGTTTTGTCCAAGCCTCATGAAACTGGCACCTTGTTCTGATGACACTTTTCATTGGGGGACTACCCCAACCTTTACTCAAGGACGCCATATATGTGCTCTCCCAGGCACAGCACCCAAGGACACACCGATTTCCATCGTATGAGAAGAACCCACTAGACAGAGCTTTACCCAACCGGTGAAACTATCAAGATCATCCACAAAATGACGGCCCATCTTTTTCCTGGCCAAGGTGGGGGCGTGTGACCTAAACCAAGCGTGCCATGAGTCTGCACTTAAACCGTAAGCAGGATGGGAGACTGATTCATCCTGACACGGATACTGTAAAGATTGCCCGTGATCCCTGCTACACGGGTCTCCAGGGCTCTGCTGGTCCTGGGCCTTCCTAACACCCAGAGAAACTTTCTGTTGCCAGCAAACAAGGGGCCCCTGTGAGTCCTTCCACACTTCAGACTCGCTAAGATGGGAGCTAAACCTCTGAGACAGCTCTGTGTTAGGGCAAAGGCTAGTCTCCATTCACTGTACACTCACTAACTCACCCCATCAACACCCTGGTGACCCGTTCTGTGCCCAACCCTGCTCAATTACATTAATTCATTTATTTATTATAATATTTTGATTTATTCTTTGGGCTGCATTACAAATTCAATTAGTACTGCCAATAAGTGCACGGTGTGGGGCCATTCATTGGAGTATGGGCAACCTTCCTAGACTCTGAAGAAAAAGGATCCCCCAGTAGCCATCGACTGCTAATAGCTCCTCAGCTAGGAGCGAGGCCTTGTGTGTCCCTCCTCAATCCAATCCAGAATATTGATAGTTTTATTTTGTGTAGGCAACCACAGCTACTGTGAGTTCAGGAGGGCGTGTGTGTGTGTGTGTGTGTGTGTGTGTGTGAAAGACACCATTAATCGCTCTCTTTCCCAGCTCAGTTGTCCTGTGGAACTCAGACTGGAAACACAAGTCTGTTTGTCTAGCCTGAACTTATTCACTTTTTGTTTTTAATACTACTGGATGTACTTAATTCAGAGAAATCATACTAAATATAATGATTTGGTTTTATACCTGAAAGAAAAATATCTAAACGTTGCTTTTTTCCTTACCTCCTTCCTTTTCTTTTCCCTGTGTCTGCATAGTTTGTGTTTGTATGTGTGTGTGCATGCTCGGGCATGATCCTATGTGCACCCCTGGGAACATGCAGGGTGCAGCACTCAGGTAGAGGTCAGAGGACAGCCTCTGGTGTCGGTTTTCACCCTCCCCTCAACTGAGGCTGGCTCTCCCCCTTTTCTGCTGTGTGTTCCAGGCTAGCTGTAATTCTAGCACTTGGGAGATAGAAGTTTAAGGCTATCCTTGCCTACTTAGTGAGTTTGAGGACAGCCTGTGTCGGTATTCAGGCATCTGTACTGGCCTGCCCTTGGGGTCCCGACAGGATACACCCTCAGCTGCAGCCACTAAGAGCACCGCCTGTGCATGTTCACTGTGTTCTCCTTTAAAAGGGCCCTGCCCACCTCCCATCCCTCTCCCTTTCTTTCTCTCCCTCTCTGTTCCTCTTTCCTCTCTCCTGCTTCTCTTGTCCCCAGAGGCTGGTCTCCTCCTCCCCTTTTTATGATGCCTTCCTGTAATAAAAAAAAAAAACCCTCTGCTTGAATCCGGTCACATGGTGTCTTTCTCTCTTGCGCTGCTTTTCTTAAATTACAACAGCCTGGCTACATGAGACCCTATCTCCAAACAAAATAAACAAGGAAAAAAGAAAGAAGAGAAATGATGCCATCTTAGTTACTTTCCTACTGTTGTGACAAAACACTTCCACCGAGGCAATTCACAGAAGAAAAATATTCCCTTGGGGCTTAAAGTTCCAAAGGGTTAGGGTTCATGACCATCGTGACAGGGAGCATGGCAGCAGGCAGGCATGGTGCTGGTGCTGGAGCTGAGAGCTCACATCTTGAGACACAAGCATGGAGCAGAGAAAGCTAACCGGGAAGGGTGTGAGGCTTTTGATACCTCCAAGCCCACGCCCAGCAACATCCTTCAACAAGACCACGCCTCCTAATCCTTCCCAAACAGTTCCACCAACTGAGGACCAAACATTCAATATATGAGCCTATGGGGGCCACTCTCACTCAGATATATGAGCCTATGGGGCCATCCTCACTCAGATATATGAGCCTATGGGGCCACTCTCACTCAGATATATGAGCCTATGGGGCCATCCTCACTCAGATACATGAGCCTATGGGGCCATCCTCACTCAGATACATGAGCCTATGGGGCCATCCTCACTCAGATACATGAGCCTATGGGGCATTCACACTCAGATATATGAGCCTATGGGGCCATTCTCACTCAGACCACTGCAGATGCTAAAGAACCTGTTGTAGCCACAGTAGCAGCGATGTGGTTCATCACCCGTGTATTTGTGGTACTGATGCTGTGAAAATTAATGTGAGCCTCGTGTTTCACAACGGTCACACAGGCTTTGGGGCTAGCAACCCTTACGTTTCCCATTCTGCTTTTCTCTCACACACACCCTCCACAGAGCCAACTCCTTTATTCAGTCTTCAGAACATTTGATCCTCTTTTACTGAATGGACTGTTAACTGACTCTCCCATCCCAAAAGTCAACAAAAACTTGAATTTGTCATTTTGTTATTATTGTTATTATTTACTATGGGGAACTCACTGGCCACACATGGACAACCAGAGGCCAAGTTCATAGCCAAGGGTGACCAGATACTAAACAAATGTGCCCCTTCTCTGACTTTCAAAACTGGGCAGAGTATCTTGTATGCTTATTTACTAACCCTGACGAGTCTAAATGGCTCCAAAGGAACAGGAAACAGTAAAACTGTTTACTTTTATATGTAATAAATATATTCACTTATAAACAAAAACTTTCTGATTACAGTAAATTCTGAGGATTCGGAGACTTCTAAGTCAGAGGAGCGCTGAGGCCAGTCCACAGGCAGAATCTCCGCGTGATGTTACCAGGGCACTCTCCATTTAACGGGAAGGAACTGAGCTGCCCTGGTCCTCCCAAACTTCGAAGCCTGTTTGCTGCACCCACGCCTTCTCTACTCTCCCTCGCCTTCCACTTGCCGTGATTCGCGCACATCCCGCGTGAAAAGCAGATCACAGTTGCCATGGACGATCGTTATGCAGATACGGAAGCCGAGGCTCTAAGATGTGCAATGGCCTACCCAAAGTCACACGAAGGACAAAGAGGAGCCAAGCGACTGAGGTCCCTGTGATTCCGGAGCTCTTGTCCCCTGCCCGGGCTCCCTGGGCTCCCAGGTGCCCATGGTGCAGGCCTGTCTGTCCAGGCGGTTACTCCGGTCATGTCTCCTCTGCAGCCGGCCCTGCAAATGGCTAACCCTCCTGGCTTCCTGGGCTGGGAAGAAGGAGGCAGCGATGGCGTGCCGCAAGCGCCGAGCATAGGCCTGCAACACTAAGGTGGCACCCGCCAGCAGCTGCAGGGCGCCCGCGGTCAGTGCCGCAGTGACTTGGGGCGGCTGAACCTGAGGCAGGTGACAGTCGTGGGGCATGGAGTACAGCTCCCACTGGAAGGAGTGCTGTGCCGAGGCAAACACGCTCTCCACCGGAGGCTGGTTGAGGACGAAGAGGATGAAGCCTAGTAGCGTATATGAGGCCTTCAAAACAGAGAAGAGGATTGAGTCAGAGGTGCCATCAGGTCATTCCCTATCCCTGCCACCTACAGAATGGGTCGAGGGGAGGGGCTACTGTGACTTAGGAGCCAGCAAAGCCACACCCATACAAATGTTACCCTGTTATTCTTACTGCCTTTGAGCAAATATGTGTTGATACTTTGTTTATGATCTAACAAATAAAGCTTGCCTGAAGATCAGAGTGCAAAGCTAGCCACACTAGTTAGCCATAGAGGCCAGGCAGTGGTGGTGCATGTCTTTAATCCCAGCACTCGGGAGACAGACAGATCATCCTGGTCTGCAAGAAACTGATCCAATCTAAAAGAGAAACAGCTCGCACAAAGGTGATCCTAGCACTTGAGATCATACGCCTTTAATCCCAATACTTGGGAGGTGCAGACAGGAGTGATACGGCTGGAGGAATAGAGGAATATAAGGCGGGGGGGGGGGGGGGGGACCGGAGCTCAGTGCAGTCTGAGGCAGCAAGCAGTCTGAGGAGGCAGTCTGAGGACAGGACGGCCCCTTTGGTCTGAGCAGTGGTAGAGGTAAGAACTCTAGTGGCTGGCCGCTCTGCTTCTCTGATCCTTCAGCTTTCACCCCTGATAGCTGACACTGAGTTTTTATTATTAAGACCAATTAGAATTCATGCTACAAAAATATTTTAGGGAAAACTAATTAAAACTGGGGGTGTATCAACCGCCCAGGGGTAGAGTGACTGCCTAGCATGCAGGAAGCCCTGGGTTCCACCCAGTCACTGGATGTACCAGGAAAGGTGGCGCACGCCTTTGATATCAGCACTCGGGAGGCAGAGGCAGGTGGATCCATATGATTCCAAGGCCAGCCTGGTCTGCGTTACCCAGTTCCAGGTCACTCAAGACTACATAGCGAAACCCTGTCTTTAAAAAAAGCAAAACCAGCTCCACCAATCAATAACCAGCGCTTTGGTGTTGTGACGGTCTCGTCAGCTTGGTGGGATTGAGGAACACCCAGGACATCAGCAATGCATACTCTGGGTGTGTCTGGGTGTTTTCAGGGGGGATGAGCTCATGGGGGCTCCGTGCTAATCAATGATTCGATTCGTTGATGGGTCTACACACAAAGGCCTTGTTGGAAGGAAGTGAAAAAGTAGGAGGTTGGGCCCGGCTGGAGGAAGCAGTCACTGGGGGTGGCTGGGGGCTGAGCGTCGCCCTGGCCCCTTCCTGTATTCCGTTTCTCCGCTTTCTCGTTCTCCCATGCCTCCACATCATCTGCCTATGACTCTTAGGCGTGTCCAAGGATGATGACTCAGGCAAGCTGATGGACGAAAGCCCAGCCCTGAACAGACCCCTCCCGCCTGAATAATTCCAAGAGCACCCCTCCCTGCACTTACATCATACTTGACCGTGAGTGTGATGGGGACAGTGGGCAACTTCTGAGCCCAGGCCACAGCTGCCTGTGCCAGGAGGAAGGCCCCATAGTCTGTGGCCACTGTCACAGCTGTAGCGGCTAGGAGCAGTGCCAGCAGCCCCAGCCTTAGGAGACAGCTCAGCAACTCTTCGTGCGACAGCTTTGGCTGGGCTGCCTGGAGCAGCCAGCGGGGTGGAGAAGCCAGCAGATGTGAGGCACCAGCCTGGACCAGCTGCTGAACCAGCTGCCGAGTGGCGTAGATATTGTCGAAGCGCAGGTCAGTGAGGTAGCGGTGAAGGTACCAGGCAGACTCACCCAGGAGGCCCAGCATAAACAGCCCGGTGACCACCCGCTGAGCCCCCAGTACTGCCCAAGCCAGGAACTCCAGGCCAGAGAAGTCCTCCAGGATCTGCTGAGTGACCACGCGCGCGTGAAGACGGAAGGCTGAACCATTGCCCTCTGTCTCAAATGCCAGGCTCCTGCTGCCTGCCTGCCTGGCTGGGCCCAGTGCCTGGGATGCCAGGCGCAGCTGGTAAGTGGTGTTAAGCAGACTCTCCAGTGAGCCCTCAGTAACACAACTCAGCACTCGCCCAACTGCACCCACATTGGCTATGACGTTTGGTACCACGGCCACAGCCAGGCTGGCTACGCTGTAGGACAGTAGCAACCTGCGGCCTTGCTCAGAGCCCAGGGTAGGCACACTGAGTGCAAATAGGCAGCGGCTGGGGGGGTATCAGGCCCAGGCTCAGGAAGACCAGGAGACCACAGACAGTGGTCACCAGGGCAGGGGGCCCCTGAGGATAAAGCTGTGAAGAGACCAGCCAGTGATGAACCAGGACCGCAATGACACCGGCCAGGGAAGCACACAGGAGCAGCTGTGACAATAGTTCACTACAGCTGGCTGGGACAGGTCGGGAGAAGGCATTCCAGGCAGTCTGCAGGGGGACAAGTGCCTTGCAGATCCCCAAGCGCCAGAACTTCGACCTGGACACAAGGAAATAGGAGAGCCCTGCGTTAGGGGGGTGAGGGTGTCCTCTGCTGGTAGCCTGCTAGTAGACTCCACTCTTATAGTCACAGGGACAGGCACACTATCCAGACAGATCAATCAGAGGTATTCCATTCATGGGCGGGTGGGGGGGGTGTAACACAAACTGAACCAATCAGAGCCTTCCCAGGAAGTCTCTACAGAGTTGTCAGTCAACAGCCTGCTGTCTGCAGTGCTTTAGGATGTGGGGCTGGGTGTCTGGACTGAGGCCACAATTGCGGACTCTGAGAGCAGCAGGTAAACTGTGGAGGGAGAATGAGCGTGGCTGAAAGAGGGAATGTAGCAAGAGGAGAGAAGGAGGAGAGCTGATTTCTCCCCACTGTCTGTGTGGCTCACTGTTGGTTCCATTCATATTCTTTACAGATCTCCGTGTCCCCTCCATCATTTACAGACAGGGAGATGGCCCAGCCAGCCTCTCGGGGACATTTTCTCTTCAACCAGCCTTATATTAGTCATTGACCTAACATTTGTCTCTTTTTTATTTATTGTGTTTTATACATTCGTGCCTGCATGTCAGCATCACAATTCTCCACCTCAGTTTTTAATTACATTTTAATTTTGTGTGTGCTTGCTTGCACGCCTCTGTGTGTGTGTGAGTGTGTGTGTGTGTGCATGCAGGGGTGTGCTTGGGGGCATGTGTGCCCGTGGGGGGGTGTGGGTGCTCGCATGCCTCCATGTGTGTGTCTGTGTGCACATGAGTGCATGCACGTGTGTGGGGGGGCGTAGAAGTCAGAGTATAACTTGCAAGAGTCACAGGATGACTTACTTGGTGGTCTGCTTCTCCCCCTCCATCACGTGGGCTTTAATGATTGAACTTAGGTCTCCTGGCCTGGTATCAGGTGCTTTCCTGACTGAGATGTCTCAAAGGCCTGCATCACATGTTTTCTGAGGCAGGGTCTCTCACTGGCCCACTGCTCACCAATTTACCTACCGAGACCGGCTGGCCCGCAAGCCCCAGGGAGCTGTCTCCCCCTCCCCGGCGCTGGGATTGCAGGTGCATTCTCTCACGCCTGGCTTCTCCACGGGAGTTCTGGGCATTGAAATCAGGTCCTCGAGCTCGTGCAGCAGGCACTTTACTGAGTGAGCTGTCTCTCCAGCCCTCAGCGAATGTCTATTCAGCAATTGCTGCGAGCTCGGCGTTGAAGGGAAGCAGACGGACTCTGACCTCCTAGGGGCTCGCACTAGTGACAGCAGGAGGGAGGCTACACCACAGCTGGGGTCAGGGGTCAGTTATGAAGCATGGACACCTGGCTCATCACTGCTCTCTTTGCTGCAGATGACTGGATGGAGCTGGACATCCCCGGTCTCCAGGGCTGCATGCGGGATGTGCGCCCCCTACAGGTGCTTGTCACTGCTGCACACAGTCTTCGACACCTGTACCCCCTTCCTAGCCCCCCGAGGACAGTGAGGGATGGGACTATGCACTACTCTTCACACAGCATGATTAGTTTTGGAACAGGGAACTGAAATAATATCAAGGACCATAAGACCTGGAAGCCCCGTCGGGCGCACAGTCAGCCGGATATTCTCAGCGGCAGGGGGTGACATAGCTCTCGCTCTGAACCGCACCCTCTGCACACGCCCCTCATTCTGTTCCCACACAGCCTTACAGCCATTGCTATTATTTCCACTCTACCGGGAGGAAACTGAAGCTGGAAAGGTGAGGATTCACTGGCGGCCACAGCCGGCAAGGGGAAGACTTGAGACTGGAGTTCACGCCCGTTTCAAGGGGTTACTGACTTTTCTTGCCTGTGCCCCTTGTCCCAGCCCCCAAACCTACCCCAATCTGATGAGGTGTTCCATGGCTCCTCTGTTGCCCCTCATGGTCTTTGAGAGCTGTGTTCAGGCAGCTGCTGTGGCAGCCACGGCAGGTGGAGAGGAAGTGTGGGGACCGGAGAGTCCTGCAGCTTCTGCTTTCTTCCATTTAATCAAACCCTCCAGGGCGCCTCATCCTGCTCCTGTCAGAGGCCCACCTCTTGGGGGCTGGGCCAGCTGCCTCATCCTCTCCTGAAAGACAGTCAGGGGCAGCCAGGGGTGGGAGGAGAAGGGTAGGCGGAGATATAGTTTCCAAGCATTGCCTGTGATCCTGAGGGCAGGAAGGTAGAATTAGCCCATTTCACAGAAGAAGAAACTGAGGTTCAGAGAAACCATGCAGATCATTAACAGTTAACACTAGACTAAGAATTCCACCCTGCTTATCCGTCCCTTCTCCCACAGTTAAGCTCCCCAGAGGAATCCAAGCCCTGACTCTGGGGATGAAAACTCACAGAAGACCCACAGGGACCCCGGCTGAGACCACACTGTGCTTTTCTTAGCCACCATGTACAACCAGGCATAGACAATAATAAAAGTAGCCTGCATTGAAAACAGTGGGTGCTCAGTAGCTGCACATGTCCCTGTGGTGATTGCCCTGAAGACGATTCGAGAAGCCCATCCCCACCTAGCATGCAGAGACTTCTCCCCGGCATCAGTCCCCATCACTGTCTACATCAGGACTCTGTCCCCAAGAGGCCTCCTCCTTCATGGGATGCCCCTCCCCCTCGAAAAGGACACAGTTGACAGCCAGCTGCTTTCCCTTATAAGGACATCCTGCTGGACCATGGGCTAAGGCGTGATAAGGGGAAGTGACTTCACATAGGACATTCATTGAGGGAGACACCTGCAACCAGACCCTCAGAGGGCAGTGAGCCCCACCAGGAAGCCAGGAGCCTTCACAGGTACCCCACCCCCACCCCACCCCTTGCCTCTTTGGAAAACCCTGACACACAGTAGAGCCCAGAAGCAGCAGCCAATCCTCAGGTCTCATGGGGCTGCTACTCTCCCAGAGTTCACATCATGCTGCCTAGGTACCAGGTATCCCAATGGGACACTCACACTTTGGTGCAAAATGACCAAGGTTTTAAAGACAGCAAAGAAGGTAATAGGAAACGGGGAAGGCAGGAAGAAGGAGAGAGGGAGCAGACACACAGACACACAGACACACACACACAGTGACACTATTTTATTTTGCTGGCCAATCTTACAGGAGGATTGGGTCTTCTGCTGTCTAGGGGGCTGCAGGGAGCGCTTTAGCTGGCCTCTTTGAAGAGGTAGCAGATCTAAATGCAAGTGCAGGCTTTCACGTTACTGTGCTGTGTGAGCTTGAGCTAGACGCCGTTCCTCTCCGAAGTTCTCGTACAGCGTCCTCTGCTGTATAAGAAGAAAGCACCTATTCCATGGGTTTGGAAATACACACAAGTATTCAGCAGGCAGGACGTAAATGTCCATGCCATAAACCCTTCCCTCTGGGCTCTAGTCCTGCCTGAGTGGGATCTAGGCTGCTCAGACCTGACTGCTCAGGCCAGATGTTCTCCCTTCTCCCCACCCCATCCCACCCCCCAGCTTGGGTCTCATCAGGGTTTCCCACTGTATCCCATAAACCCTTGCCAGTCTTTGCCCAGCTCTGTAGCTGGTTAGTGAGGGAACAGCGGCTATTTGGGGAAGCCTCAGATGACTGAAGGAGAGCCGGAGCACAGGGGGAGCGAGGGGCAGGCGGTGTTTTGGGGTTCTTCTGGCAGATGTGCACAGTCACCTCTACTCAGGCAAGGCTGGCCTGGCCTCGAGGCCCACAGCATCCGGAGGGGCCTGAGTCACCAGAGGTCAACAAGGCTGGGCTGGGGGTGGGAATTTAATCTTGAAGGAATCAGAGCCACGAGACAAAGAGGAAGTAGGGAGTCTTCAGCCTTTCCCAGGGCCACTCAACTCACAGCCCCACAGTGTGTTGCGAACTTGTGCTTTTTAGTTTAGCGGTAAGACGGTGGCTGAGAATGCCCAGGTGGCTAAAACTTTGCCAGCAGGCTGTGGAGACAGCTCAGACTGTAAAGTATTTGCTGTGCAAACACGAGAACCTGAGTCCTAGCCCCGGATTCCGGTGGGGGGGGCAGCAGGGGTGGAGTGGAGAGCACTAATAGTCCAACTTGGGGAGGTTGGAACAGGATGGGTGGGTTTCCTGGAGCTTGCTGGCTGGCTAGCCTGGCTGAACTGTATCTCCAAGTTCAGTGTGGTCAGGGGACAGATGCTGAGGGCTGTCTCTGGCCTCTGGTTAGCTACAAGCATTCATACATACGTGAACGTGGACACACACATCTTACCATGGACAACCTAACAGAAACAGGGAGTGAGCCACCAGCAGAAGCCATAGAAGTTTCTTACTAATGGCATAAAAACTGAAAACCATTGTATTAAAACATGTGCACACGTGTGTGTGTGTGTGTGTGTGTGTGTGTGTGATGAGAGAGAGAGAGAGAGAGAGAGAGAGAGAGAGAGAGAGAGAGTTCAAGGACAATCTGAAGAGTTACTTCTCTCCTTCCACCATATGGGTCCGAGGGATTGAACTCAGGTCAGAAAGCGTGGCAGCAAGCTCCTTTACCTGCTAGGCCATTTTGCCTGCCCTGAAATCCATGTTCATACATTATTTGTTCCACTGAATGTATCCCAAATATGACTTTGCTTAGCATGTAAGAAATACACAAGAGCACGACTGGAAAATATATATTTATTTTTGCATCACTGCAAATACCCGAGGGGAGTCACTCACGCCGTGGCCTAAATGTTAGGTGGGCAAATGGTGACCACCTCTGTCCCTTCAGAAAGTGCTGTTGCCAGCGCTGTTCAGGGTAGCTAGAGCCAGGGATCACTGGGGTCACCTGAGACTGACCTTGAAGCTCAGACTGTGGGCTATGAGGTCATAGGTCTTCACAGGTCAGGAAGGAGAGTGAGTATAGGACAACAGGCAGAGGTAGGGCCCGGGGTGAGAGGGGCGTTTACGGTATAACCCTGTTGTGGAATAGAAGGTTCGTCTAAATATGTAAAGGCATGTTCCGTCTGTTTGTGTAGCAGAATATTTAACCAGGTAAGGATGTGCTGCATTTGTTTCACCTTGCCTGCCTAAGGTACCTGATTGATCTAATAAAAAGCTGAGCAGCCAATAGCTAAGCAGGGGGGAGGGGCTGGCAGACAGAGAGGATAAGGAGGAGGAGGAATCTAGGCGTGAGGGAGAACCAGGGAGAAAATGAGGGAGGCATCTGGAACCAGTCAGCCAGGCAGCCACCAGCCAACCAGACACGGAAGAAGAAGGAAAGTAGGACATACAGAATGAAAGACAAAAAACAAAACAAAACAAAACAAAAAAACCCCGAGGGAAAACATGGAAGAGGAGAAACATAAGTTGTAAGAGCTAGGGGAACAAGCTTAAGCTGAGGCTGAGCATTCATAATGAGTAATAACTCTCTGTGTCATGATTTGGGAGCAGGTGTTCCAAGAAAGCCTGCTATAAAGACCCCACACCAGCCACTCGGCTGCTGTTGCTATTTCATTTGTTTATATCTGGATCACACTATGTAGCCCAGGCTATCCTGACAAGCCTAACTCCTGCTCATCCTGCCTTAAGTCTCCCAAGCCCTCTAGGATGACAGGTGTTCACCACACCCAGCTTGGCCATTGTGTTTCCTAAGAGAGACAGAAACCCAGATTCACAGGTGTCACTGCTGACACTGAAGTTTGGTGACAGTGACTAACTGGAGGCAAGGAGGGAGAAGAAAGCCTTGGCAGGCACGGCCGTGGGGCTGGGGAGCACTTTGACAGGGTGAGCCGCGCACCATAACATGGAGTCTGCACCTTCCAGACCCCACTCCTCCTCCCCACCCTGCACCCGGGAGTGACCTGGAAAGGCCACACGGAAGGCTCTGTGTGTTCCGGTTTCTGTTGGTAGGGCATGTGGGATTGTATGTGCCAACTTGGCCAAGCCGTGTTACCATTGGTGGTTCAACATTATTCTGGATGTTTCTGTGAGGCTGGTTTTGACTAGCTTAACTTTTAGGTCAATGGACAGAGTAAAGACGATGGCCCTCAGGATAGGGGTGGACCTGGTCCAGTCAGTGAAGGGACAGCCTGAAAAGAAGAGGGGCCTGCGGCAGACGGCGGTCTTCCAATCCCAGCTGCCGCTCTTTCTCCACTCCAGCTTGCCAATCCCCAGGTCCCCATGCTGGCAGGTATGGGATTCACCCAGTCTCCACTGCGAGCCTACCCCTAAGACACATCTTCTTTCTCTTTTCCCTTCAGGGAGGTGTAGCAGCCATCGCCACCTGAGATTTCACCATTTTACAGTTTCTGTCAGCCACAGACCACAGCCCCCAACATTAAGTGAATCAGAACTGGAAATCTCAACTCCTGTTCTGAGCGCAGTTGCTCACCAAGGTCCATGCTGGACCTGGGAAGCCACCAGAGGAGGGGCCCCAGAGGGTCAGTGACTACTGGGATCATTCCAGCCCCAGGCGAGTTCTGTCACTCTGCCATCATGTTTGGCCAGCCCCCAGCAGTGCCACAGGGCCTTTGCTCGTGCTCTTGGGGGCCGCTGAGGTGCTGGAGCCTCCACAGAGCTCTGTCCAAAGGTAGAAGTGCAAGTAAGCAGATTGGTCCCAAGGCCACAGTGCGGGCGGGATGAGGGGG
Source organism: Mesocricetus auratus (assembly GCF_017639785.1). Lineage (NCBI taxonomy): Eukaryota > Metazoa > Chordata > Mammalia > Rodentia > Cricetidae > Mesocricetus > Mesocricetus auratus. The sequence goes on from NW_024429209.1 coordinate 11,798,363, forward strand.
TGGGCGTTACTGGGCAGCTGCAGATGACAAACCAGGCTGGCATTGTCTTGTTTGTCCTTTCTGAGCTCTGGCACTCCTGGCAGGCTCCAGAGGAGCCCTAGTGTATTTCCTGTGGCCCAGTCTCCCCTGTTCCCACACCACCACAGTGAGCGCCTCTGTCAGTGTCCCGCCCTCCTTCCTGCCTCAGGTCTCTTGCTAGTCAGTGAAGGGGACCAATGACACCCTGGGGACCAGTGCTGGGAGAGATGAAGACAGCTGCCACCGGAAGGGACAGAAGTTGGACATTCAAGACCCAGTCGACAGCCCAGAACCTGAGGTCATTGTCCCATGCTGCTCCTCCTCCTCCAGACTGCCCACCACCCCCATGTTTTCCTTCCAACAGAGCTGTGAGTGTCCAGCCATTGTGTCCAACTTCAACCCAATGTCAGCTTCTCAGAGGAGCCCACCTGAAACCCACAGCCCGAGCTGGCTCATCATGCGGTCATTTAAGTGGCGACTGTCGTTGTTGTACCTACTGGTCCACTCTGTTCTTCCTGCTACATTGGAACCACGTCACAGGCCGAGTTGCCTGCTGAATGGACCAAGGTGAGGAGCGAAGAAAGAATGGGGGGCACTTTCAAACCTGCAGTCGGGCTACTGAGCATTGGCTACGTGCCAGAGCCTGGTCCAGACGTCTGAGCTACACCAGAGAGTCAGAGAATGGCTTTTGCTGTTTCTACTGTACAACGTGAGGAGGGGGATAAACAAGGAAATAAATGAGCTGGGTGGCGGCGGCTCACGTCCAGAACTCCAGGAGGCGGAGGCAGGTGGATCTCTGGGTTAGAGGAAAGCTATCCGGTCTACAGAGTGAGTTCCAGGACAGCCAGGGCTGTTACACACAGAAACCCTGCCTCGAAAAACCAAAACATAAAAATAAACACCGCAGCCTCCTGAGAGCCGAGGAAGCGTAAGCATGTACAGGGGAGACAGCGCAGGAGGGGAAGTCGGAGACCAGTTCTGCAGAAGTTCTAGACCAGCAATCTGGTGTTCCGTTCTGAAAGGCCAAGAATCATCATATCCAGTATTGACCAACAATCTTTATTTGAGCGCATTTTTGATCAGCAGTATCAGAAATCATGAATCCTGTGGTCACTGGTCACAAGGCCATGGGCTTTTCAGTATGTGGTCTGTCCCTGTTCCTTAGGAGACACCACCATCCATTTCCAGAAGGCTGAAGCTGATTCAGTCTGGTGGTGTCACCTCCAGCTCAGGGCCCCCGATACCTCAGCGCTGGGAAAGCCCTCTGACTCACTGGAGCCTTACCAGCAAGTGTCCGACCCCAGGATGCCCACCCTCAGAAGGAAGTGAGGGCTCCACCCCCGGGTGTCAGCAGAGTTCCAAGCTACCCGCTGTCCCCACCCTGTGCCATTCACAGGATACCCAAAGCTTAAGCTGGAAATAAGGACAGCAAGTGTCTGCTTCCCGGCTCCAGCCTCTGCTGGCAGGACATCTCGGGGTCTCCATCTGCAAACATGCTACAGTGTGCTTCCTTTTTGCCATGATTTTCTTCAAGGCTTCCACTGACTTACACATTTTTCTCTCACCCCTGAAGACTGTAGCCTTTGCAATTTAGACATATTGACCATGGGGTGGGAGTGGAGAGGCCAAATCCAGCTGTGGGGGTAAGAAAGAGCTGGTGGTCTGCAGCCATGGACCACTCCCAAGGGCCACAGATGGGAGGGTCCTAGATGCATAATGGGGGCCCACCCAGCATGGCTTGACCTAGAGTTATAGCCTAAGGGAATCAGATGAGAAAAGAGAACCCCAAGCTTCTTGGGTAGACGTGTGAGCTGGGGTTTCTCAAACCCCCATGGTGTGTTTGCAGGGATAGAGAAGCGGCAAAGAAACTCCCAGAGGCCTGTGTCCTCCCTCTGCCTCAGGGAATGCAAGACAACTTCTGGCTGCTGGGTGTCTGCAGGGGAGACGGCTAAACAGCAAAGGGCAGAATTCAGTCTGTGGTGAGCAGCTAACCCTGGAGCTTTGTAGCCACGCCTCCCCCAGCAGAGTGGTGACGTCTTCAGAAACCTAAAGCCAGTGGCAGCCATAAGCATGGATAGCTCCTGACCCCAGGTGTGCAAGATAAATGCCATTTCAGGTCTGTCCCTTGGGGCTGAAGGGGACTTCTTTGCACTCTAACCACAGGACCAGCTAGCTCAGTGAGAAAAGCTTGTTCCTCAGGCAGCAGATCCAGGGGACAGCTGGCTTTGGAATGCACGAGAAAGAGAGAGAAGGAGCCTCAGACAGTGAGCTTGAGCCCCAGGTGGACCGCTGGAGGGCATCCTTGCTTGCTGCCTCCTATCAGATTACAGAAAAGAATTGCTTGATCAACTTGTGGGTCCTAGCAGCAAGTGACAGCAACAGCCCTTGGGGAAGGCCCAGCCCAAAGGGAAATCGCCATCAGGCTCAGAGGATTTGAACTGTGCTGTTGGTCAAGGCAGGTGGCAGGGTGGTGGTGTTGGTAGAGTGGGTGATGGCCCAGTCTGGGAAGGTGCCCAGCTGGAAGATGCTCTGTGCCCAGGTGTTCATGGCCAGGCTGAGCAGCAGGACGCCCATCAGGTTCATCAGGAGGCCAGTCCGCACCTGCAGTGGAGTGAGCAGAGCAGCAACGCCCTCAGAGCAGATGGCTGGGCCCACAGCTGGCAGCGCACAGCTGGCTGGGCCCACAGCTGGCAGCACACAGCTGGCTGGGCCCACAGCTGGCAGCACACAGCTGGCTGGGCCCACAGCTGGCAGCGCACAGCTGGCAGTACTGAAGTCAGCCACAAGTGTAGATGCTTCCCAGAACCCAGGCTGGCCCCCTGAGGGTCTCTAGATGCCAAGCGTCTGGCTACAGAGTGGTCTTGGGTTAAGCCCATTAACCACAAGGCTCCTTAAACAAGGTTATCAATCCCCCTTTAAGACAGAGAAAGCCAGTAGTCCCATTTGATCATGATGCCCCTACCCACACTCAGCACACCCATGTAGAGACACACAGCACAAGTATACACTCATGTTCATATGCACACACAAGCACAGGTGTTCACATACGCACAAGCACACACACATGCTGGAGGTAGAATTGAGACAGGGTCTCATGTAGCCTAGGCTAGCCTCAAATTCACCATGTAGCTGAGGTTGGCCTTGAACTCCTGATCTTCTTGCCTTTGCCTCCCAAGAGCTGGGATTACAGCTGATTTTCTATGATCCTCCTATGTGATGTTTCTGCCAATGTATTTACAGTGTCTTGGTTTGTGATTTTCTCTGTACTGCTACTATGAAACTCATGAAGCTGTTTGCATGCATTTGGGGCACCGGAAATCTGGGCCACGCTCACTTACATTTGGCTCCAAAATAAACCGTCTCTTCTCATTGAGGTAAGAGCTGCTTTTGCTTCAACAGCTGCAAGTTCAAGGCCAGCCAGGTTCACAGAGTAGGACATCTTAATTGTTCCAGGCCTGCTTCCTGGAAGGCCAGACCCTACATCTAATAATGCCATTTCGCCCAAAACCCACCCAGACCCAGAAGTCACGGCTCTGTGGATCTGGTGACATGGAGTGAAGCCATTTCCTCACTTTAGACATCTGCACAGGCTGGGCTTTCTGCCTGGACAGTCCCTCACCCCTCCGCCACCGCCATGGCTCCTTGCAAGGCTGGTAAGTCATCTTTACAGAAGGCCATCTTGCCCACCCCATTATTCTCTCCCCACCCCCGGCATCTTGTATCATTCTTCACTTAGCAATTTTAGCAATTACAAAAATCACACTTTTTTTTTTTTAACACGTGAGGAGTACGTAGTCTTCCAGTGGGCCTCCAGCCATAGAAGGTACCTTCCCAGGAAGCAGGTGGCTGTCTCTCCTGCACTGCTGCCCCCCAGTGGCTGGAACACAGATTACATTGGGCAAACCCAACTAAGGAAGCGTCCCGGATTCCCCAGCCTCACAATTCCTCTGTCCCCATTTATCCCGTTGGGGTCTAATGTCTGGTTTGGTAGGCTGACCTCAGCTGCCTGAGCTGAGGATACATTGAATGGTGGTGGCTAGGGACAGAGGAAGAGGAGGAAGAAAGAGTCAGAGAAAAAGGAGTACAGAGGAAGAGGAGAGTAGAGGAAGAGGAGGAGGTGAGGAAGAGGAGAGGAGGAAGAGGACTGTTCCAGCAGGGAGATCCAACTGGGGCGTGGAATAGACGGGCGATGCTGGCTCCTCTGGCGCTCCACTCACCCCTCCTCTTGCCAGACCATTGCTGGGAAGGCCACACCTACCATGTCTTTGACCAGCAGGTGTCCACTGGCGAAGGCAATAGAGTTGGGGGGCGTGGAGACTGGCAGCATGAAGGCATAGGAGCAGCCGACTGTGCCCGGGATCATCAGGTACAAGGGATGCACATGCAGCCGGATAGCCTGGACCAAGGAAGCCACAGTAAGAGACTGAGACAGTTGGAAAGAGGGTGTCAAAGATACAGAGAGACATGAGGACAGAGACAGAGAGACATGAGGACAGAGACAGAGAGACATGAGGACAGAGACAGAGACACATGAGAACAGAGACAGACACATGAGGACAGAGACAGAGACACATGAGGACAGAGACAGAGAAATGTAGCCGGACACAAACACATGACAAGCGGGCTTAGAGAAACGGTCAGTGACGACAGGGCCACACTGCATTTTACCAGGGAGGGGGCAAAGAAGCTTATTTAGAACCTCCCCCTTCCCACGTGAGCGAGCTGTGGTCCTAGCTCCTCCAGAGTAACTGATCCAGAGGTCTGAGTGGGACCCAAGCCAATGCATCTCTCATGTACTCCCAGGAGCCCAGGCTGCAGCTGGTCCAGGGCTGTAGGCCAAGAACTGAGGCTCACATAAGCAGACTTGTCTCTGCCCTTGGCCTTGCGATCATAGAAGCTGCCATGGGGCACCTTTGGTCAGAGCCTGGGTAGAGTTGAGAGACCAAACGGGTGTCCCCTTGGCAAACACTGCCATGTTCCTAATATGGAGAGTTCAGTGTGAGCTGGCCTTAGGGGCTACCTACCCCACCTAGAGTGTAGGCATTTTCTTGACAGGCTCTACCATCACCCCCAGTCAGCAGATATTTTGATTTTGATGAGAAGCCATATTTAAAAGCAAATGTCCTTTGTTGGCATCTTTTCTAGAAACTATCAGTTACAGACTTGGCAGACTTGGAGCTCCCTCCCCTCCTCCATACCACCTCACTCCATTCCTATTTCTACCAGGCGCCCTAGACTCTAGAACAGGGTCTGACTAACCCAGTGCCACTCCTCGAGGGCCTAAGGACTCCCAGACACCCCTGAGGAGGGCAATTTGCACACATTCTGCAGTTTCCAGTACCCATGCTCTTGCACCCAGGGACTCCCAGGTGAGCCCTGTCTTGATGCAAGTGGACTGTGCACATGAGAGAGGCCCAGCAGCTCTGCTGGTGATCACTTTCTGGAACTGTCTGTCTGTCTGTCCGTTAGGTCAGTGCTTAAACATTCTATGCATTTACAGTGGAATTCGTTTCAGGGGTTGAAAAAAGAACACACATAAGTCTGTGGCTGATACGGTGTCAATTCCATTAAAAATGGAAATATAAACAGAGATAAAGCCAAACCACCTCTTAAGTGGATACTTGTTCTGTTTGTCAACTTTGGGTTCTAGGAAGCATGTCCTATTGCTTGCTTTTCTTCAATGTTTAAATATAAAATTAAATAGTGAATTTCCTAGAACCCCTCCCCCCTTTTTTTGAGGCCGAGTTTCTCTATATAGCCCTGGCTGTTCTGTAGCTTGCCATGCAGACCAGGCTGGTCCTATATTTACAGAGATCTGCCTCTGCCGGGATTAAAGGTTTGCACCACCAGATCTGGCTGGCTTATAAGTCCTCGTATGAGATCTACATCCTGGCAGCTTGTGCCCTTAGCTAGTCCTGGCAGATCTTGGCCAAGTGTTGGCCTCCCTTTCTCCGGCTTTGTTTTCCTTCTGCCTGCTTTCCTCGGGATCTTGCTGAATCTGCAATAGATTGCAGGACTGACTGCATCTTTCTGTGCCCTGGGAATGGCTGGGGTGAGGTGGGAACTCAAAGATGGAAGGTTTGCTGGTTCTTGCCTAGCAAAGGAGGGTTCTGACTGCCCCCACCCCCACAGCCCAACCCATCTGAGACTGGTGCCTTTTAGAACAGAGGATCTCAACAGGATGGGACTTGTCCTCCAGGAGACTGTTGACAATGTCTGGTGACATCTCAGGTTGCCTCTATTATGGGGTGCTGCTGGCCTCTGGTGGGCGGAAGGTGTGGAATGCTCTGATACCTCACAATGTGCAGGGCAACCCTCCTTGCAGAAAATTCTTGGTCTAAAACAGGAGGCAACAGCTCTGTTGGTGGGCTTTCTGCTGTGCTGGTCTGGCAACTCAAGAGCTTCCATGGGACCCACATTTGACAATCTTTCCCTTCCTAAGAAACATGGCATGTCCTCATGGGTTACTTCTCCCATAAAGGACCTTGCTGCACTTTGAAAATTACCCCGCTTAGGCGTTCCTTTAAGAAGAAAAACCTGCCATTTGCAAACGGGCTCTATAGTTCAGACTGTCCTGTGAGTTCTAGAAGCAAGCAGGGCGGCTGGAGATACCTGGGGAAGTTCTGTAGCAGGGGACGCGGAGTTGGGAGTTGAGCCAGGGGTGCCCCTTCACCCTGCCCCACGGGGATCCTCACCAGCTCTGCTAGGACAGGCAGGAAGATGATGATGGTGGCCGTGTTGCTGGCAAACTCTGTGAAGAAGGCGATGACCGTAGTGATGAGCAGAACGGCCAGCACCGGGGGCACATGTTCCAGGGGGTGCAGCTGCCCACCGATCCATGCTGACAGCCCCGACTCCTGTGGACAGACATGCCTCCAGTCTCAGTCCCCCAGCGCCACCCTGCACAGCAGCCGCTAGTGCAAGCTCCTCCACTACGTGCTCTACGAGCTATAGCCCAGACCCATGAGACTCCATGACCTATTTGGTTAGAAAGCAGAGTCTCCGTTTCCATTTGGATTTAGCATCCAAAGTTTCAGCTTATGGCTTAGTCTCGTTTCTCCAATGACAGTCACCGCTTAAAATGTCTGCTATTCCTCCCATAAAAGACTAAGTATTGTTACTACATGGTGGAACATTAATATGAAAAAAATATATTCTATCCCATATACTATTCATAATATGGAACTTATGTAATGATTAGTTTTGCCAACTTGACACACTCCAGAACAGTGGTTCTCAACCTTCCTAAGGCTGAGATCCTTTATTTAATACAGTTCCTCATGATGTGGTGGCCCCAACCATAAAGTTACTTCCTTGCTACTTCATAACTGTAACCTTGCTACTGTTATGAATCATAACGTAAATAAGCTTTTTAGACATTAGCATGATCTTCGGTGACCTCTGTGAAAGGGTTGTTCACAGGTCATGACCCCAGGTTAAGACCCACTGCTTTAGAACCACCTGGGAAGAAAGTCTCACTAGGGATCGTCTGGATAAGGCTGGCCTGTGAGCAAGTGTGCAGGGGATTGTTTCAATGATGTCATCGATGTGGGAAGAAACAGCCCACTTTGGGCGGCACCATTCCCTTGGCTTGGCTCCTGGACTATGTAAGAGCAGGGAGAACAAGATGGGCACAAGTGAGCATGCATTCATTGCTCTCTTCTGACTATGGGTAAAGTGTAACCAGCTTCCTTAGGCTCCTGCTTTGACTTCTCTACTGTGATGGACCATAACCTGGGGTTGAGCATAGAAATAAACCCATTCTCCCCTAAGTTGCTTTTGTCGGGGTGTTTTTAATCACACCAACAGGAAAGGAAACAGAGATAGCATGCATCTGATATATCAAGCAGTGTGACTAATGATAGCTTTCTGAGCAGCCCTAAGGATTTTTGTCACCATGACAATAACACAGAAACCAACATTAACATGGTATCATTAGTCACCATCCTAAGCATCATCATTATCAAGACTGGGTACCTGCTGGCTCCTGCTGGCGCCTTCCTACCATCCTGTCCCTATTTTACTTAAGAGGAAAAATTACTGTGACTTGACCATGACCCTGTAGCAGTGACTGAAATACCCATCTGAATCTGTATGAACTTCTAGAAATTTCCCTACCATCTCCATGTTCCTCTGGAGGAACTGGTCTGTCACTTGACTCTTAATTAAGAGCAATGCCCACCCGGGTGTGGTAGCTCACACCTATAATGTCAGTACTTGGGAGGCAGAGGCGGGAAGATCCCTCGGCAACATAGAAAGTACCAGGCCAGTTTGGTACTGTCTCAAAGCAAACAAAAAGCACAAATCAAAGCAAACCGAAATAAGGGAAGTGCAATGTCCAAAGTGGACCATGGTTTCGGGGGCACGAAAGGACAGGAAGGCCCCCGCCCCGCCCCAATCCTCTCTCTCCTCTAACCAATGCCGCACAAATGCCAGGGTACCCTCTGACCTCTCCAGGAACGGTCTTGGTTAACAGTGTACCACACACTCTCTGCCACCATCAGACATATCTTCCAAAGACACCCAACCGGGCCAACCTATTTAAGACCTCAAAGCTGATGGTCCCCCGGTGGCGCCACTCAGCAAGGTGTGGTTAACAGTGCAGCCAGTAGGGACCCCTACCCCTACCTTAGGGCTTTTTCTGAGAAAGGTAACCTTGTAGGTTTAGGGGTCAATCCAAGGCAGAACTGATTGAGGCCCAAACACTGAGAATTAAATGCCTGCCTACCACCACCCAATAACAACCGGGCGTCCTCTGTGCCAGAGCACATCATCCATGAGAGGTGCTTGACGCCTGCTCTGAAGCAGTCACTGCTCAGTCTGAAGTTATATTTATTAGGAATTTATTTACTTTTGCCATACTGGACACAGAACCCGGGACTTCACACATGTGACGCAAGCGCTCTGCCACTGAGCTCTACCTGAAGGTCAGACTTTCCTTTTTACTTTGGGACTAAGTTGTCCAGGCTGGCCTTGAACTCACTCTGTAGCCCAGGCTAGCCTTTGACTTTTGATCTTCCTATCTCAGTCTCCTGAGTAGGTGGGATTGCATGCCCACGTCACCATATCTGGCTTCAGAACCTGACATTTCTCGATTGGTTCTGGGTCACAGAGTTGTCTGGACAGAACAACACACTCGCTTCTCTGATTTACCTTAGAAGCTATTTCAGGGCCTGAGTAACAAGAACTTAAGAAGCTATGTGTGGTGGCTCATACCTTTATGTCAGCACTTAGGAAATAGAAACAGGATGATCAGGAGTTCAAGGCTAGCCTTGGCTACATAGCAAGTTTCAAGCCACCCAGGGCCATACAAGTCTCTGTCTAAACAAATCCAAAAACAAAGAACCAAAATCAAAACAAAAACAAAGGCTTAGACGTAGTTCACTCTGGGAAATTCCTTGTAGAGCTTAGGCATTTTCTGCAACCTGCAGAGTTCCATGAGGCTGGGCCATGCCTCCCTGCCACAGGAGCACAGGGCAGCTGGTGTTCCCTCAAGCCATGGCCTGGCACAACAACCACAGTTAGCCAGAGAGGGGCCGCTGACACAGACTGTTAATGACCAGGCACGCCGCCATCAAGGGCTTCCTGTGGCTGGCCTCTGAGCCAGAGGCCTCTTGCCAGCTTCCCAATGCCTGGACTTGGGCTCCTCAATGGAGGGAATCTTCTTCCTCTAAGCTCCCTACAGTTCTGTTGGGGATGCTAAGGGGATTTCCCCTAGCCCTTTTCAACCCCCAGGAACCTTGGGCTTGGTTTCCTTGGAAACAGACCCCAGAATTCCCAGAGAGGCCGGAGACCCACAGCAGCCAGAAGCACCTTGGGTAGAGTTAAGGGGAGGTGCTTAGCCCTCCCTGCTGTGTCCTTCTGGGTAACTCCCTTCCCTGTGCCTCAGTTTCCTTATCTGTAAACCAGAGGTCACAAGGGAGCAAAGTAGTTGATTTAAAATACTTAGTAAAGTGTCTGGGCACTGTGAGGGCTATGTGGCCAGCTGTCGTTAGCAGTCACCAGATGCCCGTGGGGGAACTCAGAACTGACTGACTCAGTGCCTGACCAACTGTCATCTGGGAAGAGACGCAAAGGTGACCAGCAGATCCAAGGCCACTTTCAGATGTGGATGAAGGGAGACTGGGCCACCAGGGTGGTGTCTCTCATCCCTGTTTTCCTCAGCTAGATTCCTCTCTTTGTTCTCTTCTCTGCACAGTGTGGCCATGTTTCTTAAGGAAGGCTCAATTCTGGTGTTCAAAATCCGAAGTCTCCTGGTCAGGGACTAGGAGCTGGACACACAGACACACAGACAGACAGGAAGAAGGGCCACAGATAGATAAATGGGTGGCAAGCTCCCCTACTTCTTCCTCACCCTCCTGACCTGAGACAAAAACCCCACAGCTTAAAGCAAAGGTCTCGTGGGCTTTTCCTCATGATAGTACCTTACTTTGCCTATGGACCAGTCAGACAAGTTTAAGGCCAGACCAGTAGGCTTCCCTGTCTTTGTTCAAACAGTCTAAACCTCAATTGGGGGGAGGCGGGAGAACTCCCTAAAGACCTTTAAAACCGTAGCCCTCAAGCTGGGTGGTGGTGGCGCACACCTTTAATCCCAGCACTTGGGAGGCCGAGGTAGGTCTACAGATCAAGTTCCAGGACAAGCTCCAAAGCTACAGAAAAACCTGTCTCGAAAAACAAAACAAAAACAAACAAACAAAAAAAAAACAACAACAAAGATCCCTCGCCCTAATGGAAATGCTGGATTTTAGCCTCCCAAGTCCCTGCTATGCTCTTGCTCTGCAGGAGTTTTTCTCTGTGTCTCTCTGTGTGAGTGTGTGTGTGTGTGTGTGCACTTGCCTGGGTGTGATTTTCCTAGGGTTGATTCTGCCTGTTGCTGTCATCTGTGTCTTGAGATTTTCCTTGATGCTATCTGTTGTGCTCAATTCTTTAAGTGGCAAGGAAAACGGATCTAATCAAGGCCCCAGGAATGTGACACTGGGGCCCTGGGAAATCTCTCTAAAGGCCTCATAAAGCACAGTAGACCCGGCTCAGCTAATTCTTAGGAGAGACAAAGCAAGTTTGAGTAAACATATGGCTGCTGGGTATGTGTGAGCATTTAACCGTCGCAGAACTTTAGAGCTCTGTGACCTTAGATAAGTTTCCTAACATCTCTGTTCCTCCATTTCTTTAAGTGACTGTGAGGGTTAAATGGATGCATGGAAAAATGGCCATCCCTGTCTGTGAGCACCAAAAAGAATTTGTTATTTGTTTTTTAAAGTAATCTGATAAGCAATAGAGTGTTTTCCTTGATGCTGGGCTTTGCTAATATTAATTTAATTTCCATGACCATGCATGAAGTAGATGGTACAATCATCCCCATTTCATGGTTGAAGGCACAGGAGCTTGGGCTGGCTGATTTTATGTCAATTTGATACATGCTAGAATTATCTGAAAGGAGGGAACCTCAATTGAGAAAAGCCTCCATGCTGTCAGGCATTTTCTTAATTAGTCATCAATGGGGGGAGGCCTAGCCCATGGTAGGTGGTGCTGTTCCTGGGATGGTGGCCCTAGATCCTGTAAGAAAGCAGGCTGAGCAAGCTATGGAGAACAAGCTGGTAAGCAATGCCCCTCTATGTTCTCGGCATCAGCTCCTGCCTCCAAGATCCCAACCTGCTTGAGTTCCTGTCCTGGGTTCCCTTGGTGAGTACCTGTTTCCTGGAAGTATAAGCTGAAATGAACCTTTCCTCTCCAAGTTGCTTTGGCCATGGTGTCATCACAGCAACAGTAACCCAGCCTAGGATGGAGCTAAAAGACATGCTCTGAGCCCAGACTCGGAACCCTAGCCATGCTGTTAGGCTTGCACCACTGTTTCTAGGGCTAACAGTCCCACGTATGAACCAACTCAGACTTCCAGTGGAAAGCGGCTGATGGAGGAGCCCATGTCTCTGCCTGCCTGCAGGACTCACTGCCTCCGACTTAACCTCAAGCTCCCAGAGCTGGGATTTGTACTTAAGATGTGATTTACGCCATTTACACGCACGAAGGCACCGGACACACGATGCTCACCTGCCAGCAGCTATGGCAGCTGCAAGGCTGTGTGTGCTTATGGCAATGGCAGGGATCCGTTCTCTTCCCAAAACCTCGCTGGGGTGTGAGCGTGATCAAACGAGTCCCTGACTCACGTGGGCCTTCTGAGCACTGGGATGGCTAACCTTCACGCCAACTCAACTGAACTTGAAATCGCCATGGAAACACACCTCTGAGAGTGTCTGTGAGGATGGTTCCAGAAAGATTTCACTGAGAAGACCCATCCCATGGGCTGGGATCCCGGCTGAATAGAAGGAAAGTGGGCAGAATGCCTTCATACTGTCACCTCTCTGCTTGTCGTCTGTGGACACAGCGGGACCAGCTTCTTAAACTCCTGCCACCATGCCCAACTATATCCTCAAGCATCGAGGAAAAGTAAATTCTTTCTTCCTTACGTCGCCTTTGCCAGGTAGTTTGTCACTGTCCTGATGCAATGACTAAGACAAGCATCCTTAAGTGTCAGACCACTCCTGGGTGTCTAGACCAGTGACAGGGGCAGGTAGCTTCATATTTTCATAAGGGAGAGGGCACCAAGAGGCAAACAGGGCTATTTAGGAATGACTAGGTGCTAAGGGTGGGAGGGACAGGGTCAGGGACAGGGTCAGGGAGTAGGGTTATATAGAGCACATTGCCCCAGTCTCTGAGGAGTCAAGACGTTGAGATGCCAGGGAAAGTTTATTAGAGAAATTCTGGGGTGGAAATGAGTCTGACGGGGCTGGGGGAGAACAAGAGGCTAGCGGGCTGCAGGGGGAGGGAAGAAGGAGGTAGGTACGATGGCAGGGAGGGAGGGAGGGAGGAGCTAGATGTATATGGCCCCACACATAGCCCCAGGGAAGCCCTTAGACCAGTGTGGAAATATACGTGGTGTCTAGTGCATGCTCTGCAGCAGGAGGCCTGAGGAAGCACTGTTGTGGCTTCTGGGGAATCCACATGTCCAGGCCTACCTATGCTCCAGCCAGGGACCCTCAAGCCTTGACTGGCTCGATTACTGTCTGGTGAAGGCCCTGGGCAGGGTCCAGAGGCCAAGAGGTATCACAAGCAGCCTGGTGGCTCCTGGGCCAGATTGTGCTGCCTGGGGACAGAGGCTGGGGTGAGGGGCATTGGTAGACAAAGGCCCTACTGAATAGAAACCTTGGCTGGCTGCCCAGTACTGGCCTCCCAGCATGCACTATGGCCCTGCATCCCAGTCCCAGGGGCAGGGCCCCTCCACCAATACCCCGGCTTGGGAAGCCTCTGGGGTACAGGGTCTCCAGCAACGCTAGCCCCAGGGCCAGACTGCGCCCAGTTACTTAGCAAAAGGCGACTTAGCCATTGAATTGTGCAGCCTGAGCCTCCCCATTGCCCTCCACTGGCCCTTTCTCCAATGTCCAATCCAAATAGCCAACCACATCAGGCTGTGGCCAAAGTGCCGCTGTGTTTTGTAACACTATGTGACAACTCTAGCAGGTGCTTGCCCTGTTATTCCCATTTTATAGATAATGAAACTGAGACCCAGAAAAAGGTCTTACACAGGAAAAATTGGTGATTCTAATAGAGACAGTCTGGTCCCACCACAAGGCATGATCCTCCAAACCTGGACAACATGCTACTTCCTCCAGGAAGCCTTCCCAGATATACCACATGTCTTCAGTTAGGGTTTACTATGGCTTTGAAGAGACACCATGACCATGGCATCTCATAAGAAAACATTTAATTGAGGGGCTCACTGGCAGTTTCAGAGGTTTGGTTCATTATGATCATAAAGAGGAGCGTGGCAGCGCGCAGGCAGACATGGTGCTGGAGCTGAGAGTCATGCAGGCAACAGGAAGTGAACTGACTGCCACACTGAGCGAAGCTTGAGAGAAAGAGACCGCAAAGCCCGCCCCCACAGTGACACACTTCCTCCCACAAGGCCACACATCTTAATAGCGCCACTCCCTTTGGGGGCAATTTTCTTTCACATCACCACATTCCACTCCCTGGCCCCCACATGCTTGTAGCCATATCAAAATGTAAAAATGCACTCAAAAGTCCCCATAGTCTATCACAGTCTCAAACTTGTTTCCAAGTCCAAAGTCTCTTCTGAGACTCATGGCAATCTCTTAAGTATAATCACCTGTAAAACCAAAGTCCATTGGTGGCACACACCTTTAATCCCAGCACTGGGAGGCAGAGGCAGGTGGATCTCTGTGAGTTCGAGGCCAGCCTGGTCTACAGAGCAAGTTCCAGGACAGCCTCTAAAACAATACAGAGAAACCCTGTCTCGAAAAACCAAAAACAAAAAACTAAAAAAGAAAAAAACAAAAAAACAAAGTCAGGAAGCAGATCACACACTTCCAACATATAATGGCACAGGATGTACATTACCATTCCAAAACGCAGGGAAGGGAGCATAGTGAGGAAATACCGGGCCAAAGAAAGACCGAAAATCAGCTGGGCAAACTCCAGAATCTACATCTCCATTTCTAATGTCAAAACGCTCTCCACATTTCCAACTTCACTCAGCTTTGTTGAACGCAGCACACTTCTTTGTCTTGGGCTGGTTCCACTCCATGCACAGCTCTCCTCGGCAGGTACCCCACGATTCTCATCTTGGGGTCTCCAAGGCAATGCAGACTTCAACCTCACAGCTTCACACAATGGCCTCTCTAGGTCTCTATTCAGGGACGCCCTGACACAAGTCTGACCTTAGCGGCTGTCCTTACGCGCAGAGGCAACTTCTGTAACTCGTTTCTTCTGTTCTTAACTCCAAAGCCAGAACCACGCAGCCAAGGCTGCCAAGTTCTGTTGCTTACTGGGGCTGGAACATGGTTCCCTCATTCAATTACATCTTCACCAGCTTTCTGTTTTTCTTTACCACCTAAACTTGGCTGTCCTGGAACTTGCTCTGTAGACCAGGCTGGCCTCAAACTCAAAAGATCCATCAGCCTCTGCCTTTGCAGGGCTGATATTAAAGGTGTTTAATTCGTTTCTCCAAATCGGAAACTTAGCTGGGTGGGATCTTGCCTTGAAGTCGCCACTCCCTTTATTCTATTTCTTAATCTGTTTATCTTCTTGAGTAAAGACTTTAACTCCTTTCCACTTTCTGGAGCTCTTTTTTTTTTTGCTCAAATCATTATAAATTCATTATAGTTACCACTAATAACCATACATGAGTCTATACTAGGCTTTTTTTGAGATTTCTTTGCCAATGAAATTAATCCAAAACTCTTCACTTTTGCCTCAGGCAGGCTTTTTAGGCTAGGGCAAAATGCAGCCACTTCCTTCACTGAAATATCTCTAGGCAACATACTAAAATTCTCCTCTGAAACCTCTTGAGTGAGTCCCAGACAGTTCAAACAACTCTTAGCGCCTCCATCTCCCATGATACTAGTGTGGCCCATTAAGCAGTGCTTAAGGAATTCCCTGCTTTCCAACCCACAATACCGAAGTCCAAATTCCTCCAAACAAAAACATGGTCAGCCCTGTCACAGCCATACCCCACTCCTGGTACCAACTTCTGTGTTAGTCAGGGTTTACTATTGCTGTAAGGAGACACCATGACCATGGCAACTCATAAAGGAAATACCTGAGGGGCGGCTCACTTAGTTTCAGAGGTTCAGTCCATTATAATAACAAAGGGGAACATGGCAGACGGTGCTAGAGCTGAGAGAGCAACAGGAAGTCGACTGACTGTCACATTGAGTGAAGCTTGACAAAAGAGACCTCAAAGCCCACCCCCACAGTGACACACCTCCTCCAACGAGGCCACACCCCCTAGTAGTGCCACTCCCTTTGGGGGCCATTGTCTTTCAAACCACCTCACCATGAAGAGGGCATTTCAGCCTTCCTCGTATCAGAGACACTCTTAACTGGCGATGGTTCTGAATGCCTGAGGTAGAGCCTTGTATGCTGCCCTCCCCTGGCTGAGCAAACAGGGTGAGCAATTGATCTCTTCAGTCTTTGTCCCCTGTCTTTAAAATGGGCACAGCAGCTGAGGACATACCTCAGATGCGTGATATCCTGGGTTTGATCCCCAGTACTACATAAGACAGACATGTTGGCATACGCCTGTAATCCCAGAATTGGGGAAGTGGAGGCAGGAGGTCGAAGGTTCAAGGTCGTCCTTGGCTGTGTAGCAACTTTGATGCCAGACTTGGTTACATGAGATCCTGTCTAGCAGAATGGAGTGAGCAGGGCTGGGCTGGGACAATAGCAGTGAGTAGCCTGTGTGTGTGGGTGTGTGGGTGTGGGGGGGGGACGTCTGAAGATGAGTCACTACTTCAGCTCAGCATCCAAGTTCTCTCTAGCGCACATGAGGCTTCTAGACTTGAGTACCGTGTTCCATTTCAGGCCCTGCTCCTACTCGGACTTCCAAGAGACTTAATCAACCATTGCCCCACTTTCCCTACCTGTAAAATGGGGATAGAAACTTCCATCTTAGGGCCAGATGTCAGCATTAAATGAGATGATGCCTTGATTCCACTGCCAGTGAGTGCCAAGGCTTGTTTAACTGACCTCGGAGGTAAATAAGCAAGAAGCTGAAGGGAGGCAAGCTTAAAAGCGCTCCTGCGAGCTTCACCCGAGCCTGGTGTCAGCCTGCCTCTGAGCTCAAAGTCTCAGGAATTGTGAAACCACACAGGAGCCATATTGTTGCTAAGGAGCCGCACTGTTATGAAGTCTCTATACCTTACTGGAGGAAGTGTCTGTTTCCTAAACCTTAAGAACCCTGCAAAACATGTTTTTCAACCTGGGCTTAATGCATGAACCCATGATGTATGATTGTCCTTTGCCTAACAAAAGCATGTTTTCAAGATCTCTTGGTCAATACCCATGACCACCTATATGCCATGATGTATGACCCCCTTCCCTGATAAAAGGGACCTCAAAAAGGCAGCGAGGGGCTGCTATCCGAAATCCCAACTTAGGGTGAGCCTGTTGGTGGTGGTGCCCCTCTAAAATAAAGCTGGCTCTCATGACACTTATAGGATTGGCCTTTCTCCTCAGATATTAGGGCTTAACAGAATGGCATTCAGAATGGCATGTATTAGTCACCATTGATATCTGGCATTCATGTCACCAGAATCAAGGGTACTGGCTTTGGAGTCAGACTGCCTGGATTTAAGTCCCAACTCCGCAGCTGCTGTGTGACCTTAGGCAACTTACTTTACCTTTCTGTGTTCTGACTTCGTTGCATTGAATGGGGTAATGGCAGCATCTGCCTCAGAGGTTTGTGGGGAGATCTCCCTAGGGTCATATGTCAGAAGTAGGGTGACTGATGTGCTCTGTGTCACCCCAATGCTAGTGCTAGCCCTGGTGCTTGCATATTGAGGGACCCCAGGGGCTGTATCAGACCTCATGGCTCCCTTTCTCCACCACAGGCTAGAGTCAAGAACTGTCCTAACCTGGGTACACAGGCCCTGGCTGCCTCTTCACTTGTTCCCCAGAGTTGCAGTTGGGGGTTGGCCACACCTTCTAGCCCACAGCTCCAGGCACTACTCAACCACAGGTTCAGAATACCTCCTGGGCTCACAGCTGCCCACAGATCCCGGGCCTGCGGCAAGCATGCCTCCTGAGCCTCAGTCTCTGCCCTTCCCGTCCACAATCCCCATTCCTCCTAAGCCTCCTCAGTGGCCCCTCCTTCCTGGCGGAGAGCCTGTTCCTCCAGGGTCCACAGCAGCTCCTCCAGGCTTTCACCTCACAGCCTCCACTGTTCCCTGGCCAGCGGTCCCCTCCTCCCTCCCTGAAGGCCCCCTACTCCTGCCAGCCTATAATCTCCGCTCCTCCAGTCCACTGCCCCCAAGTCTCCCCAGCTCTTACCTCACAACCTTTGGCCATGGCGAAGCCACCTCCCAGAAGAAGGATGATATTCCAGGGCACCGTCTCCTGGGCTTTCTTCCAGCTCAGCAGGGGCTCAGTCTCCGAGTTGGGAGCTAGGTGGAGAAAGGGACCCAGTTCGTCTCATGGCTGCTTGACTGTGGGGAGGCATGGAAACCCTGGAGCCTTTGTGGGGACTTTTGGGGGCCCCAGGAAGCCAAGTCTGCGTCTAACATCTGCTTTGGAGCTTTAGGGAGAAACCTCAGCCCTCGCTCCAATCAGAATGGAAATAATTTTCAAGGCTGCTATAGTTAAGTACATTCTCGACCCAGGCTCTCCACACTGTTTAAATGTCTCACCAGCCTTTCTGGCTAAGAGCTATTTTTGTCCTCATTTACAAGAGAAAAGGCTTTTCTCTGTGTTTGAATGTGGGGACTGTGAACCCAGGAGAAGTGGTTTGGCTCTTGGTTTTGAATACCCATTCTCCAAGAAGACAGGGTCTCTGTGCAGCTTTCTGTGTCCCAGACTGCAGCCCAGGAGGCTCCGAGGCTGCAAGCCCAGGATCTGTGGGGACTGTGGACCCAGAAGAGCTGGATCTGGCCTTTTGGCTTAGCATGCCCTTTCTCAAAAGCAAAGGGCAGAAGGAGGAAGGAAATTGAGAAAAATAAACTGCAGATCCTTGAGCCAATGGCACTGTGGGGCGGCTACTGTTTCCTGGAGAGTGGCACTGGGCAGCAGTGGCTGAGGCGGGATAGGTGGAGGGAGGCAGGCTGGGCTCTGCAGGCCTGGCCTGGATTTGGGAGGAACTTGCAGTGCTGAAGGGAAGGCAGGTGACAGCCAGACTTGGGACATCAAGTCAACATCCCCTTCATAAGCTGGGTGCCTTGGGCCAATGACTCCTCTCTAAGCTTCGATTTTCTCATCTGCAAGATGGGATGGCAATGATTCCTTCAAGGACTCGGGAGTTCAAGGGGCTCAGTCCATAGCAAGCCCTGGTTCTTCAAATGACCAACACATCCCACATGCCCACCATGTTCTTATTGCTCTTCTTCATTCCACAGACACAGAAAGTGTATGGGGACCTGCTCCTTCCTTTGAGAACAGACATGCCCCAGGGAAGACAGATAATAAATAAATACACAACAAAGATAGAAAACAGCATTGCTATAAGGAATAATCAAATAAGGCTGGGCAGTGGCGGTGCACGCCTTTAATCCCAGCACTG
Organism: Mesocricetus auratus; assembly: GCF_017639785.1. NCBI lineage: Eukaryota > Metazoa > Chordata > Mammalia > Rodentia > Cricetidae > Mesocricetus > Mesocricetus auratus. The sequence continues at coordinate 11,817,447 of NW_024429209.1, forward strand.
GGGAGGCAGAGGCATGTGGATCTCCGTGAGTTCAAGACCAGTCTGGTCTACAGAGCTAGTACCAGGAGAGGCTCCAAAGCTAACACAGAGAAACCCTGTCTTGGAAAAAAAAGGCATAATCAAATAAGTCATAGAACAAAGAGAGATGGAAAAGGAGGTGTTTCTGGATGGTGTATTCAGGGAAGGCTTCTCTGGGGAGGTGGTATTTGGGCAGAGCTCTGAATGATATAGTTGAATAAACCAGGCAGACATCTGAATGAAGAGATGCTTGGGCAGGGAAGAAATAAAAGCCATCCTTGTCATCATCATCACCATGGTACTCACCATCATTGCTATCATCATCAACATCAGTACCATCATTGCAATCACCATCATCATCACCATCAGCACCAACATCATCACCATCATCATCAACATCAATACCATCATTGCAATCACCATCATCACCATCATCATCATCATCACCATCAGCACCAACATCATCACCATCATCACCATCACCATCATCATCAACATCAATACCATCATTGCAATCACCATCATCACCAATATCATCATCATCACCATCAGCACCAACATCATCACCATCATCATCATCATAACCACCATTGCCGTCATCATCTGCCTATCAACCACAGCGCAGTGCCCAGTTACTGAGGACTAGGCCAATACTGACTGGCTATTAAAGAGACACATAAGTGCCAGTGGGACTCATGAAGGGAAGGTCCACACTCTAATTTCAAAACTCCAAACTGACAGCCCTCTGCAGAGGGGACATGGTGACTCCAGGGACCTAATTGATCACACTAAGTGACTTCACGCTACTGTTATAACTCCTGTGTTGGCTTTGCAATTTGAATTATTTGGTAATATCTAACATTAGGGAGATTTCGTGCAGAAATCTGGGTTCATTGCTTCTCAGAAAATCAGATGGGAACCAGTTCAGTCTTTGAGTATGGTAACAAGCAGTGAAAATAGAGGGACATCTCCCCCCAAAAGTGGAATTGTTAGATGTGAGTGTGTATAGACCTTGATGTGCCCAGGGTGAGAGGTCCAGCTGGACTGGTTTTAGAATCACCACGGCAACACACCTTTGGGTATGTCTATGAGGCCATTTCCAGAGAGGTTTAACTAAAGAGGGAAGACCCGCCCTGGATGTGGATGGTGTCATCCCATGGGGTGCGGTTCTAGAGTGAATCTATAGGAGAAAGCAGGCTGAGTGCCATCTTCATCTGTCTCTGCTCCCTGACTGTGGACACGAGGTGATCAGTCGCCTGCAGATCCTGCCGCCATGCCTTCCCTGCCATGCCCGACTGTTTCCCCTCAAACTGGGACAAAGCAATTTAGTTTCATTCTGTTGCTGTGACAAAACACCCTGACAGAAAGCATCTGAGGGGAGAAAGGGGTCGCTGGGCTCATGTTTGCAGGTCACAGTCCACTGCCATTGTGGGGGATTCAAGACAGTGGAACTCCGAGCAGCTGTGTGCTACAGGCAGGGAGGGAGTAGGCTGGAATCCGCGAAGGCTCAATATGGAGGAAGGTGAAAGGAGGACCCTGGAGAAGAGAAGACACACCCAGGAAGAGACAAAGAGGCTGAGACTTCAAAACAGAGACACACGAGGTAGATTCTGAGAGGAAAGAAACTCTGAGAGAAGGGAGACCTGGAGGGGAGGGAGACCCTGTGGGGAGGAGAAGGAGACCTGAGGGGAGGGTGATCCTGAGGGGAAGGAGACCTAAGGGGAGGGTGATCCTGAGGGGAAGGAGACCTGAGGGGAGGGTGATCCTGAGGGGAAGGAGACCTGAGGGGAGGGTGATCCTGAGGGGAAGGAGACCTGAGGGGAGGGTGATCCTGAGGGGAAGGAGACCTGAGGGGAGGGTGATCCTGAGGGGAAGGAGGACACCCTGAGGGGAGGGGCACAATGAGGGGAAGGAGACCTGAGGGAGTACTACTTGGCTTTTTAAAGACCTCACTAAATGTCTTTAAGCAGTTTACCTCCCCAGTGGTCAATCAGTTTAAGCTAAGCTCATGTTTGCCTGTCTGGCTCTTCAGGCATCTGAGTTGCAGCTCCTACCTTGAGGAAAGTTTTCTATAAGCTACCTGAAAGTAAACATAGTTGGCTTCATGGGCCACTGTCTTTATACTCACATAACTAAAATCACACAACTTCCAAGATTACTGAGGAAGTGCAAACCCTGTTTTACAAACTCTGGAAGCTGAAGTTCATGTAACAGTCACATGTCAGGATATATTTTTCTTTTGATTTTTTTCCCTAACTATTTGAAAATGTGACAAGGATCCTTAGCTCATGAGTTGCAGGGAAGAAACAAAACAAAGAAAAAACATATATCTGCTGGATCTTGCCCAGGGACTATAGCTGTTAATACCTGTCCTGGACAGTCACCCGGGCAGCCCCAAGTCCTCAGACAGGTAGTGCACTGACCGTACTGACCTTGGTTAGCAGAGCTGTCAAGCTGCTCCCTGGTTCCCAAGCCCACATCTGTCCTCCTCAAGCCCAAGACTCCACCAGCCCTTCTCAAGCCCAAGACTCCTGCGGTGACACTGTGACTGTCTTACCTTTGAGGTCAAACCACCACTTGAGTGAGGGCTTCTGGGATGGGAAGAAGAACAGGATGATGACAATGGCCACACCGGTGACAGCATCCGAAACAAACCTGCAGGGAGAAGGCCGCAGCACATGACCCTGGCTCCTGACAGACTTGTAAAAGAGGGTCTGCAGATGGGGAGAGGTCTCCTAGAAGGGACACTGAGGCCTGTGGGACCACCATCCTGTATTGTGCCCAGGTCAGATGTGGCTGCCCAGGTAGGCCCAAACTTTTGTGGAATATTAGTTGAAGATGGGTTACATTTGTTTATACTGCGGAACATTTGTTTTAGTGACGCAAGGATGTGTTGCATTCTTTGTTTAGCTCTGTGAAGCTGTGTTACTTTGCCTGTCTAAAACACCTGATTGATCTAATAAAGAGCTGAACAGCCAGCCAGTACCCAGGCAGGAGAAAGGATAGATGGGGATGGCAGGCAGAGGGAATAAATGGGAAGAGAGATCAGGGAGAAGGAGGTTGGGGGAGCAAAATGAGGAGAAGAGGACTCCAGGGACCAGCTTCCCTGTTACACAATGAGCAATGGAGTAAGAAAGGAAGAAAGAAAGAGAGAAAGAAAGAAAGAGAGAGAGAGAGAAAGAAAGAAAGAAAGAGAGAAGAAAGAGAGAGAGAAAGAGAGAAAGACAGAGAGAGAGAAAGAAAGAAAGAAAGGTATACAGAAATAAAAGGAAATGCCCGGAGGCAAAAGATAGAGGTATAATTTAAGTAAGAAAAGCTGGTAAGAAACAAGCCAAGCTAAGGTCGGACATTTTTAAGTAAGAAAAAGTCTCTGTGTCTGACAGGACCCCCCCACCAAGAGCCAAAGAGCAAAGAACAAAAAAACAACAAAAACAAAAACAAAACAACCCAACAACACCAAGCCATTACCCAGGATGCCATAGGGCATTTTGCTACTGTCAAACAAAAGCTTGGCCTCTTGATCTAAGGATCTAGATTAGGAACTTTTCAAAGACGGGAATTTAAGAGGCACAGGATATTGGGGTCTATATATTATATATTTATATAAATATAAATATAATATATTTATATTAGGTCATATAAATCACCTAAACTTGGACCCCAAGAAGAGCCCTGTATGTGCTGTGTCTAATTTCTGCTGGGTTCCTCCTGACACAGGCAGCTCACCACCAGAGAGAGTTTTCCACACCAGCCACGCCCAGGCCCACCAGCCTCGCAGCTACTCCAAATCCCACTTCCACATTCGTAAGGACTCACACTATGCCTTTGTGGGAGCTTGATAGACGTGAGACCTTCAGGGCAGGCTTTGGGTGGGAGTGTTCAGGAAGCAAAAATGGCCTGCTTAAGGCCAGACCAGGGTCTGTGGAGGGGTTGGGTCTTAAACCCCAATTTTCCCAGCTCTTAGTTCGAGGAAGCCCAGAGCTCATTGCTAACTTTTGCAGATCACACCATACAGGAGTATTTGAGATTGCCAAGAAGATGGAAGGGCGGGGCCAATCACACATCATGAGTGGAGCCGCTTTCCTGCCACCTCCACAGGGGACGAGACCGGTGACAGCGATGGGAACATACAGGAAACATACAATCAGTGAGATACTCTGTGGGGTTAACCCTGTTGTGGGGCTACCCATGTTGGTAGCGTGTTTCACACCCTTACATGTGACCACTCCTCCACCCAGCCACTCTGCTTCTAGACATTTATCCTCAAGAAATAATCAGACTCTTATGCCCACCCTCCAATAACTGCCCGCTACTCTCAGGGAAAGGCCTGCGTTTAACAGTCTGAGACAGGTTTTGGAGACAGGTGCTTATCCACCCTTCCCACACAGTGTCTGTCCGTCCTTCCTTCCCACCAGCTCCAACAGCTGAGTCTGTCCGTGCCTCTGCTTCATTCAGCCTTGGGTTCTTTCCAGAACCAGTCACAGTCAGTGCCCGCTCCATTGTATAGTGCAGCCCACCCACTTTCTCAATGCACCCAGTCCAAGCTGCAGTCACTTGACTGTCTAGTGCCTGCTCTTGTCTGTGCCCCCGGTACCCGCCCCACAGGACCTGGTATCCGTGAGTGAGTGACTAAAGGGACTCATGGTGCATTGAGTGACACAGAGGCTGAGCTAGGCCTCTGACACCCTTCGTCTGAGCTCTTGTCACCCGAGAATCCCAGAGTTATCCCCCTACCTCTTCTGGGAGAGGCTTCTACCCCTCCAGCTCCACACGGCCCACCCCAGGATCCCCCCACCCAAGCCCTGCCGTGTGGGTCCGCATGCAGAATCTCACCCAGGGGCGAAGAGGCTGGCCCAGCCAGGGATGAACTTCGGATCCCGGGAGAAGAGGAGGATGGCAAATGCACAGAACAAGATGAAAACGGCCTGTTCGGCAAACCTGTGGTGGAGAGGTGGAGCCGCGCTCATCATCCTGGGCTCAGAGAGGAGCCCTCCCAGGGAAGCCCAGAGAGAGGGCCGGGTGCTCCAGGGGGGGTGGAAGCCATTTACCTCTGACAGGGACCCCAAAGGCTTCTATCATTGTTAAGGGACATTGATCAAGGTCCTACAGAAAATCCAGATAGACAGACAGAGAGCAAAAGAAAGACAGAGAAGCAGAAAATGGGGGACAAGCAGGGAGTGATGGAACACACTTCTAATCCCTGCACTCGGGAGGTGGAGGCAGGCAGATCTCTGTGAGTTCAAGGCCAGCCTGGTCTACGTAGAGTTCCAGAATAGACAGAACTACATAATAGAGAGATCCTGTCTAAAAATAAAAGTGTGGAGGTGTGGGGGTGGGGGTCACAGAGAAACAGTCATATGAACAGACTGACAGATATACCCAGAAAGTGATAGGCACTCAAAGAGGGGCTCACACAGGGAGGGGCATGGCCAAACTTGGAAGCGGGGTACATAGAGGTGAAAAGCAGACTCCCCAAGTCTGGGAGAAGCAGCTAGCAGTACATCTAGTTCACAGACTGAGGAATGGAGTCTTAAGGTACGTAGGAAGCAATGGCCAAACCACTCCTTGAATCTGAGCTTGCTGAAGTCTGCATGTTTTTTTTTAAGATTTTATTTATTATGAATACATCATCCTGCCTCTATGTATGTCTGCAAGCCAAGAGAGGGCACCAGATCTCATCACAGATGGTTGTGAGCCACCATGTGGTTGCTGGGAATTGAACTCAGGACCTCTGGAAGAGCAGTCAGTGCTCTTAACCTCTGAGCCATCTCTCCAGCCCAGTCTGCATGTTTTTAATCACATGGGACACGGTGCTGGGAGGCAGTGTTGGATAGCCAGTGTACTAAAAGGAAAAGGGTATTTATAAGACAGGGAAGATGCCCAACTGAGTCCAGCCAGAGCTTAATGGTCTGCCCCAGGGCAAGGCAGGAGCCATCTTCCGCCTCTGCCACCACCCTCTCAGCCACTGGGCCTGAGGCACACCTGGCGCTCAGCCAGAGTCAAGCTGGAGGTAACTCCCCTGAAAACTCAAGGGCCATCTCACTCACACCCCAACCCTCGCTCGTACTTGATGGGCCCCAGGTTCTGGAACTCTTCTCGGATCACAGCTCGAGCTTTGTTCTCTGCGTCAGCTCTTATCTCAGACTTCTTCTTCCTCCAGCCCCTGGGATGGAAAGGGCGAGGTTAGGAGGGGTGGCAGGGGAAGGGATTGCTTTACACTTTAAGATTACTTTTTTTGTTTATTTATTTATGTATCCATGGGAGCTTTCACGTGTCCTGGTGTGCATGTGGGGGTGAGAGGACAACTTGCAGGGGTCGGTTCTTTCTTACCATGTGGGTTCTGGGTATTGAACCAGGCTAGCAGCCTTTACCTGATGAACCATCTTGATTTGATGATAAAACATTTAACTTCTTAACTACCTGCCCCCCCCACGCCCTGATCAGCTGTGGAAACCCCTTCTGAAGCCTGAAAACCTGATGCTTGGCCTCCTGGCCTCTGTTTTTCTTTCCTAAACCTTATGATCCAGCCGGCCTTTTAAACACGGCTGTGTTCTTGGGCTTTAAATCCTTTCATGAGTCAAACACACACGCACACACACACAAATAAAAAGTCAATGGAACAAAACAGAACTAGACTCCATTGCAAGTGAGAATTCAGGCCATGGTGAGGACATCTCAGACTATCTTGGAAAGGAGGGCTATTCAATCACCGTGCTGGATGAGGAGGTCAGTGGATTCAGAGTCCAGAATTTGTTCTCAGTTCTGGAACTGAGTGATACTGCGTGCTGTAAAGTATTTATCTTGTTTGTTGTTTTGTCTAGGTTCTCCCTACATGATGGTTCCTGTTGTCAGCTTGACAGGATTTAGGGTCACCTCTGGCCAGGCTTGTGAGAAACTTTCTTGTGTTAACTGAGGTGGGAAGATGCTCTTAATTGTAGGTTGGACAGTTCCCTGGGCAGGGAATTCTGGACTGTATAAAACTGGAAGTGAGCAGCTCAGCATACAGTCATCATTCTCTGCTGACTGACTGTGGGTATGATGTGACCTGCCGCTCTGAGTGTCCCCTGTCTTGACCTCCCCGCCACGGTAGACTGTGCCCTTGAACTGTGAGCTGAAATAAACTCCTTCTCCTTTAAATTGCTTCCACGAGAGCCTTCAGGGGAGACTGGCACTGAGCAGTGGGGTCTTTGCTGGGATTAAAGCCGGCCATGTGGCTCTTAGGCCTTTGGAACTGGTTTATGGGAAGTATTCGGGAGAGTTTTGGAGCTCTAGGCTAGAAAAGCCTCCAAATTCTGGAAGATGAGTTTAATGAGCCACTCTGGTGAGAGCTTGGAAGACAAGAATGCTAACAGAAATGTAGATAGGCTCAGAGGGAGCAGGGGCTCCATCAGCTCCTGGAATAGGGGCTGTTTTATGATGTTTCAGCCAAGAGACATTGGATTGAGAGATGATGGACTGGTGTGTTCAGCAGAGGAAATTTCAGGGCAGGAGAGTGTTCAGGTTAGTTCTGAGAAAGCAGCTCTGATTGGTAACAACAGCTGCACCATGGAAGATAGCCTACGCCGGGACGTGTCCAGTGCTCCTTAAGGACAGCTACTTCAGAGGATCGTCACACAGGAACTGACACAACCGTGGTCCTAGGGGGACAGGCTACATCTGCAGCTGGCAGCAGAACTTGGCAGCATCCTTTGTGTGCAGCTGGGTTGGAAGATACGAGAGATGCATGCACACGCACCCACCCCCCCACACACACCCCCCCACACGGCCATCGTCATAAGAAACCATGAAGAATAAAGATAAACACGAGAGAAGGGCACAGGTTTACATGTTGGCTCAACACCATCACTGGTCCAGGACGTCCGGGAAGCCAGAGTCACCTTTTCCTTTGTTCAAAGGCATAGGGTGGGACCCTTTGGGCTTTTCTGTCTCCCCTCTAGAAGAAGGCCCCACACACCTGCAGCTCACTCCACCATAGAGGAAGGAGATCCAGAGCCAGCCGACGAGCAGGAACAGCAGCATGAGAGGGAAGGCGAAGATGAACCAGGAGCCGAAATTCACCACATCGCACTGTGGAAAGAAACTGGAGAGCAAGGGAAGTGAGGACAGCCATCAGAGAGATCCATCAGGGCAGGCAGGAGGCCTCCGGAGGGGGGGTCAGGGCAGAGGTAAGGGTCCTGGGAGTACAGGAAGAGAGGACTCCTCCCCACGACAGAAGGCACCTTTCCTTCTGTGCGGGCTTGGGTTCTGACCCAGTGGAACCACAGTGTCTTGTGTGACAGACAGTGAAGTGGGCAGGTTGCATCTTGACAAACTCAAGGTCCATAGGTCATCATTCAGGAGGCAGCACACCCAGCCCAAATTTGAGCGTCATTTGTTTTTACGTGGTGTTTATTAAATGCTGGCATCTCTTTCAAATGCTTCTTGTGATTTTGACAGAAAACACACCATATCTTGGGCAGGACCAGGTGGTACATGTCTTTAATCCTAACATTAGGGAGGCAGAGGCAGGCAGATATCTGTGAATTCAAGGCCAGCCTGGTCTAAATTGTGAACTCCTGGCCAATCAGAGCAACATGGTGAGACCCTATCACAAACAAAAATGAAAACAAGCAAGCAAAAATATGGTATTAGATTGGAAAGGAAATATGCTATAAAATGCATCAGATGAAAGAATATGGACATATAACTACCAGTAGCCAGTTACAAATAAATAAACAAGACAGAACAAAACATGAATACTTATTGTCTGACAAATAAACAAAAAACAGCAAACTGAAGAGTGAGACCCTGAGAGGATTTCATCCTTGGTTTTCTTTGTCTGATTTTCTACAATAAAAAGTGTATGCCTTGTAATCAGGCAGATGAAAAAACATAATAGTTAAAATGTATTAATATATTAAGGGTAAGTTGTATAAATTCCTAATATCAAAATAATACTAAAAGGAACATAATAAAAATGTCCATAATTGATTAAATGTAATACCCTAGATGGGATCATTTCTAGCCTTCAGAATATATATTTTCTGTAACATTTTATGATAAAAATCAGGCTATAAAAGTGTGACAGGCTATATAACAGTATGACAAAAAAGGTATTACATAGAAACATATGGTATGGATATACTCATAGTAAGAACTAGAAGGAAGCCTGCTGTCAGTGGTGTTGAAAGTATTCCAAATTTTAAATTTTTCTGTATTTTCTAGAGTTTATAGTGTGTGTTACATCTTGTCACCAGAACAAATGAGTAAAATGTGTTTGTGCAAAGAGCAGCTAGTTCACCATAGCCATTCCAGTCTCCCAGGTTCCTGTGGGGGCTCAGTGAGCCTGAGGGACTCCCCTGTCTCTGTCTCCCAGTGCCGGGATGACAAGTGACCACATCTGTATTTTTACCTGGTGCTGAGGATCTAACTGGGTCCTATGCTGGGCCAACCCCAGTGACTTATTATGAAAGCCTCTATGTCCCTCCTCCTTCCCAAAGATCCACGTATTTTACTGAAGTCAGCGTGAGCTGTGGTTCACATGAGGAAGTCCCAGCACTTCCTCCTGCTTTCGTGTTTCAGGCTGGAGCCCAGACCTGCTCCTGTGTCACAGCTGAAAACCCTAGATATCACCCATCCCCTTCTTTGTTTGCTTGTTGTTGTTGTTTAGTTTGCTTGGTTTTTTTTTTAAGACAGGGGTTCTCTGTGTAACAGCCCTGGCTGTCCTGGAACTCACTCTGTAGATCAGGCTGGACTCGAACTCACAGAGATTCTCCTGCCTCTGCCTCCCAAATTCTGGGATTAATGGCATGCGCCACCACCGCTCAACCTTCTTATTCCTCGATGCCCAGCTCAGACCCTGATTGCAACCCAGAGCCCATGGCTTCCTATCTGTCTCTAAGGAGGGGCCCTATAGCCCCATCCCCAATACCAAACACCCATTGGGAAAGCAAGAACCGGAAGACTAAGCCCAGATCACCCCAGACCTGAAGCAGGACCATCTAAGCTTCAGGCCGTTCGGTTGCTGATAGAAAACAGGAGGCACAGCCAGGACTAGTGCCAATCAGGGAGATGGAAGGATGCCTAGAGTTTGTGCAAGTCAGTGCTTGGAATCCTGGGATCTGCAAATCACAGAGAATCTTGAAATACGATTTACAAAGCAGAGCCTGGGCTATCAGAGTGAAGCCAAGAACGGGGGAGCCCTGCTCTCCTGTTCTCAGGTCTGGGATCAGCCACCAGTCAGTGCCTAGAGACCCTATCTGCTGGCAGCCGGGCTCCCCTGCAGGAGCCAACGCACAGAAGCCTCCTCCAGGCTCACCCCTGCCATGGGCCAACCCCTCCAGCAAGGAGCTGAGTTTTACATCCTGTCTCTCAGGGTCTCACTGTCTTACTTCTTGGGAAGCTGAATGCTGGGGTTCCCATGCTATGCTTGTGATCCACTCCCCTCCCCCATTCTTTTCAAAAATCGTTTGCTTGTTTGTTTTTGAGAGGATGTCTTGCTAGTGTCTAACTTGTGAGCCACAGTGATCTTCCGGCCTCAGTCTGTGGGGGTGTCCCCACCGGCTCTCCCTGGTCGAGACTCCCAAGAGCAGTCGCCTCAGAGCCTCTGCTCTTCCTGAAACGCCCTTTCAGCCTCCACAGCTCACACTCTCCCTCTAGGGCTCTTTGCAGATAGCCCTGGACTGACTGTCACCCCAGGACACTGGTCTTGTCACTCCCGCACCCCCTGCCCCCTGCTTCATTTTATTTTTATGCACAGCACCCAACCATTTGCTTTTCTGTTCTGTGTTTTTGAGACAGGGTCTCAAGGAGCCTAGGTTGACCTCAGACTCCATGAGGATGACCTTCAGCCTTTGACCCTCCCAGAATATCAGAAGAGAAGACATGCCATGCCACCTAGCATTCATTTGCTCTTTGCCCGTTGTCTGTCTTTTTCCCAGAATGGAGGCTCCCCCCCAAAATGGAGATTTGATGATACTGGGTGTTTCTGTGTCCCCAGAGGTAGGCCAAGAGTCACTTGATATCCATCCTTTGCTGGGAAATAAGGGGAGGAAGAGAAGGACAAACCTTTGGCCTATAGGGGACACTGTGTCTAACTCTGTGTATGTGTATGCGTGTGGGTGCCTGCATGCATGTGTGTGTGTGTGTGTGTGTGTGTGTGTGTATTTGTGTGCATGTGGAGGCCTGATGTCAACGCTGAGTGTCCCCCTCAATTACTCTCCACCTCAATGAACCTGGAGCCCATCGTCGCAACTATATTGGCTGGCCAGTGAATCCCCAGGGATCTATCTGACTACCTCCCCAGAGCTCGATTACAGGCTTGTACCACCAAGCCTCACTTTTAACTGGGCTCTGGGGATCCAAACTCAGGTCCTCATACTTGCACAGCAAATGCTTTGCCCAGTGAGCCATCTCCCCAGCCCCACACTTACCTCTTGAGCTGGCCAAGCAGGATGAGGTTTGGGGCTGTGCCCGTGAGGGTGGCAGTGCCCCCGATACTGGCTGAGTAAGGGATGGAGATGAGGAAGCCCTTCCAGATGTTTCTGCGATATTCCTCCTCTTTGGAGTCATCGAGCAGCTCCAGTGGGGCCCCTGCCTCCTCAGGGTGGCCTCTGTGGGAAAGAATCCAGAGAGAGGCAGTTAGGGGCAGTCAGAAGCCCTGGTCGCAGAGGGAGCCAGCCGCCCAAGGCTCTGCTTGCCGCAACAGGGCTCTTTCTAGAGTCAAAACTGCCATGGGCCCTGAAACCTGAAAGCCTTCAGCTCAGATACTCTGTTCAAAGAATTTACCCCCAGCAAACAATGAGATAAGTGTCGCAGCTGGTAGCAGGGTTCACCACAGCATTAAATATCATTTTACCCAAAAGCAACCTGAGTGTCCATTCAAGGGGGATCGGCTACATGCTGAGCTGGGTCTCTTTCTGGATGGGATGCCTAGACATCTGTTAAAATGTGTCATTTCAGGGCCAGTGGGATGATGGCTCAGCGGGAAAAGGCCCCAGGAGCTTGTATGGTGGAGGAGAGAACGGACTCCTACAGGGTGTTCTCTGGCCTCCACACACACTGCGCATGCCATGCAGGCTCAGGAACACGTGCACACAAACTCAGACGAAACTACAGTTTAAGAGTCTAATTTAATGGGTGACTTGAGAGGCATCTGTTGAATTAAGTGTCTGTATCAGGAATCGCAGGAGGGGCAGCTGATGTCCTTGCCTGGGTGTTTGTTGTAAGAATACTCATGTGAAACTGTCTTGGGGATGCAGTGCATGTATTCTGGTCTGCAGTGGAATACACAATCTTCTTCCATTTCTTTCCTCAGGAATGGAGTTATAGTGTTCCCCCACTTTTGTTTCTTCTTTGAATTTTCTGTATTGTTTTCCTTGTACAGTTTTGGGAAAGAAAGAAACAAAGTTACTAATTGTCTCTTTGAGAGACTATGAAGAAGCCAGAGGTGGCACGACCTTCAATTCCAGTGCTCTGGAGGCTGAGGCTGGAGGATCCTGAGTGTGAGGTCGGCTTGGGCTACACAGTTAGAACCCTTTGTGTCAAAATCGGGGACTTGTATTTGGCCGAACTGGCTCACCAGTTAGCCTCAGGAGTTACCTTGTCTCTGCTCCCCAGTGCTGAGGTAATAGGCATGCTCTGCCATGCCTGGCTTTTAATCACTTTGATTCTGGGGATTTGAACTCAGATCCTGAGGCATGAGAAGCATTTTATAGACTGAGCTACCACTCATCCCTTAAAGGGCTGCTTTCTGTCTCTGGCTGCCATAGAGTGCTTATATGTGGCTAGAGTTAGGAATTGCATGTTCAGGACCTGAGGGGGGTGTGGTATGCTGACCATCTTGACTAAAGCAATCAGTTCACCGAATACACGCATCTCAAAACATCTTGCTGTTTGTCAGTTATTCCTCAATAAGTCAGGAAAAGGACAAAGGAATAAAGATTAAAAAAAAGGAATTGCATGGTTCAACAGTCTTGCACAAAGCCCTGGGTATGGTCTCTAACACTAGAATGATAGCGAGGTAATCACCCCTGTGTAACTAAGCAGTTTCCAAGACATACATTCACAATTTTATTTTCAAAAGCAAAATTGATTGATTTCAAGAGGACCTGAGTTTGATCCCTGGGACCCACATGGTGGACGGAGAGAACTGACTCCTGCAAGTTGTCCTCTGTGTACTGTGTCTGTGAACACACACACAAACACACACACACACAGAGAGAGAGAGAGAGAGAGAGAGAGAGAGAGAGAGAGAGAGAGAGAGAGAGAGAGAGAGAGAGAGAGAGAGAGAGAGAGGCAATCATGGGTAGAAGGCTAACTCCAAGTCTGGGGGTCTTGTTGCTTCCCTCCTGAAAGGAGGGGCCCAGGAGAATAGACTGCGAATGTGTCCGTGTGTGCATGTTTGCCTGTATGTGCATATGTGCCTATTTCTACACGTGAGTCTGTGAAAGCCGGAAGTCAACCTTGAGCATCATCTTCAGGGGTCATCCACCATTTCTGAGCGGCATCTCTTGTTGGCCTGAGCTCACCAAAGAGTCTAGGCTAGGTGGAATCTAGCCTAGGAATCTCCCTGTGGACACCATGCTTGGCATTTCCTTCCTTCCTTCCTTCCTTCCTTCCTTCCTTCCTTCCTTCCTCCCTTCCTATATAGATTCTGGAATCAAACTCATCTTAGTTTTTATGAGACAAGCACTTTACTGATAGCTACCTCCCCGGCCCCATGGCTGCTTTTTATTTAAATTTATTTTACGTGCATTGGTGTGAAGGTGTCAGATCCCCTGGAACTGGAATTACAGACAATTATGAGCTGCCATGTGGGTGCTGGGAATTGAACTCAGGTCCTGTGGAAGAGCAGTCAATGCTCTTAACCACTGAGCCATCTCTCCAGCCACCTGATGGCTGCCTTTTAGTTTGATATAATTAAAAGTATTGAGGTAGTGAGCGGGGTGGTAGTGGCCCACACCTTTAATCCCAGCTCTTGGGAGGCAGAGGCAGGCAGATCTCTGTGAGTTCTAGACCACCCTGGTCTACAGAGAGAGTTCCAGGAAAGCTCCAAAGCTATACAGAGAAATCCTGTTTCAAAAAGCTCCCCAACAAAGTTTTGAGATAGTGTCTTGCTATGAACCCAGGTTAGCCTCCAACTCTTCATCCTTCCTCCAAAGGGCTGTAATTACAGGTGTGTGTGTGTGTGTGTGTGTGTGTGTGTGTTTACACCTGGCTAATGGTTGCTTTTTAAAAAAGCAGGGCCTCACCTAAACCACAGTGGTGAAGGGAAGAAACCTGGACCCTGGACCAGCTGGAGAGAACTTGGATATTTGTCGTTGTTTAGAGGGTTGGTTACAAGTTGTTATTGGTAATGGTCAAGAAAAAAAGCTAAACAAAGGAGATTCGATTCAGAGTTCATGTTTTGAAAACACACACACACACACACACACACACACACATACACATATATGATGGAATATAAGGGTAGATTATTGAATCTATTCTGAAAATAAAAGGGAAATATAGATATAAGATACAAAGACAGATAATTTGAATCTACTTTTAAACCAAAAAAAGCAACTACTAGTTTTCACTATTTTACATTGGCTTTGATTTTTTTTTGTATACTGATACAAAGCTGAGATCACTTTTGTTAGAATATAGTATACATACATTTCTAATCTTGTTCAAGGTATAGTACCTATGTAACTCATTTCACAATGTAATGCAAATTTTTAGCCCTTGAAAGTTACTATTACTATTTAGAATGATAAGGAAATGCAGGTTAGCAATTAGTTACCTATTACAATCAAACTTGTAGTCATAGTAAGTTTTCAAGGTCAAATAGATATATTTTAGATAAACAGGTTGTCTTCAAACACTTCAGAGATCTGTAGAATATAGCATTTAAGATTTTTTTGTTTTTTTTTTTTTCGAGACAGGGTTTCTCTGTATCACTTTGGAGGCTGTCCTGGAACTCGTTCTGTAGACCAGGCTGGCTTTGAACTCACAGAGATCCACCTGCCTCTGCCTCGAGTGCTGGGATTAAAGGCGTGTGCCACCAACACTCAGCACATTTAAGATGTTTTAATAACACAGATTCTTTTGTTTTTTATGACAATGAGTCGTGTCTGCTCCTAGCAGCACCAATCTACTGTGGAGAAAATGATGGGCATCGAAGAAACTCCACATGACGTTTACTTTCTCTGTGGCAAAAGTTATCCATTGGGCAAGAAATTGCTCTTGCCTCGACTGCTGACAGTATGCTGTCCAAATTGGACAATCAGGACACAAAAGAAAGGACTGCCAAAACTTGCCAAGACAAGGTGGGACAGTCCTTCAGAATCCTGATTCACATAAAAGTCTGTCAGATATGCTAGGCCTGTAGGCTGAAGATGGATGCCCCAACATTGTAGAGGGACCTTGGGTGACTGTCCAGGCAATCATCTGTTTCTCACATTTTTTGGAAGTCTTTACTTGTACTTCCTGCTTACTCAGGTAATATTATTTCCTTTTCGGGTCTCTGATGGAGTTGAAGATTTCATAGTTATAGTTATAGTGTTCCTTGTTACCAGATTCAGAAAAGAAATTCACTAAAGAAATGTAAAGTGTATAAGGTTGAGAGACATAAAAAGATAGTTTTGGTAATGCAAGTTAAAATAGAAAGTGAATTAGGTACAAACTTTTGGACTCACCAAGATAGGCTAGATATGGAGTAATTTCTCTGAATTTGTCAATTGTTAATGGACTAGATATTGCTGATGTATTTATTGCCTGTATATATTGGATATAGTATTGTCTTATTGTATATAGTTTTTCTTATATTAGTTATAGCCTTTTTATTCTTAGACAAAAAAGAGGAAATGCGGTGATGTCTTGCTTATACTCTAACAAATAAAACTTGCCTGAAGATCAGAGGGCGGAGCTAGCCACTATCTAACCATAGAGGCCTGGAGGTCTGTATAGACAGACAGGAAGTGGGATGTCTGGGTGGAGAGAGGAATATAGGTGGGAAGAGACAGGAGCTCACTCTCTCTTCAGTCTGAGGATTTCATAGAGGTAAGGGCTCTAGTGGCTGGGTGCTCTACTCCTCTGATATTTCAGTTTTCACTCCCCAGTATCTGACTCCAGGCTTTTATTATTAAGACCTATTAGAACCCGTGTTACATATGGGTTTGTCAGTCACCCCATGAATCAGACTTGGGAGTGCCCAGAAACATGGTCAGAGCTTACCCTTCTGAGCTGGCGAGAAACTGCATCTCCGTCGGCACTGTTCGGAGTCCATTTCCCCGCACAGCAGCTGGGGGGGAAGAACAAGCACGTTAGTGACTGCCACGGGGACCGACTGGGAGTTTAGTCAGTGCAGACAATCAGGAATGAGATTCCGCGGCCAAGATGGCGTGCAGTTCGCTGAAGAAAAAATAATGAGGCAGGTCAAGAGACAGCAGGGGAGAGGAAGGAGGGATGAAGGAGGAAGGGGCAGAGGCGCATGGAGAGAGGGGAGTAAAGGTCGGTGCTCTGCATTCCACACTCCGAGCTAGCATCTGTGTTTGGAGGTAACCACACTGCCAGGCTGACTGACAACCCCTAACTCAAACTGAGGCTGACCTGAGAGGCCATTGCCAAAACTTACCTGGGAAGGATGAGCAATGTGAGGGATAGGCTCCATCAAATTCATTCATCCATTCATCCATTCATCCATTCATCCATCCATTCATCCATCCATCCATCCATTCATCCATCCATTCATTCATCCATTCATCCATTCATCCATCCATCCATTCATTCATCCGTTCATTCATCCATTCATCCATCCATCCATTCATTCATCCGTTCATTCATCCATCCATTCATTCATCCATCCATCCATTCATCCATCCATCCATCCATTCATTCATTCATTCATTCATTCATTCATTCATCCATTCATCCATCCATTCATCCATCCATCCATTCATCCATCCATTCATCCATTCAGCCATCCATTCATCCATCCATCCATTCATCCATTCATCCAAAACAGCCACTGAGCACAGACTATGTGCTTGGGGTACCCAGTTCACAACACAGAACTAGGCCCGTGCTGCGGTGTAGGCTATGTTCTAGAACAGGAGAAGACAATGGAATGATGATGATGATTTTGGACAGTAATGGATGCTATCAAAGAAATAAAACCAGGCTGGGAAAGAGAAAGTGACAGTCGAGTGCCACCGATGCCATGTCACTATGAGTTGGTGACATTCGAGGATGCCTGCAGGAAGGCAGTGGCCAATCCTATGAAGTTCCATGGAAAAAGGCTCCAGGAAACAGGGACATCAGATGCAAAGGCCCTGTGGTAGGAGAAGCTGGCAGAGCTCCCCAGTAATTGACACAGTGACTTATTATTAATTATAAATTCTTGGCCTAAAGCTTAGACTTGTTACTAACTAGCTCTTACAACTTAAATTAAGGCATATTTATTAATTTACATGCTGCCACGTGGTCCGTGACTTGTTACCTCATCTTCTACACACCCTGTTTCCTCTGCCACTGGCTGGTGACTCTGGCCTTCCTCTTCCCAAAATTCTCAATCTGCTCTGGCTCTGACACTTAACTTCTTCCTGCCTAGACACTGGCTGGTTAGCTTTTTAATAAACCACTGAGAGCAGCGTATCTTCACAGTATACAAAAAGATTGTTCTAGAACATCTGGCATCCTTGGACAGCAGTGAGTTGGGAAGGGTTAAAGCCAAAGGCGACAGGAGAGCCCTGTAGGATGAGGCCCAAGAGGGAAGATCTGGAGTCATATTTTCCAGATATCTCTAGGTTTGGATAGACTCCGGGGAGCCGGCTGTCCAGGTTCAGTAAGAAGGGTGGCACTGGTGATCACAGACACTGAGGTTGTGCAAGGTGTGGTGTGTGTGCGTGTGTGCGTGTGCGTGTGTGCGTGTGTGTGTGTGTGTGTGTGTGTGTGTGTGTGTGTGTGTGTGTGTGTGTGTTCTTTAGAAATCAAGACCTCACTGCTACTAGGAGCACCGGGCTGGGACTCAGGTACACAAATTTTATGAAATGGACTGAGCACAAGGTAAATAAGCAGAATATGTCATGTGGGTGGGTGTCACAGGAAACAGCACAGGGAAGGGAATGAGACATCATCTTTGAGAGTCTGATTGACAGGAAACCTGAACGGGAGGGACACCCGTCATCTCTTAGAGATGTGCTGGAGGTGAGCACAGGGCAAGCATTGCAAATTCCAAGGGTGGTGAAGAGGATCGCAAAGACCCTGAGACAGGAAAGTGGGACATGTCATGAGAGGTCAGTGGGGCTGGAGGTGCTCTCTCTCTCTCTCTGTCTCTCTCTCTTTCTCTTTCTCTCTCTCTCTCTCTCTCTCTCTCTCTCTCTCTCTCTCTCTCCCTCTCTCATACACACACGCACACACATGAACATGCATACCCACTTACCATTTGATTTTCTTTTTACACATAGGAATTTCTTTCTGGACATAGACCACATGGTCAGCCCTGTGCACTGGGAGGGGGGGAAGGGTCTGGACTTCTGCTTTGGCCTCTTTCAATGTCACCACTAGCCTGGGGACACCCTTCCTTGCTGGCACCAAAGGAGACTAAGACTCTATGGTGGCTGATGGCACCATTCCTGCTGTGCCCTGGAGTGCTCCCTCCCTGCTCAGCACAGCAGGGGTCTCAGGTGAAAGGCTCCTCCTAAGCTGCTGAGCAGCTCACAGCTAGGGCAATGGGACACATGTCCAAGAGGCCAGGGCCAAGGCACTGAAGCAGGAAGTAAACTCCTATTAATAGCTCACAGAAGGTGGGGGTGAAAGTGGAGGTGTTGGTGTCACTTCCCAGGAGATGACCTGTGACCCAGTGACCCCTGGCCTTCATCATCTCTAGCTTGCCCTGTATCTTTCCCACTGTGACCCATGTATCCGGGACAGCATCAGGCATTGCCGAGCTTGCTAGTACCTGGGGCAGAGACCCCAACCCTGGGGACTGCCATGGGTGTGAGTCCCACCCAGAGGGTCTGCTGGAGCTCTGTAGTGAGCAGGGCCTAGGCAGTTTTGACAAAGTTTGCAGGAGATTCTTTTGGGCAGTCGGGGTTGAGACCAACAGGTCTGTAGTCACAGAAGGGAAACTGAGATGAGCAGTGTCTGCCTAGACCCTGGTGGTGGGCATGTACACCCCAGTGGGTCTCATGCGGAACCTGGCTGGTCACCGCCCACATCAGCCTTGGGGAGCCCCATATGAGACTGTATGTGATTCCAACAGGCATAAGAGGCTTGGGGTGTGCACCTGCGGGTAGGGTGGGATGGGGGTACGCCTGTGGGTGGGGGTAGTGTGTGCACCTGTGGGTGGGGTGGGGGTTCACCTGTGGGTAGGGGTGGGGGTTAGTATCGATGTTAGAATGTTCTATATTGGGTACTAGTTTTGATGATGGTGATGGTGATGAAGATGAAGGGGAAGTTGAAAAAACAGGAAAACCAAGGCAAATGTTCCTTGGTTACTCTGCCCGTCCCATGGCATTCCTGTGAGAATGGAAACAGGTCTGTGGGTAAAGTCTCTAGGAAGACTTTGCTGGGTCCTGAAGATGAGACGCAGGTCAGCCTGGAGCTTGGCGCTATGCAAGGGCTGCACAGACAGCAGACCTTGAGCGTGCACTGCGTGGGAGGGCGGGGACCTGCATGCATGCCCTCACACAGCCCCCAGCAGCCATACAGTTGGGCTGCCAGAGTCCTCTGCATTTGGAAAATGAGGCCTGGAGAAGCAGGTCAAGGTTGGGGACAAGGGGACCAGTAGGTTAGTGACAGAGCCAGACCAATACTATATCTAGGACAGATGATTTACCCAGAACTGCCAAACTGGCAGTCCCCCCCCTCCATAACTCTCACCCCATTTCCAGGGTGCTCACACAGACACCTAGTAGGTCTGACCCAGAACTGATAAGCATTCCAATTTCCCTGTCCAACCTCTTGAACTTGCCTCAGGGAAGAGCTAGCCAGTTGAGTTAGGTAAAGGACCCCGTGGAGAGTCAAACACCCCCACACTAGGTAGTTTAATGAACACAATTCGTTCAGCACAGCCAGTGGCCTGGAGGTAAGTGCTGTTATCTCCATGGGATGAAGAGAGAAACTGAGGGGTAGCTCAGATGCTAAGTGGCCTGTTCATTTGCTTACTCGTTACCTATGTGCATTTATTGAGCACTTACTATATCCCAGCACCAACAAACGTCATTCACAAGACAAGTAGGAGTGACCTGAGATTTCCTGGGCTTGGAGACAGACGACAGACCAAAGGTAGATGATCGTGTGACCCCTCTCCCAGGATGGGAAGGAAACATGCTGAAAGGCATTGAGGTACTCTTGCCAACTTGTAGAGTGAGATTTTGTTGTTGACGTCTTCAAGTCCTGTGTGTGTGCAGGTTTAGAGACTAGAAGTCAATGTTGGGTATCTTTCTCTATCACTGTCCGCCTTAGTTTTATGAGGCAGAGCCTCTCCCTGAACCTGGAGCTGTGGCTGGGCTAGCCATGGACTCTAGGGATCTTGCTGTCTCCACCCCCCAGTGATGGGATTATAGGCATGCACCACTCTGCCTGGATTTTTGCCTGCGTGCTGTGGATCCACACTATGTCCTCAGTGTCCAGTATCTTCTCCATCTGTCCATGAGCTCAGAGCTCTGCCTCTCAACAAGCTCCTTCGGACAAAACATTTCGCCTTTGTGAGCCTCCATCTCTTCGTCTACAGAAGGTGGATCACACACATCAAACAAGCTAATGGGAAATTGAGCCAGGTTGACATTCAGGGTCTTCAGGAAATAAATGTGTTGGCATTGTTGTTGGCCTGGCTATCGGTGACCCTCATGAAATTGGAGCCTCTGAGGAACGTCTTATTCAAATCTGAGTCTACTAGCATCCTCCCACCTGTCTGAGGCACAGAAACTGAGTGGAAATGACCTCTTTCTTTAACCCGGAGTCAGCACTGCCCTGGGCCTCTGAGGCTGATCATTGACTTTCAGGCCTCTGATGCTGCAACCTGAACACAGATGTCTGGCCAGGGTTCCAGGGCCTCGACCTCTCCACAGCCTGCGGAGTAGGAAGACAGGCTATGGGTTTCTTTCATAACCTTCACTCTGTGTGACCGCGGGTGAGCCCCTCTCCTTTCAAGGTCTTTGTTGTAAGAGACTGGACATCTGAACATTCATGTGGCCCTCCTGCAGGAGGCAGGAGAATGGGATAAAAGGAAACAGCTTCAAAGTCAGCCAGCCCAGCTCAAACGTCTAGTGCCACAGGCTATCCTGCCGTGGGAACCCCTGGGGTGATCTTCATCCTCTCCTCATTTCTTCGTCAAATCCCATTTGTCAAAATGGGGATGATGGGAAGCCAAGCCGTTCAGACACAGACCCTCAGAAGGGTCCTCCAGCACTTAATGGGCATAGTTCTTCCGAAGACATGTCAGGTAAAACAGGGAATAGATTCAGCTGAGGTTGGAATGAGTGAAGGAGTAGAATCAACCGTCTGATGCTGCCCGGGTGACCATGAGGCCATCCACTCAGAGCCCCACAGCGTGGGAGGGAACAGTTTGAAGGCCAGTAAGCCAGCATCATGGAGTGGGACAGTAACCCTCGTTTTGTAGTCTGAATCTGACTAGCCCTGGTCTTGGTATGGCCTGCCACATAAAAACAGTTCTCACATTTTTAAATAGTTCAAAATATCCAGAGCTTGGGTTGCTCAGTCAGCAAGATGTTTGTTGTACAGCACGAGGGCCTGAGTTCCATCCCCAGTGCCCAATAAAAGCCAAGTGTAGCATGTGTCTGAATCCCAGAGCTGGGGAGGTAGAGACAGCATTAGCCCTGGGGCTTGCTGGCCAGCCAGTCTATCTGAATTGGTGAGCTCCAGGTTCATTGAGAGACCCTGTCTCAACATATGTGCTGCATGTGCACCCCCTCAAACACATATGAGCATGTACAATAAATCAGAAATATAAGATCCATAGAAAAAGAACACTGGGGTAACAAATTATAGGAAATCTTAATTTGGCTCCCATACATGACTTTTTCTTGGCATGTAGTCAGCCACTGGCACTCTGCCACCTTCTTCAAAGGCAGAGTTGAGAAATTGCAACAGAGTGGCCCACGAGCCTAAAATGTTTACTGTCTGGTTATTTACAGGGAACAACTGCCAACCTCACTACCTGGCAACTCTCTTGTGATACCTGGAAGACTTTCGCCTTGTGACAATCCGTGTCTGCTATTTCACCAACAGTGACATTCTGCATGTGTCGTTCCGCCTTTCCAAACCCCATCTGTAAAATGCTTCTAAGTACTTCTGGCTTTCAGGGCCATGCATGGCGAGTAAATACCCACGCATTGCCAAACATGGGAGTCTGTGGATGGCACATGGGTCAAAGCATAATTTGTGTATGTATGTGTGTGTCTGTATGCAGTGCACATGTGTGCAGGTGTACATGTGTGTACTGTACATGTTTATAGTATGTGCAGATGTGCACATATGTGCAAGTGTTCATATGTATACAGTATAAGTGTGTACATGTGTATGCAGTGTACATGTATGTGCAGGTGTGCATATGTATGTGTATGCAGTGTATATATGTGTGCAGGTATGTGCGTGTGTATGTATACATGTATATGTATGCAGTACACCTATATGTTCATATGTACATGTGTGCCACGCATGTCCGTGAATGGGGAAGCCAGAAGTAAACCTCAGGTTCTTTAGGAGTCACCCATTTTTTTAGACAGTCTCACATGAAGTACTGACTGGTCTGGAACTCCTTGTATAGACCAGGATGATCTTGAACTCACAGAGATGAGTTGCCATCTAAGAGTTAGGGTCAAAGGCATATGTCGTGATGCCTAGCATCTTGGGTTATTTTTTAAGGAGGCAGGGTCTCTCACAGGCCAGCAAGTCCCAGGGATCTACCTATATTAGCCTCCACAGTGCTGGGATTATAAACATGTACCATTTCACCTGACTTTTTAATAATTATTTATTTGTCATGTATACAGTGTTCTGCCCAGGCCAGAAGAGGACACCAGGTCACATTACAGATGGTTGTGAGTCGCCATGTGGTTTCTGGGAATTGAACTCAGGACCTCTGGAAGAGCAGCCAGTGTTCTTAACCTCTGAGCCATCTCTCCAGCCCTCACCTGACTTTTTAACATGGGCCCTGAAGATGGAACTCAAGTCTTCATACTTGTAGGACAAGTCTGTTCTAGGCTTGCTAACATATTAACTCATATCTGCAAAGAACACAGCTAGCATGGTTTCATGGATGATGCTACCCATGGTTTCAAGGACAATGCTTGCTGCATTTATTGGCACATCTATGGGAGTGACCAGCCACTTAGTCAAGGCAGCTCCCATCCTAGGTGGCATCTCTTGCTCTCACCATCACAGCCACGGCTCCGCAACAGGAGGTAGAGAATGGAAAGAAGGCAGAACTGCAAGAGCCCCCATGTTTCCACAAACTTAGACCTCTGACCACCTATGACAGGGAAGCTTGAAAACGCAGCCTTCCCCAGCATGGAGTGTGCGGTGTGTAGGTTCTGTGGGAAGAAATGATGATGGGGATGAGCAGACAATTTCAGCCCACGCGTAGATGGGCTGTAGGCCTCTCTTAAAAACATCAACAAAAAGTAAGACATTTTAAAGCACAGGTGATGTGGCAATCATTTTTTCAACATGAGTGTGTGTGTGTGTGTGTGTGTGTGTGTGTGTGTGTGTGTGTGTGTGAATCACAGGGATGCCAATGAAAAGTCCTGATGCCCTTGTGCCTCTGAAGTGATCCACAATGCCTTTCTCTGATATTGTCATGTATGAACAAAATAACTCCTTATGTTTTAATCCACTGGAAGGCAGACAGGCTTTCTATTGCTACCAGAAGAATTCTCATGGATGTAGCCCTTTTCTGGCCACACTGCCTGGGTTCAAAGTCAGGCTCAGCCAGCTTCTCACTGTGTGATCTGCAATAGTCACTCCCATCTGAGCAGCACATGCTCTCCCCTGCTCACACCCCCGCCCCCTCCACACACACATCTGAAAACACAGAGGCTGCTAAGAGCCCAGCATCAGAGAGTGATGACGGCAGACCCCTCAGGTCAGTGTGATCTGTGACAGGAGTCCTTACCTGCCCCTCCTGGAAGTCCCTTTGCTGAAATGGAGTCTCTCTACTTAGCCCTGGCCGACCTGGAACTCACTATGTAGACCGGGCTGGCCTGAAACTCACTAAGATCAGCCTGTCTCTGCTTTCTGAGTGCTGGTATTTTAGAGGTGAGTCACACCCCCTTCCTCTCTGCATCTCCCCTCCCACCACAGAGGACACCCCAAACTCTTTGAGGTTGGCTGGAGAATTCTGTGAGCATTTACACCCGGGAAAGAAACTGCAAACATTCTTGCAACTTCATTAAATTCTTACAGAATGCCCTCATGAAGGGCTACTCTGGGCCATGATCTCTCCAGCATTGCTCCACTAGTGTGGGGAGTCGCCCATCTGACGTTTGCCAGCTTCACTGTTTTCCTAGGTGCTTCACCGGGTCTCAGTGTATGGGCAAACAGTTGATTCCAGCACCTGCCTCCAAATGTATAGGAGGAGCACTTAAGCCATTGCTTAACATACAATGAATGCCAGTCTTAAAACTCCAAGGTACGATGGTTTGGTATATTTGATTCTCAATTAACTATCACTATTAAAACACATACCCTACATTGTGTGCCCAGCATGTGTGCGCCCTCGGCCTTCTCCAGCGACCCCTGGACTTTGCTCACCCCCCAGCAGTGAGGTAGCCCTGGCAACCCTCCAGCCTCACCTGTGCTCTCTTCGCCTTCCCGATGAAGGTCCTTCCGAGCTTCCCGGTGGCCAAAGAGGCTTTTGAGGATGGCATTGGCGATGGGCAGCATCATGGCAGTGGAGGCCGTGTTGCTCAGCCACATGGACAAGAATGACGTGGTCACCATCATCCCCAGAATGAGCCTGGGTGGCAAAAAGGGTTGAGATTGGATCTAGAACTCGGGGCCCAAGGGGGGAATATAATCTAGTTTCCTGACCCTGGAGGGTTTAAGGGGCTGGTTTTACAGGAGACAAGTTAGGGTCCAGAGAAGGCAGATGAGTATCAAATAGGGTAGCAACTGCTAGGTTTATCTCATTTGATTTGTGGTATGAGTCACAGAGCATGCTCAGTTCTCTCTTCCTGCTTGTATGTGGGTTCTGGGATCTAACTCAGGTCAACAGCTGGAGCAGCAAGTGCCTTTACCCACTGAACCGTTGTGTCTGCCCTCAATTTGTTTCAGATCCAAGGAAAACTGGGTTTATTTTGCTTAAAGGTGCCTGGCCATAAAGTCAGTCCAAGCCTTGGGTTTCCCTGCCCTGCTTCCAGGTCCCGAATGGTGACCTGGCACTAGAATCTTCCACCTTGTGCTCCGCTCCCATTCCTGCCCGCACCCACTGCTCACACAGCTGGGCTTCCTGCCAGCACTAAGCCCACCTGAATGCTACTGTTCCCAGTCTCTGGCTGGTCCACCCCCACCAGCAGAGCCTAAGTGTCATGGGCTTTTTCACCTACAGCTAATTTAATACACAGTATTAAGTAGGAGGTAAGTGGAAGCTTTGCCTTAGATTAAGCCACATGGTTGGGATGGTCCATCTCATGGGCCTGGGTTGTTATTTTAAATGCCATGAGTTGTGCATCATGCAACTGATAACATTCTAGGAAGAGTGAGAATCAGCAGACTGTCACAGGGGTTCATAGGAAGACAATAGTATGTATCTCTCTCTCTCTCTCTCTCTCTCTCTCTCTCTATATATATATATATATATATATATATATATATTAAAACAAAAGTTTTTGCTTTTTCCAACAGAGGATCTTGGCCTCAGTCCAAGGAGCCTAATCACACTATTCTACTATCCTGTGAACAAAACTGGGGAGCCACGAGTCCAACCTTTTCTCAGATGACTTTGTATTTCATTTTATTGCTTTTTTGAGACAAGGTCTCTGGCTGTCCTGGAACCCACTCTGTAGACCATGCTGACATCTAACTCATAGAGACCTGCCTGCTTCTACTTGAGTGCTGGGATTAAAGCCGTGCACCACCATGGCTGCCTTTAGATCACTTTTAAGAATACAGAGGACACTGTCAGCAAATCAACTGTACATTGCACATATGAGGACCACACCAAATTGTCACAGACCACTAGTAAACCAAAACATGTGAGAAAGGACGGCTTCTTGGCACAAACAGGAAGAGCTTGTTTGCCCCCACCCAGCACAGACCTCCCTGTGGTGTGACCTTACCTGGCAGGCTGGACCCCAACCAGCATGAGGACCTTGAGAGCGATTCTTCGGTGCAAGTTCCATTCCTCAATGGCACTGGCCATGATCAGGCCGCTGAGGAAGAGGAAGTTGGTGTCGAGGAAGTACTGGGGGCAGACCTTGCTGGAGGGTAGAATGCCCATGAAGGGGAAGAGGATGATGGGCAGGAGAGCTGTTACCGACAGGGGCAGGGCCTCGGTACACCAGTACACCGCCATGAGCAAGATGACATACAGGCAGCGGCCTTCCTGTGTGAGCGGGGGGATGAACACTTGGTCAGTGGCTCATGCATCAGGCCAGAGGTGTTGGGGCTGAGGGCACCAAGGCTCATGCTCAGGGAAGCGGTGGGCAGCATCGTCTTGCTCAACTATGGAATGGGGAAGTTGTCTCTATGTACCACAGATGCTGTTGGAGACACATGGAAACACCCCCATTATCTCTGTGGAAAACCCCAAGAAACACAGTGTTCACAAGTTACTTTTATGGAATCACAGTAAGTTCTGGAAAGGCAGTGGGGAAGTGAAACAGAAGGAAACCAATAAAGAGTACTTAAACAGTTCCCCCTGGGGACACCTGGAGCATGATCCTAGCGGGAACCCTGAAGGTGGATGTACTGGCTGGTTTTGTGTGTCAACTTGACACAAGCTAGAATTGTTAGAGAGGATGGAGCCTCAGAGAGGAAATGCCGCCATAAGATCCAACTTTGAGGCATTTTCTCAATCTTCAATGGCAGAGGGTCCAGGAGGAGGAGGAGGAGGAGGAAGAGGAGGAGGAGGAGGAGGAAGAGGAGGAGGAGGAAGAGGAAGAGGAGGAAGAGGAGGAGGAGGAGGAGGAGGAGAGAAAGAAACAGTGTTTTAAGTAAGTTGAGGAAATCTGCACAGCGCTTCATTGATGCCTATCCTTGGTGGTTCTACACAGTGGAGCAGGTCTTGAACAGTTCTCTGGGATATAGGACAGCGGGGTACTCCACAGCTGGTTGCTTGTCATCCCTGGTTGAGGACTGCTCCTTGGAGAATCGACTCCCAGGGAGGGGCAGACTGAACTGCCCCTTCAACCAGAGAAGTTCATCATGGAGGCAGGCAGACGCCACTGGTGTAAGTGGGAATGGCCAGCAGTGATGGCAACCGCCATCACTACAGGACACTCAGCAGTGCCCAATGCAAGCAGACTCTTGATACAGAACGAAAGAGCCTATACTCGTTGAGCTGTTCCGCGCCGTTTGCCCTGCTCTGTGCAGGGTAAACCTGACATGAGCCTCAGGTTTGGGATGCCTGGGTGCAAGATCAGTGACTCTTGGGTGCCCCTGGGCCATCTTTCATCTTTGCATTTGGAAAAAAGACACTCGTATAAGGTCCTTCACTTTTATCTTGTGTCGGATGCGAGACATTCAGACTGCTAGAGAGTCACAGCCCCTCCAATATGCTGCTTGGGTGTGGTGCCTTGCGACCCCCAGATCCACCTCTCCATGGAGTGTGGCAGTCATCCAGAGAGGTGAGGTTGGATTTGATGAGCTGTGGGAATAGTGAGGGTGGGAGCTGACTGTGACAAAGGCAGATGCTAGCATCTGAACTCCTTCCTCTGTTGACAACCAGCCTCTACTGTGGTGATAATACAAGGTGGGAGCCTTAGAAATGGGACCAGCACATAGATCTGGGGAGGGCCAGCCTACAATCCCACGGCCAGAGAGTCTGTGGAACAGAACCTTCATCCAGTGGCTGATGGAAGCAGAGGCAGACTCCCACGGCTAAGCACTGAGCTGAAATCAAGGAACCCAGTGACAGAGAGGGAGGACTGATGAACAAAGGGGTTAAGACTGTGCTGGTTTAACCCCCAGATACAGCTGACCTGACAAAGGTTAACTCTTGAATCCCAGACTGATGCCTGGGAATCCAGCATGGGACTGATCAAGACCCCCTGAACGTGGGTGTCAGTGAGGAGGCCTAGGTAATCTATTGAGCCTTGGGTGGCAGATCAGTATTCATCCCGGGTATACAAATGAACTTTGGACTCCCATCCAACAATGTGAGATGCACTCTCACCCTGAACTCTTGGGGGAGGGTCTAGCCCCTGCCCTGGATGAAATGACAGACTATGGACACCCCCACAGAGGGCCTCACCCTCCCTGGGGAAATGAGGGGATATTGGGGGGGGAGTTGTTAGGAGAGCACCGGAGGAGGGGAGGGAAACGGAGAGGGATCTATAATTGACATGTGAAGCAACCTTGTTCCTAATTTAAATTTTAAAATAAAAATTAAAAAAAGAAATGGGACCAGAACCACTGTGAGAGTCTTTGGGGGTCTTTCTTTGGCTCTGTGAGGAGTCCAAAGCAGGACTCCTCTCTGAGGCTGAGTGCTGTCTTCACTAGATACCCAATCCACCAGCATCTCCATCTTGGACATTCTCAGGGCTACTAGCCAGAACTGTGGAGTTCCCAGCCTTCAGGGCTGTAAGCAAAAACTTGCATTGTTTGTAAACTATCAAAGCTAAGGCATTTTGTTACAGAAGCTCAGATGAATGGAGACCCTCTGCCCAGTTTCACATCGTCACTGCTGCTCACAGCCGAGGTATATTCAACTTCTTCTAGCTTTAGATGTGCACTTGGCCAAGACCTCCAGGGAAACAGCCTTCTGGGACCAGTTCACACTAGAAAGTTTGGTGGTCTTCCAAGCAAGACTACGGGAGCACATCTAATGCCACTGCCCAAGGTTTCTCATGAGATTCCATCATCCTTGCCCTAAACTCTTCATCTAGGGTCACTGTCACACCTGGATTTCAGATCCCGTCTTCCAGGCCCTTTGAAGAACCATTCAAAGAATGGAGCCTTCCAGGAGACAGCAGCAGCTCTCTGAACTGGGTCTTGAGAGGCATTTGGCACCAGAAAGGAGAGGGGATGCCTTCTGCCTGTGCTGGAAGCTTCTTTTGTGTGTGGCTCAAAAAGGAGCCCAGCATCCTCTGTAACGTTCTCAAGCAGGCAGATGGGAACATGGGTTGCTCTCTTGTGGTTTGGCTTTTGATTCTGTGGAGTACCAGCGATTGAACCTGGGGGTCTGCATATCCTGGGAAACTTCGTAACTCTGAGCTGTGTCTCCAACCCTCCCTTTACCTCTGTAGACTTTAAGACAGGATTTCATAAATTGTCTGCATTGCCTTGAACATATGTCAGAGCCCAGGTTGGCCTTGAACTTCGACTCCTGTCTCAGCTTCCCAAGTATCTGGGATTACAGGCCTGAGTCACAATGTCTGGTGGGACATGTGGTTTTTTTCTCTAAAATGCATGTATGTGGATTTGTGTGTGCATGTGCATATTGGTGTGTGTGTAGAGGCTAGAGGCTAACCTCAGGACTCATTGGTAGTGTGGTCTCTCATCAGCTGGAGCTCATCAATTAGGCTAGAGTGGCTGTGGTGTGGTGTGGGGCCTTCCTCTCTTGTCTCCCCAGCCCTCGGATTACAAGCAGAAGCCTCCACACCCAGCTCTCTAGCGGCCCTAGGTCCTGAAAGATATTCCAGAGGAATAATCAGCTACAAGCTAAACAGGGAAATAAATCAGGAAGACCTTTTGGGAGCTCTCAGCTCTGTTTCAGAAGATTTGCACTCCCACAGAGTCCGAAGGTCAAGCCCTCTGTTGTCTTGAAGCCTTTGGGTATTTGTTTCTCAATGTTCACTCAGTCCCAGACATGACTTGTGGGGCAGTAGAGGAATCTTGCAAGTCAGAGTCTCTGACTCATCAGAAGTTGGTGTGTGTGTGTGTGCGTGTGTGTGTGTGCACGTGCGTGTTGGGGGAGCTCACATATAACACTCAACCTGAATCTTTCAGGCACAGTGTAGCTTCCTGGCTAGTTAACATTCAAGTTGAGACTTGTCGGGAAGAAGTGAAGAGGAGGTCACAGGACAAGAGAAACTGCTCAGCCTCGTGCCCACAACCCAAGAGAAACAAACACCTTGAAAGTGTGACCCACTCCGCTCTCAGAAACAGCAGAGAAATATTCCAACATCTCCTTAGGAAAGCAGATCAGACATTAAAACCATCCATCCCTAGCCCTCTCCTCCCTCCCCCTGCTCTGCCAGTTTCAACCATGACTCTGCTGAACTGGAATGGAATTGGCAGGGTTTGCGTCTTACACACAATTCTTTGAGACTACACAAAGGTCACTTCCTGTTTCAGTCTATGGGCTCAGTATGACCCGGTGCTGCCTTGACAAGGATGTTACAAGAAAAGAAAGAAGAATGGAATGGCAGAGAGGCAGGGTGCACAAATTTCCTGGAAATGTCGATCTGAGATGCTGAGTCCTGCTTCCTTCTCCTGCCGGATTCATGTCAACAGGCCAATGTGTCACGGCAATAGCAATAACAACCAGCAGCATTTCCCGAATATTTCCTAAATCCCAGGCTTCTCACACACAGAGAATCAATTAGTGGCCCCAGAAACTTCTATAGGGCCACTATTACCTCCTCCCTCTTGTCAGATGGTATTGTAAAAAGCCATCTATTTCAGTCATGCCCAGAAGGCCACGGCCACATCTTGACACAGTTCCTGGGCTGCTGAGTCTGGCCAGGACTCTCCATTTCCCAATTCTTTCTGACAGAGACGCCATATGTACAGATTTCTCTGGAGGCAAAGACCTGGCAGGAAGCTGGGAACGCAGCAGAGCTAGGGCAGCACATAGGTCAGGAATAGGTTTTATGATTTTCCTAGTTGGCAGTGGAACAGCGCTGGTGACCCCAAATATCTACCCTTCCCAGGCTGAGCCCCTTGTTTCTTCCTGACCCAGCAGGGTCTGGAGGACAGAACTGATTCAGAACAAAGCTCTTGAGGACTTATTGATAGCAGAATTAGTAGATGGGAGGCATGCAGGTATAAGTTAACACTATAAAGTCTTTTCTACTGTGGTCACCTTGCTGGAGCCATCAGGGATCAGCCACAAAGAGGGACAGAGTTGATGACAAAAGAAAAGAGCAAAGATCCCCACCCCCCAGGTGTGAATGTTTATGATCTAACAAATAAAACTTGCCTGAAGATCAGAGTGCAGGCCAGGCAGTGGTGGCGCACACCTTTAATCCCAGCACTCAGGAGACAGAGGTAGACAGATCTCTGTTAGTTCAAGGCCACCTTGGGCTACACGAAATTGTCCAGTCTAAAAGAGAAACAGAGTTTACACAAAGGTGATCCCAGCACTTGGAGTGGCACACCTTTAATCCCAGCACTGAGGAGGCGGAGACAGGCAGGGATAGGGCTGGGCAGAGAGAGGAATATAAAGTGGAGGAGACAGGACCTCAGGGCAGGTTGAGCAGCAACTAGTCTGAAGCAGTCTGGGGATGCAGTCTGAGGATGCAGTCTGGGGATGCAGTCTGAGGATGCAGTCTGAGGATGCAGTCTGAGGATGCAGTCTGGGGATGCAGTCTGAGGATGCAGTCTGGGGATGCAGTCTGGGGATGCAGTCTGAGGATGCAGTCTGGGGATGCAGTCTGAGGATGCAGTCTGAGGATGCAGTCTGGGGATGCAGTCTGGGGATGCAGTCTGAAGATGCAGTCTGGGGATGCAGTCTGGGGATGCAGTCTGGGGATGCAGTCTGAGGATGCTGTCTGGGGATGCAGTCTGAGGATGCAGTCTGAGGATGCAGTCTGGGGATGCAGTCTGGGGATGCAGTCTGAGGATGCAGTCTGGGGATGCAGTCTGAGGATGCAGTCTGAGGATGCAGTCTGGGGATGCAGTCTGGGGATGCAGTCTAAAGATGCAGTCTAGGGATGCAGTCTGGGGATGCAGTCTGGGGATGCAGTCTGGGGATGCAGTCTGAGGATGCAGTCTGAGGATGCAGTCTGGGGATGCAGTCTGGGGATGCAGTCTGAGGATGCAGTCTGGGGATGCAGTCTGGGGATGCAGTCTGAGGATGCAGTCTGGGGATGCAGTCTGGGGATGCAGTCTGAGGATGCAGTCTGGGGATGCAGTCTGAGGATGCAGTCTGGGGATGCAGTCTGGGGATGCAGTCTGGGGATGCAGTCTGAGGATGCAGTCTGGGGATGCAGTCTGGGGATGCAGTCTGAGGATGCAGTCTGGGGATGCAGTCTGAGGATGCAGTCTGGGGATGCAGTCTGAGGATGCAGTCTGGGGATGCAGTCTGGGGATGCAGTCTGAGGATGTGATCTGAGAATGGGATTGCCCTTTTGGTGTGAGCATTGAAGGTGAGAACTCTCAAGTGGCCGCTCTGCTTTTCTGATCTTCAGCTTTAACTCCAATGTCTGTCTCTGGTTTTTATTATTCATACCAACTAGAACTCATGCTCTACCCAGATGTGAAGAAGAGCCAACAGCTGCAATGGAATTAGGATTTAGCTTCATTAGGAACCTTGTACTGGCAGCTACGACCTCAGAGCAGTGCAGGATTTGGGAACAATCCTTCTTTACTGTTCGTGCACCTGGGGAGGGAGTGTCCTGAGATGTGTGACAGTACAGAGTCTGCGTTAGCTGACTGTAGAGACTCCAGGGCACTTGACAAGAAACAGGTTGTCCGAGTGGAAGGTGCAGGGCAGCGATGGTCTATCAGCATTGTGACTGATGGCTCAGTGTTCTGGTGGTTACTGATCTTAGTTGTTTTGGGGTTTTGAAATAAAAAACAGGGCTCAAAACCACCACATATCCCAGGCTGACCTCAAACTCCGTCTCCCATGTTGCCTTAGGCTCTTGAATATGGGAATGACAGGAGCAGATAACCATGCCCTGACTGGTGTGCAATCTGACTAAAGGAAACATAAAAGCCAACACCTCACCCAAGTATGTGGCATTCTTCACACTGGGCTTCAGCCTGCCTAGAGGAGAGGACTCCAGAGATAGCACTGATGAGAAAGGGTCCTGAGATAGCCCATGGTGCTAATACACAGAGCCGCAGCTCTGGCTCCTGGCCCCACACTTTGCTCAAAAACTTGGTTCTGAAAGAACAACCCCAAGTCTGTGGAGAGCAGAGGATGAACAGGGAAGGGAAGCAACAAACACAGGAAGAATTGTGCTACAGAGCCCACGCCATAGAGCAAATACTCCTCTGTGAAAGGTTAAAGCAGAAGTGATGGCCTCCTAAAACCAGTCTCCAAGTAAGAAACGGGAGCCACAGACAGGGTGCCATAGGTCTGTAATCCCAGCGCTGGCAGGCTGAGGCAGGAGGATTGGAGTTAGGTCAGTCTGGGCTATGCTGAAAGCTCAGGAATAAATAAGCACCATGAAAATAAATTGATAAATGACTCTAAAAGTAGACATTCAATAGAGGGAGGTGAAAACCAGGGCTCAGGCAGGAAGTGACAACATAAAACTGCCTGTTAGAGACAGGCAATAGGAGGAGGATTTAAAACACATCAGTCAAGAAGACCCCACAAAACGACAATCAGTCACGATGAAGGGTACGCACCTGCAATTCTAGTACCTGAGAGGCAGAGGCAGGAGGGTCACGATGAGCTCAAGTCCAGACTGGACTACATAGTTAGAACCTATCTCAAGTAAACTAAATGTATACACTCCACACTAACAAACACATATACCATGTATCTATACACACACACACACTTACACACACATACACACATATATACACACACATTCACATACATAGACACAGACACAGACACACACATATATATACACACACCCTTATTAGCTGTGGAGATAAAAGCCTGAAAATGGGGTCTGGAGAGATGGCTCAGAGGTTAAGAGCACTGAGAAACTGGAATTTTAAATTTCACTTCTTTAATTAAAGCTTGTGACATGGGGCTATGGTATTCGGATGGGCATGCAGTGGAGACTTCTCTTTGCTTCCTGTACTAAAGAACACGTCTCACTTTGACTGCTTCCCAGGTCCCATCTGTATTGACTTCTCCCTAGCTCTGGCCTGGGACATCTTTCTTGCTGCGGCTCCTGGACTCCCAGACTGCCATTCTCCGAGTCCTCCATCATCAGCGTTTTGTTTCTGAATCAGCTGGTCCTTCCACAAACTTCACCTCCAGAGGCAGAACCTCTGCGCAGAACCAAAGCAAGAAGGCAAAGGAGTTACCCAAGACGACCAGAAATGCAGCAGGATGGTCAGGCGCCTCCTAAGTGACCTCTAAGCAAATTCAAAGAAACTGGACTGGAGACCATGTGGCCTACAGCTGCCACCACAACCTGCCTTCAGGGGCGAAGGGAAGCCAGCACTTCACAAATGTGGCTGGCAGATGGTGGTGGCCCATGCGACTAGCCTGATCTCATGAAACAAGGGGCCTAGAGGTGCAGTAAAATTGTCACACACACACACACACACATACACACACGCGCACACACACACACACGCACACACACACACACACACACACACACGAGCACTTTGGCTCACTATTCCTTTGGTGGCTAGGACACAGAACTGTGAGCAGGACACACATGTGCTCTCCATGGTCCTGAAATTTCCCCCTGCCTTTCCAGGCCTCAGCTTTTACATCTGTAAATTGGGGGTTTAAAGACAGGGCAGACCCTTTTAGCGCAGGGTCCTGGGATCCCTCACAGTCCATCCATACACTGATATCACCTTCAGAACTGAAGATGCGTGCACTCCCTCAGCATGTCCACTCGTTACCAGAGGCAGTGACCACCATTTTAAACCACTTCAGGCTGAGCATGGTGATGCGTGTCTGTTACCCCAGCACTCAGGATGACTGAAGCAGGAACAGAGAGGGACAGCCTGAGCTACAAAACAAACAAGCAAACAAAAATCCAGAAGAGGCAGGTTCTCTCTCGTTTGTTTTCCTTTTGCTGAGCAAATCCTTTAATGGTGTGAAATTTCACAGAGAAGCACGTTGAAACATCTCTTGGGAACTCGGGTGCGCTCACACACAATGGGGTCCACGTCTCCACTGAACAGTACAGAACTGAGAGCAGTACTTTCTGCCCCTAGGAGCCTGCGTCACCCTTCCCCACTTCCCACCCCTCCCCATGGCCCTTGGCTCTAAGACACCCTCCGGTGGGGCACTTCCCAAGTAAAGCAAGATCCTTTCTTCACTGTACAGTCAGAAAAGCAAGTCCGGTCCGTGCAGGGGCTGTGGTCTTTCTCACGCGAGCCCACCACTCACTCCGCTGTGCCCTGCCTGGGAGCCCACGTGGCCTGCTTTGTACCATTCCTTCATCCCCGTGGCTGGTGTCTCCTGACCTGAGCACGGAGGTGACCAAGTCCTGTGTGCATGGAGCTAAGGGTGAGAGGGAGGAGAGGCTATAGACCATGGACCAGCCACCAACTCCAGCCAATGAGAAGAGGTCGAGCCAGAGAGAATCCCAGCGCGCAATGCGTGAGTTAAGAGAAACTCTAGGGAGAGGCCTTTGAAGTGAGACTGAACCATGAGGCGCTGAGGAGGGGCTCAGGCAGTGTGGCGCAGGCCTCTCGGAGCTGCCCTTTCTCAGTCAGAGCCTCCGCTATCATCCCGACCTAAGCCCCGGGACAGACCTTCGCTCTGGGTCTCACTTGATACATTGGTTGAGTTTTGAACCAAGGGTCTTGTGTAGCCCAGGCTGGCCCCAAACTTACTACATAGCCATTGCCAGCCTTGAACTTCTAATGCCCCTTCCTCTACTTCCTGAGCACCGAGATCCTAGAGCACAGATTTTGTACCTTCCCCTCACCCCACCGGCTCTGTGGGGTGCCCTGAGGTCACTCTTGCGAGCAAGAGCAGAGTCTGCAGTCAGTTTCTGTCCGTGATTCAGCCAAAGTCACGCCAGGGCTACCGTGACACACTGGCCAGGGCCGGTCCTTCTCATAGAAGCATTGTGATCCCTCCACCAAGCCAAAGAAGGCCCAGCTTCAGCGCGTAGGGCGGACCTCGCCACAGGGATTAAAGTCTTTACACAAAGCATGCAGGGGAGGGGAGAAAATGCCGTGTCAGAAAGTTAATTTTTGAGCTGGGGAATGATTTCCAGGCAGCCAAGATGACTTTTCCCCCTTGGTCCAGGCTGGCCCCTCTGCCCATGATGGAAAGAGAAGGAAATGGCCAAGGGCAGGGACTCACAGGACACCAGATGCACACTAAGATCTCCCTTCCTCTAGCCAGCGTCCCCGGAACCTTTGCTGGGGTGTATGTGGGCAGTGGAGGTAAAAAGCCAGGCAACCGTCAGGGGATCAGGAAGTGGGCCAGCTGCCTCCTGAGGTTCATGTGGGCCCCAGGAATGCATAGCCACTCTGAAGCCCTGAACTTGGGGCTCCAGCAGGGTAGAAGCCAAGCAGGGCTGGAAGTATCAGGCTTAGGGGCTCAGACTGCAGTGTGTGACCTTGGCCAGGCCACCTTCATCTCTGAAC
This sequence comes from Mesocricetus auratus, assembly GCF_017639785.1. NCBI lineage: Eukaryota > Metazoa > Chordata > Mammalia > Rodentia > Cricetidae > Mesocricetus > Mesocricetus auratus. The sequence continues at coordinate 11,854,038 of NW_024429209.1, forward strand.
CTGTTGGCTCACAGATAGAGTGGGAACAATGACATCCTATTGACACCATAGAGGGGTCTGGCATCTGAAGATAGGTAGTCCCCAGCAAAGCAGGTTTCAGACTCAGGGGGGATAGCAGTAGACAGGAAACTGAGGCAGAGGTTAAAACCTGGACTCATATGAATCTGTGGCTTAAGAGTCGACATCTAGTGCCATGGTGCCTGAGTTCGAATCCTGCCTCTATCACTTAACTCTTTTCAGAAGAACATCAACATCCTAGCATGGCTGTTGTGAGGGCTCTCTATACCTGGCAGCCAGGCATGACGCAGAGTCAGCCACATTCGCACCCTACAAATGTGGGGCCACTTCCTGCATATGGCTGTCACTTTGTGTGCATTCCTTGCCTTTTTATGTTAGGCTTGCCCTTCCTGGTGACCTAACACTCTGAGGCTGAAGCAGGAGGGTTCAAATGAGGCCAGCCTGGGCTACATTATAAGACTTGTGTCTCAAACAAAACCAAACAAAAGGAGGCAGGCCTCAGACTATCCTTCTGACACCTGCAATGGCTCGAGGTCTTTTCTGTGGGGTGGAGGTGATGGCAGGGTTGTCATTTAGACACAGCTGCTGAAGGGAAGGGGATTGCAGCGCAGACCACTAGTCTGGGGACAGCCCTGGCCTAGCAATACAAACAAGAACCCAACAGAAACATGGTCCACCAAGCCGAGAAGCATCCTAGCCAGAGGCTTACTCCGTGTCACAGTTCCCAGACTTTAAGAGCTTTGGGGCAAGTGTTTATCCCTTCTGAGCCTCCCTGCATTTGTCTGTAAGTCTGACAATCAGGTTCCCCCTGTCTGTCTTAGAGAAAGCAGCTAAGCCCCACTGGGCTCTCAACAGGGGATCCAGGAGGGTCTGGAGAGCTGGTTGGTGGGGGGTGCTGCCCCCTGCCCCCACCCAGCGAGACGCTGACCCCTGGACTCATTAGCGGATGTTCCAACAAGTTCAGGCTTCTAGAGCCATTCATTAAAAGTGCTCCTGGGGCAGCTCACACTTTCAGGCTGCCCAGGCCTCACTAATCATTCACCAACCAGCAGGCAGGCACCAGTCAGGAATTGCCCCAGATCAGGAGCCTGACTCAACCCTTGAGCAGACTTTGAGAAAGAAGCTGACTCACTGTATGACCTTGAGTAGCTCCTCCCGTCCATACCTCAGTTTCCCCAACTGTCCCGCAATCCCATCAACTTTAAACGTGGGACCAGGAGGCACATCCCACCCTTAGTGGCCCAGCCCAGTCAAGGAAGTTGACCTTCTCTGACTTGGGTGGAACCCATCCCTGATGAAATGAGCTTCAAATTCCATCTAGGCTGTTCCATTATGTGATCAGGGACCCAGAGAGTTGGAGGCAGAAAGGCTAAACATTCAAAGTAATCCTCAGTTACATGGGGAGCTCAAGACTAGCCTGGGCTACATGAGACCCTGTCTTAAAACAGAAAAAAAGAATGTTGAGTTTGCATTCAGAACATTTATCTGAGGCCCTGTCTCAAAAATAAAACAAAAAATTGCTTCTTTTGACTTTGTATTCAGTACATTGATCTGAGGCACCTGTGTGCCTGGTACTGGGTGCAAGCTGGAGCATGATGGGACGGGTCTAGTGTGCCTTCCATCTGTGCAGAGGTGAGCATGGTTAGGAAACTGAGGCTGGTGAGGATGTGCCTGGCTGCCACTCAAAGGGGGGATCCTAGCCCAGCCCCTGTGCTTCATGGGTCAGATGCCCTTAGCCTGTGCCCATGGCTTCCTGGAATAGGGCCTCACCCAAGTGATCTTCCACCTTCCTACCTAGGAAACTGGTCCTGTGCCCCCAGGCCTGTCCCTGGGACTCTCCAGGCCCCTTTGACAGGCAGCCTCTACTACTCTCCAGCACCCTGGGCTTTGAGTCAAAGATAAGAAGGACAAGAGCAGGCCACTGAGGTTTTCTCCACACAGGCACCGTCTCCTTTGACCTTCCAGGCAACCCACTAGGGCAGATGAGCCTTATTCCAGCTTAAGGGGGAGATGGGGGGCTCCAAGAAGTGAAGAGATTAGAAGGGTGCAGGGATGAGCCCCTTGTCCCATTAAGGCACCAGCCACTGGCTCACTGTCACGCAAATAACCATGCGGGTCCTCAGTACTGCAGAGGGCCTTGCTCCTTCAGTTTCTTAGATACCCAAACCAATCTTCCCCACATCCTGGCCAGCTACTTACCAGCAGTCTTTTGCTTTACAGAGGTGGAAACTGCAGCATAGAGAAGCTCATAACTTCCTTAAGTTCAAACAGCCAGGACGTGGAAGAACATGACTGGCTCCAGCCACTATCCCACCTGCTGCTGGAGTCCACACCCATCCCAGAAGCGATTCTGCATGGTGCACCAGCTCATGGGAGGCAGGCGCTGCTCAGTCCACAGCAAGACCCCCAGCGGCAAAGGCTCTACGTGCTCTTCTGTTTCCTCCCTGGGTGGCTCAGCTCGGAGGGTGGGCAGAGCTTTCTATAGGTTCCCTCTTGCTGGAAGGGGAGACTGAGGCAGGGAGGGTTAGACCAGAAGTACACTCAGGGCGATTGTCTCAGCCACAGCAGCTCAGTAGCTGAGCTGGGTCAACCCTGTGGCTCTGGAGTCCGTCTTCAGACCTACTGTGTGATTCCTGGGAAGATGGGTCCACTGCACTGAAGAGCAAAGGCTTGGAGGAGGCAGCAATCCTGGTGGTATTGCTTATCTGTCACCTGGAGGTGTGGCTTCAGGCCAGCTCTGGATGGCTGCTCCGCTGCTCCACTGCACTGTGAGGAGCGGTGAAAGAGGAATTTGTGCTGGACAGGGTGGGGACATTGCAGAAGGCTGCCCAGGGGAATGATGAGTGAATCACAGGCTAAGCTGGGCTCTGGAAGTGTCTGGGGCTCTCCAGAAGACAGATTTTATGGAGACTGGAATTGACATAGGTAGTTGAGGCAGGGGTGGGGAAGAAGGGAGATTAGGCTTGGCCGTGTTGGGTTTAAGCCCTGGCTTTTCAGCCAGCTGTGTAATGTTGAGCCCCTCTGTGCTTCTGTTGGTCATATCTGATGAGCACAGGATGGCCCCAGCACCTGCTGGGTGCCCTGGGGAAGCAGCCCTGTCTCGCACATGCTAATTCTTTGGTCTCCCTAGAAGTCTGACTTTGCCATTAGCAAAGCTGGCCTACAGTGGGACCAGCAAGCCTTGGGTACTGCCTGGCCTCAGAGGGTCATGGGGAGGTAAGCACTGGGAAGCAAGGATCATCCTAGCTCTCCTTGCCCTGGTCATCTCCAGGCTCAAGCCCTCTCTCCTCTGAACTCCTGGGAGCTAGATGGAGCCTTCCTTGAAGTGGAGGAGATAACAAGAGAAAGCCTGTTTCATCTTCTACCGCCCAGCTGTGCCCTGCGTGCGCTCTCTCTCTCTCTCTCTCTCTCTCTCTCTCTCTCTCTCTCTCTCTCTCTCTCTCTCTCTCTCTCTCTCTCTCTCTCTCCCTCTCTCTCTCCCTTTCTCCCTTTCTCTCCCCCTCCTCTCCCCCTCTCTCCCTTTCTCCCTCCCTCCTCTCTCTCCCTCTTCCCTTCCTCTCTCCCTCTCCCCTTCCCCCCCTCTCTCGTCTCGTCTCCGTCTCCCCTTCTTTCTCTCCCCTCATCTTCCCACTGGAAACTGTTGGTTCTGGGGAGCTGGAATAAGAGGCTGTGGGAGAGGAGCTTTCTCTGCCACCTTTAACCCCATCTTGCCCTGTGTGGAAACCTCTCATGCACTGAGCAGGGCATTCAAGAGAGACACAGAGGCATGGTGGGCTCCTGAGCCACTATCCACTCTGTCAATGACTTTGGGGGCTTGAACCATGAGGTGGTAAGGTCCAGGGAAAATAGTAGAGATCCACCATCTTGCGTGTAACAGGATGACCCAGGCAAACCTCTCAGTCATGAGCCCCGAGTGTGCTTCTGGCTCTTCCTGCCTCAGTCTCCCCTTTTAGCAAGAAGGAACCTGCATTCAGCTCTTCTGAGCCGCCGAGCTGAGCCATCCAGGGAGAAAGTGGAAGCGCACACAGAACCCTTCCTGCTGTAGGTCATCCTTTCATTCCTGTATCAGAACCTTCCAGTGTAAGGAGTCAAAGGCACCGACTGTGAAGGGTTTAGCCCAGCACTAAACACAGGGCACCCGAACCCGCTGCAGAGGTCTGAGGCCCATGGGTAAAGACTGTCATGGTTCAGCCATGGCTTCCTCGTGTGTTAACCATACCTATGGACAGAGGAGCGGCTGAACTTGCCCCAAACGTCAGTGTACCCATTTCTAAACAGAGTTGTGAAGAGTGAGGGAGCCAGTGCGCGGCTAAAATGTACCTTGGGATCTAGCATGTGGTATGTCCTCGAAAGATCGCGACCTTGCTGTTCCCATCCACCTTTCTCCAGGAACACAGTGATCACAGTGCCTCATTGGCGCTGAGCTTCTATAGATCAAGGCTGTAAAGGGGGGGCTTTAATAAAGGGTTCCATAGACCAGTGCCTGGCAACAGATCTCCTTGCAGCAGTCAGGTGGCACTGAGGTGGCAAGGGACAGCTGTCGACAGAGCTGGGGGAGAAATGCTCCCTGTGACTTGCAGTAAAAGCAGGGCCATACCCCTGTACCTTATTCTCTCCTGCACTCTCCAACAAAGAAACTAGGGGAAACCACCCATTCAAAATAGGTTCCCCAAATTAACCACTTAACCAAATTAACACTTAACCAAAGAGGAGACAGGTCCCACAATGGAAACGTCAAGTCATCAAAAAAAAAAAAAAAGAAATCATAGAAGATACTAGAAGATGGGAAGACCACTCATGCTCCTGGATTGGCAGAATTAATATTGTGGAGATGGCTATACTACCAAAACTAGTGTGTGAACTTAATGCAATACCTATAAAAATTCTTGTGCCACACCTCACCAATCTAGAAAACAAAAAACAAAAACAAAAACAAAAATTGACATGAAGCACAAAGAGCCAAAACAACCCCAAGGAGTAGAAACATGGTTGGAGGGATCACCATGTCTGACCTCAAAATGTACTACAGAGCTATAGTGACGGAGAGCCTGGAGCTGCGTAAGAACAGGCAGGTAGACCAGAACAGGATCGGGGACCTGGAAATAAACTGACAAAGCTATGGCCGCCTAGGTTTTGACAAAGGGGACAAAAATGAACATTGGAAAAAGAATAGCTTGTTTAACCAGTGCTAACAAAACTGGGTATCCATCTGCAGAAGGCAGAAATTAGATTTATAGCTTTCACCTTGCCCGAAAATCAATTTGAGATGGATTAAAGACCTTGATTTTAAAATTTAAAATGCTGAAAGTTCCAGACAATAGCCTAAAGAATACTCCTCAAGGCAACAGGGTCAGCAAAACTTTCTGACCAGAACACCTACAGCCTGTGAGTCAGTCCCAAGTACCAACAGCTGCAACTCTGTGGAAATAAAAAAATCAGCATATGGAGAAGGAAACAGCCAACAGAGTTAACAGTCAGCATGGGAGGTTCACAGAATGGGCGGCAATCTTTACCAGCTCCGCTTCAGACGGGAGCTAAAGGAGAATTTACAAAGAACTGCAGAAATTGAATGTCAAGGAAATAAAATTGCCAATCATCAAATGGGCAAATGAAAAGAATAGGCAGTTTTCCAAAAGAAAGAAACGCAAATAGCCAATCCCTAATTTTGAAATTCTTCAATATCCCTAAATCAGCAAAATGCAAATGATAGGACATGGGATTTTCTGGGATATCCCAGCAGCAGAATAGCTGGCCCATGTTAGCTCTATCTAAAATGTTTTGAGGAACCTCCAAGCATATTTCCATGATGGTCCTATGAATTTGTATGCCCACCGGCAGTAAATAATGGTTCTTTTTTCTCCACATTCTCTCCAACATTTTTATCAGATTTCTTTAATATCTGTAATATTTATTTCTGCAATAGTATTGAGTGCTCTTATCCACTGGGGCGTCTTTCCAGCCCCATGTTGTCATGTGAAAGCCATTGTGACTGGGGTGAGGGGCTATCTCAAAGTAGTTTTAATTTGCCATGGGCCAGCCAGGGCAGCTCAATGAAATGTCCGAACCTTTCTATACCCACAAGTGGAGCTGTCCTGAACATCCCTGAGCTGGTGTGCATTCTACAACCCTGGTGTGCATCCTATACCCACATGTGGAGCTGTCCTGAACATCCCTGAGCTGGTGTGTGAGTCTTGAGCTGTGGTTCTTAAAGGACTTCTGGGGGTGGGGAGAGGTCCCTCCCTAAAGCCTCCTGGGCTCCATCATTTCCCTGCAGAAGAGCATGACACATTGAACACTGAGGCCCCTCTCAGCCCAGCCTACAAATTAAGGTATCCCCAGGCAAGTGTGAGTCCCCACCAGGCTGGGTGGCAGCGGCAGGCTAGCCTGGAGAGCCCTTCTCCAGGGTCTTCATCCTTTGGGTTGCTGCTATGCCTGGAGTGGATTTCAGAGACACAGAGCACAGAGCATCTTTCAGGTGGCAGCCAGCCCTTACTAGGCACCTGTTGTCACCAGGCATTTTTGTTTTCCTGGCAAGTGGGTTTCACTGAGCTACTCTGCAGGGGAGGAAGCTGAGACTGGGGAGACAGATGATTTGCCGTGAGGCTGCGTGGCCGCATGGGTCTCTTCCCAAGCCCCTGGTGCATCTGCTTCGGAGGCAGCACCGTGGCACCGGCATGCTGTGTCTTCGGGGTCTGGGGGTATCAGAACCCTTGGCTCATCAGCGCAGAGAGCACTGTCCTGCGGGGCTGGATCAGGACACTTGATCTAGTCCCCTGCCGCGCCACCAGGAACCATGCGGGCCTGTTTACACACCTGGCAGAAGTATGGAGAAGTGGAAAGCTGGCCAGGCCTCAGAGGACTACGGCCGAGGCCCAGAGAGCTGGGGTGCCCACGAGGGATGGGAGGCTGGCCACCTTGCGAGGAAGACTCCTAGGATGCTCTGGAGTTCCCCACTGGGGAGCCCAGGACTGCTTCCCTCTGCCCCCTGACCTCGGTCTCCCAGCTGAAGAAGCAGGAGCTGTTGTTTTCAGTTCCGACGTGCCACAATCCAGATGTGGGAGGGGTTTTTTAAGAGGTGTACACATTCTGAAACTAGGACCTGCGTTTAAACCCAAGCTTGCCCACTCCGCTGTTACCAAGTGCCCTGCATGTGTCAGGCAAAGTTCAAGACCGGAGGGACACAGAGGGAAGCGTAGCAGATGAAGCTTTGCTCTGACGCTGCCCACAAGCCAGAGTGAGAGGACACCGAACATAGCAACAGACCCGTGCATGGCTCCATGCAGACAACAAAGCGGAGTAGCTTTGCAGGGTGAGTGGTCCAAGAGCTTTTACAGAGGTCATCCAGGAGGGCTCCCTGGAGGTGGTGCCCTTGGGCCTAAGACCTCAATAACCACGGCCATCCAGCTGCAGCAGATTGCAAGAGAGTTCCAGGGCAGAGTGGGTGCGGAAGTCCTGAGGCAGGCACAGCTGGGCAGGTGTGGAGAGCCAGCGGGCTTTAAGTGGATGGAAGACAGGAAGAGAAGCGAGGGCAGGACAGAGTTCCGGTCATGTTTTCTAGTCTCTGCACCTGATGGTCTGACACCGGGAAGGGCTGCATGGATTCCTAGAGATAAGAAGCCTGCAGCAACGGCCACGCAGCAAAGCAACTGCTGCAGAGCCCACACTCCAGCCTCCTGCTCAGAGGGACTGCAGCTCCAGGTTACTGTTCACCTCCCTAAATCACTCCAGGGCCAGGCACCATCTGGGGACGATCTTGTGTCGCAGAGCCCATTGAGGTCCTCCCAGCAGCCAGCCTTGACCTGCGGCCCTGCCTCAGTTTTTGTTCCCGCGAGAGAGGCGCCAACTGCCCTCCCTCTGTCTCCTGCAGGCCCGGGGCTTCCCAGGTATTCTTGGCGGCACGGTGGCCTGCTCCTGTGTATGGGCACCCTTGAGTGTGACGGGCTTCTTCCTCTGTGACAGTCCCCCTGTGTCTAGGACCTCACTGATCAATCCCAGCACCGTGAGGAGAGGTGGCAGACAGATGACACCCCCATATAGGGCAGGACCTGAAAGCGATTCAAGGCCTCTGCCAAGGTTCATGTTGCTCTACTGCCTTGAATGGAGGCTGCCTTTTCTGACGTCCTGGGATCCATCCACTGAATATAATGTGCCACACACATAGTAGGCTCTCAGCCGGACTCAGAGCAGGTGCTCAGTCAGTGTGGCTTCGGTAGTTCCTACTCTCTGGGGTCAAGGTGCCCTGGAGCTTAGTGTGGGGCAGTTGGAGGCCCTCTTCCCTGCCTCTCCCAGCATTGACTCCTCCCTGTCCCTACTCCATCCAGGCCAGGAACAATCAATGAGACAGATGTTTTCTGGCTTGCCAGCCTGACCCACGGGGAAAGCTTCTCAGTTTGCCCCTGTCACCCCACTACCATGGTACATAAGGCAAAAGGCCTGGGGGACAAACAAGACTTTGGCTCAGCCTGGGAAGCAGCCTACAGCAGTCACTAGCTGGCATTCACAGAGTCAGGCCCCAGGATCTGCGTGGGGCGGGCAGAGGGGACCCTGGGAGCTCAGGATCTCCTCTCCAGGGTCACCGGAGGATTGGTGAGTAGTGCACCACGAGCGAGTGCTTGGCTGGTTACCAGCATTCCTTTGTTCTCTTATGCAACATGTATTTGCTGAGTGTCTACTACACCTCGGGCCCTGTGCTGGGTTGAAGACACCACGGCCATAGGGACAGGGAACCCTGCCCTCGTAGGACTGGCCTCCCTTGCAGGACTGTAGAAAGTTGTGAGGGAATGGGGGACATGGGAGGAGGGAGAAGAGGAGAGGGGAGGAGAACATGAGGGATCAGGAAGACATAGTGGGAAGAGGAATAGAGGAGAACAAGAAAAGAGACACATCAATAGAGGAGCCACTGTAGGCTTAAAGAGAAATCTGGCACTAGGGAATTGTACAGAGATCCACAAGGATGACCCCAACTAGGAACCTAGGCAATAGTGGAGAGGCTACCTTAAATGCCCTTCCCTATAATGAGAATGATGACTGCCTTAAATGCCATCCTAGAGCCTTCATCCAGTACCTGATGGAAGCAGAAGCAGAGAACAACAGTCAAGCACTGAGCCAAACTCCTGAATCCAGTTGCAGAGAGGGAGGAGTGATGAACAAAGGGGTCAAGACCACACTGGGAAAACTCACAGAAACAGCTGATCTGAGAAAGGGGGAACTCATGGACCCCAGTCTGATAGCTGGGGACCAACATAGGACCAAACCAGGCCCCTTGAATGTGGGTATCAGCTAGGAGCACTGGGCAGTCTATGGGGCAGTGGAACCAGGATTTATCCCTAGGTCACGATTGGACTTCAGGAGCCCATTTCCCATGGAGGGATACTCTCTTAGTCTAGATACACAGGGGAGGGCCTAGGCCCTGTCCAAAACAACTTGACAGATTTTGATGATCCCTCATGGAAGGCCTCACCTTCTCTGAGGAGTAGATGGGGGATGGGATGGGGGTTGTGGGAGAGGATGGGAAGGAGAGGGAACTGGGATTCATATGCAAAATAAGATTGTTTCTAATTTAAATAAAATCTATTTAAAAGAAGTTGTGAGGGAAGGGGCAGAGAATAGAGCAAGGTGCACAGATCTTTCGTTTTCTCTTTTAGACAGGACCTAAAGGTGGGAGCCGTGAGAGCCTTGGGGGAGGTGAGCCACGTGGCTGAAGTGGGGGAGTCAACCTCAGGCTCCTCAGGAAGCAGTGGTTCAGGCAGAGGGAAGCACACTGCAAAGACCAGTTCTGAGGCCACCCTCTTCCCCTCAGTTCCTGCCATCATGTCAGCTTGCAGCTCCAGTATCATCCTTTATGACTTATGAGACAACGGCCCACCTAGGCAATGGGCAAGGGTCCTCCCTCCAGAGGGTCACCTCTGTGAAGTCCCATCCCATACAACACACCGGGCTTTGGGCCACACCATGTTTGGTGACCATTGTTCAGAGACTTCCTGAAGTTAAGAGCCACGGTTCATCATGTGGGTGGTCCCTGGTTTTCACAGCAGCTAGGCCAGGCCCCCAGGACTCTCACAACTGCCCAGCGGGGCAGGAGGCCAGGCTGAGTCCAGCAGGTGAGGTATGAAAGGTCAGCACAGAAGACTTGGACAGGACATGGAGGCTTGAAGTCTGACTGGCTGTTCCCCTGTCACCCTTTTCTTCCCACGGTCACTGCTAAAGCCAGGTCTGTGCCTGGTGCCGGTGTACCCTGCCGTATCTCCTAATGACCTGGCACCTCGAGAGACCCCTCTCAGGCCCTGGGTGGGCTTCAGGGAGGCACCGTGTGGCCTGGATCACCAGGTCCCAGAGTCTGCGTGTGCGTTGCTATCTCTGTTCGTTCAGTCATCATAGTCATGCATTTTCATACACAGACCCCACACAAACCTATAAGTAGGTGTGATTAAGTCTTCTAGAAAGGGGTGGGGGGCAGTCTCTGTTCGTCTAAAGAGTAAACAAGAGGAATGTAATCGAACAAATAGCAGAGTCATGCAGGACGTGACTGCTGTGATGGTAGTTACAGCAGGAGGTAAAGTCAGACCCTGTTCGCTTTCTGGGATTCTGTGTGTGTGTGTGTGTGTGTGTGTGTTCATGCATAAGCAGGTACACATATGTCTGCTCACCTGCAGGACAACCTTTGGTGTCATCCTCAGGAAGGCTGGCCACCTCCTTGAGACAGGCTCTCAATGGCCTAGAGCGTGGCTGGCCAGTGAGTCCCAGGAAATCCCCTGTCTCTGACTCCCACAGTGAGGGACCACGGGTGCACACGATTATGTTCACGTTTTCGCATGCATTCTGGGGATTGAAGTCAGGTCCCCATACTTCCAAGGCCAGAGCTTTCCGATCTGAGCTGTCTGCCCCACCCCCCACACCCAGCCCTCTCCAGGGCTTCAGTGAAATGCTATAAGTGAAGACCGCTCAGCAGGGCCTGGACACAGAAGGTGTTATCCCACAGGGCTGGACTCCTGGTTTCCCAGGAATCTCCACCAAGGCCTTGCACAATCTGGTCACCTTGTCTTCTAATGCCCAGGGCCAAGAGACGAGGGACAGGCGCTGGGGTGGTACTCGGTAGCTGTGTGATATCGGGAAGGTGACGTAACCTCCCTGTCTCATCTCATCTGAGTAGAGGAGGGTTGTGGGAGGGAAATGAGCTGTGCTGTGATGGTCAAGCTCAAGTGGAAAGAGGTGATTGCTGGCCCTGATTAAGACGACAAACGTCCCATTTGTGAGCAGCCCTGTATTGCCTCTGTGCCTTGTCTGCAGTCTACTCAGATCACCAAGGGAGAAACCGAGGCTCAGAAACTCCGTCTTCGAGCCCGGAGTCATCCCCCTCTGTTCCTTCATTTCAGAGTCTATTCTTGAATCACTTACTCTCCAGAGCCTCAGTTTTCCTTATCTGAAAATGGGAGAGCTAACATTCTTGAATGTTGAATGTAAAAAGTCACAGAGTCCCATGCTTCCACAGTTGTTATCTCATGGGGTCCAAAGCATAAGCGGCCATGTTGAAAGGGAGGCGCAGAGGAGCTAGTGGCTTGATAGGGCCTGTGGGATGAGAACCTTGGTAGACTTCCTAGGGAGGCCTTACCCTCTCCGTGGAGCAGATGAGAGGAGGGGGTGGGGGGGAGAGCAGGAGGAGAGGAGGGAGGGGAGCCTGGGATTGGAATGTAAAAAAGTAAATTAATAAAAGAAGATTCAAAATAATAATAATAATAAAATACAGTCCTAATTTTAAATCCTACAAGCAGGGAAGGAAAAGCCTTCTGTGGTCACCCACTGGCATTAAGAACGAGTCAAACCAAATAAAAGGGTACCTCTAAACTTGCAGACGAACTACCAACCCCTAGAGACCACCACCCCAAGTCAAGTCTCTCCAGAGACACCTATGGGCAAATTTTAAAGTGTGTGCGGTAGTGGGGTGTCCCTAGGGGGATCCAGCTATGCCCCAAGGCTCAATTTAGCCTCCTTTGCAGCTTGCCCTGTAGCTGTCCTGCCTGGAATGTCCCCAACCATCCTTCCTCAGAGTTACCTACTGTCGCAGAACTCACAGTGACCAGAGGACCAGGCTGCTCGTTCCTTGTGGGGACCAGAGGGAAGGGAGCCACTTGGCAAGCAGACAGGCTGACATGGATCCGAAAGCACATTATGATGGTCCCGGCCACACTCACTAGCTATCCAGGGTAACTTGTACACTACCACGTCCTGAGATGGCCATTGGTGGAAAGCATGGCAGGCTCTTGACTTCCAGAGTTGCTAGCAACCCCCTTGGGTCATGGAAAAATATCCCCCAGGTTCTGGGAATTTTCGGCCTCAGCTTGGCCTGCTCCATTCCTCTCGGCTCAGACCTTTCATCACAGTCTAAGAAATAATGCCAGGAGCCTCACCGTTCTGAACCCCAGCTTCTCACAGCGGGCCAGCTCCATCTAGACCAGTGACTCCTAGCACATCAGGAACGTGTGTTCCAGAAGAATCCCAGAGGTTGAAACCCACAGCTAAGCTGGGGTAGCTCCGCTACTCCACAACACACCAAATGGCAGACCAGGCCCTCTAAGACTCTTCCCTTGTCTGGCACCTGCCGCTCTCAAGCTTTTCCAGGCCACGTTTGTCCAATGCCATCTGCATGGTGGCCTCAGCATGCCTTGGGCTCAGAGACTTCCAGGAGGCCATCTGATGACGAGGGAAAGGGGAAAGAAACTACAGATGCCCTGAGCTGCCATTAGCATTATCCGATTGGCCCACCAGCCTTGGGGAGGCTGCATTTACACTGCCTGCAAGCTACAAACCCAGCATCAGCAATAAAAAGAGAGGCTGTCCATGAAATCACACTTCACATCAGGCAAAGAGTAGAACAGGCTAGCCCTTTCCTGACAGGGGCCTGAGGAAAACTATGTAAAACACTCTGCATGCACAGGGATTAAGTCTCCTCCCCCAAACTGACCCACCTGCCTGCCAAGAGGAGGCCCTGGCCTGTCAGTCACTTAGAGTCAGTGACACCTAGGGCCATATAAAGAGTTCTCACCAGGGAGCCACCAACAAAGTCCTTGCTGGATAACTAAGGTGCCAGTCCAGTGTGCACAGCCCCATTAGTCATGCGTGACCTTCTGACACTGCCATGTGATGTCTTCTACAAACGCTTGAGAGCCCACCACTGAGTTACCCAAAAACTAATATGAAAATCTCATGACGCTTGAAGTCTGAGATCTGTGTTGGGCCACACTGGGCAGGTTAGCCAGCCTTGCTGAGCCTTCACCTCCTTACTGGTCACCTCTGAAGGCAAACCCAGTCACCTCCTTGGTAAAGCGGACAGTGTAGGAGCCTGCTGCAGAGCCTCGCCTGAGACCCTTCCTCATGGCATACTCCCTGCTATCCACTTGTCCAACACAGGTTCAGGTGGGTGTAGCTGCCCCACGAAGTTAAAGCCAGGGTGGGAATGTCGTTTCTCTTGGTGAGACCTCCTCAGAGACCCATGCTGGTGGGTCTGCTCCTGGGTGTACAGTTTTGTCTCTGGGGAAGAGCACAGGGCACCTATAGGACCCTGAAGCTTCTGTATGTCCACCACCTCCATCCAGACCTCTGCTGTCCCCGAGACCAGCCTCCCAGCATGACCTCCCATCTTTCCCCCAGCCAGTTATGCCAGTCTTAACCAGCCTCCCATTGGCCCCCAAAGGCAAAGAGAAGATGACTCCATGTTAAAGCCAAGGGAAGGGAGGTCCAGAGAAAGAAGGAGGCTGGAGATCCCCCAGGCCAGCGATTCACCCAGGGCCCCGTTGGTCTTGGGAAGGGCAACCTACTCCTTCTGAGGTCATTTATTTACTCTTTTCAATGTCAACAGAGTCTGATGGTGCAGAAGGGAGCACTAAAGAACTCACTGTACACGACCTGGGGGTCACCGTTCCTTGTCAGGCACGCTGGAGGCCGCTCCTGGGGTTCAGCTGCTTACCCTTGGGTGTCACATATTACATGACACCTTCAGCTCTCCTTTATTTTGTGAAAACTGACTAGTTCCCTCAGTACTTTATTGAAGTGGCCAAGAACCTTCTGGAACAGGCAACCTAGGTCTCACATCTTCTGGGTACCCACGCTGGAGCCCCTAGGAACTGATGTGAGCCCAAGCTCACCCCAGCCTTCCCTCTAAGATCACCCTGAACTCTGGAAACAGCAAAGGCCCTGGGTTCTCGGTACTCGGGTCCTCACTCGGAGTCACCCTGAGAGTGTCCCTTGTTGTCTCCAGGCCTTAGTTGTCCCAGCTTGAGTGGGGCCTCTGAAGGGATTTTTCAGAGGTGACTCAGGTCAGTTGGTGGCACCTCCTCTAGGAAGCGCTCAGGAAGGTGTCAATCTCCAACCATTGGGTAACTTGGTACAGAGGGAAATCAGCTGGCACGCATTAGGCGCTTACTACATACCAGGCTAGTTCTAAGACACCGACATATATCGACTCCTTCATATTCACCGAGAGCCCGTGTTGCATTATCACGTGCCCACTTTTTAGATAGGGGTAAGCAAGCCAAAGTTCAGAGAGGTTAAGTGACTGGCGGCTGATCACACAGTTGTCGTTCGGAAAGACAGTGGAGGGGGATGCCCCAGTAGCACCAAACGAGCGGTCAGAGTTCAAAATCTACAACTCCACTAGAAGTGGAGAAAGTTGGAGGGCGGGGAGAGGCGAGGAAGGGAGAAGAGGGGCCGGTGCTTCTAGTGGGAGGCAGGCTCAGAGGGGAAGATCTCGGCCCGGGGCCACCGTACCTTGGGCGGCAGGGCGAAGAGTATAGGCAGCAGAGCCAGAGGCACCAGCAGCAGCACCAGCAGGCGCCGCGCGCTCCACACCTTCTTAGCCAGCGCCGCCAGCACCGCCATCCGTGCGATCGCCGGAGACCCGGGCGGCCCGACTGCCCCTCAGCGGCGGGCAGGGACCTAAAGCCCCGAGGGGCGGGGAGGAGCCACGCGGAACCGCCCCGGCCGCGCCTCCTGGGCGGCAGAGTCCGGGACAAGGAGCAGGGTAGGGGCCCCCAGACCTCCCCACCCCACCCCCGCGCAGACCTGCACCACGCTAGGCGCTCTGGACCCACGTGGGAAATGGGGCAAAGACCAGATGGGGCTAAAGGCCTCAGCACTGTCACCCACCCCAGTTCAGACCCTTCGGGACAGACCCCACTGCCATGACCCACAAATGGCCTCGAGTGACCATGGTTGCAGCCTCTTCCAGACTTGGAGGTTAGTGTGGAATTTAAATGAGATAGTGTCTCGTGCAAAGGGCCCAGTCACCTGTGGGTGGGAGTGACAGTCTGCTTGGTTGTGTGTTTTCGAGACAGGCTCTCATTTAGCCCAAGCTGGCCTCCGCCTCCCTATGCAGCTGAAGATGACCTTTAACTCCCATCCTCCTGCCTCTGCTTCTGAGTGTTGGCATTATGGAAGCGTGCCAATATCCCGCGCGTTACGTCCGGAGTGTGAAGATCTGTCGGAGCTCCAGGAGGGCAGCTATTGGGCCACAACATACGATCCACACTTTACTATTTTAAGAAGCCGGGAATCTTTCCTCCGACTCGGCACTTTACATTCCTGCCAGCAGCTCATGCTCCCCCCCAACCCCCACGCCCCGCCCCTGCCCCCTTCTCCATACCCTCCGGAGATGCTGTGTGTGCAGCTTTGGACTCTTCTGTTTCCCCGAGGTGCTGGGAAGGGACCCAAGGCCTTGCACATGCAAAGCAAGAGGCTTGAGGCCTGACTCTGTGCTCTACACTGAGCGGTCTTCCCCCCTCCTGGGGAGTATGACATGCTTCCCCAGTAGTTACTGTCGCTGGGTGCCTTGTCCTGGCTCCTGGTGTCTGGGCTTCTGTGGAGAAACGGCCTTGTTGGGATGTTTCTTGCTTTTTGTCATTTTTGTGGGCTTTTGGGAGCCAGAAGAGCACTGAATATACACAGCTGATAGTCTATAGGTGTCATCATTTCACCAGTTCCTGTAAAATGTGAAAACTTTTTGTTTATCCATGTGCTCCTTTTCCCCATCAATTTCTAACACCGCTGTTTTTCTGCATACATTATGAACCACGGCAGAGCCATTATCTTTGTCTCAGCTTCAGACTTAGAAAACCGAAGATCTTATTTACATGGCTGGTTTCAGTATAGTCACATTAATTTAATATTCTCTCAAACAAGGTAAAGGTGACAAGGAACACCAATACTGGCTTCTGACACACATGTGCTGTGTTTCACAAATGCCCACATTCTCCCATGGATACACACACACACACACACACACCTATGCACATATGCAGAGATTAAAAATACTTAAGATGGCTCAGCAGGTAAAGGCAACTCCAAGCCTGCAAACTGTCCTCTGACCTTCACACACAAGTGGTAGTCTCTCTCTCTCTCTCTCTCTCTCTCTCTCTCTCTCTCTCTCTCTCTCTCTCTCTCTCTCTCTCTCTCTCTCTCTCCATAAGTAATAAAACAAGAAATACACATGCAAGAGATACAGGAAATGGGGAGGGCCTTTGTCTTTTATGTCTTCCATGTTTCCGGTAAGAAGTTAGTCAGTTTTTAATCACTGTTCCTGCTGATGGTGTCCATCCTAACTCTGGATGTTTGGGAAAATCTCTCGGTGTCATGGCCTTGGCTTGAGTTTGGCCCAGGGTTTCTTTGTGTCTGTTTCTTTAGAGTCCACTGACGTTCTTGGACCTGTGGAGACATGTCTTCTCCAGCAGTGATGTGAACCCAGCCATTCTCCCCTCAAATGCCTTGTCCTGTCCTTCCAACCCTGCAGACTGCTTGGTGTTGGTGTGCAAATTTCAGATCCCTCCATATTTTTCCACTGTTTCCCTCTGCGTGCTCCAGTCTGGGGACCGTAAATACCCTGCCTTTTGTTTTCCTGACTTGACCTTCATTGTACCTGCTTGTTGCGGGGCTCGGTCCTTGTGTGGGGATCCTGCATTTGTCATAGTTCTGCCTCAAGGGAATTGTCCCCTTTATTTATGAATGTTGTTCTTTTAAAAAAAATCCAATTTTCGTTCAAGTTTCAAGTCCCAGATTTTAAAATCCCAAGCCAACCTCAGATCTCTTGATTCTGTTGATGGCCACATTTTTAAAATATTTATGTTTATTTCTGGATCTGCGTGAGTGTCTGCCACATGAGTATCCAAGAGGCCAGAAGAGGGCATCAGATCCTCTGGAACTGGAGTTACAGGTGGTTTGGTCCTGAGCCGCCTGGCTTGTGTGCTGAGGACTGAACTCTGATCCCCTGCATGAGCCCTGCGCACTGTCACTAACAGAGCTGGCTCTCTGGCCCACGGTCACCTTTTGTTTGTTAAACTTCAAACGCACCATGTACATTCTGTGTGAAGGGTCAGCAGAGAAAGGCGTCCATCCCGTTTCCCTTTAGAAGGGGGAGCTTGGCCTTCACAGACCCCAGCTGAGTCAGCCCCAGCCTCTGTGTAGTCTGTTGCCTCTGGCTTCAAGTGCTTCTAGACTCTTCCTGCAGCAGGATGGGACCCGAGCACAGGGAAAGCCAGAGCCCTGCCTTGGCTTCTTGCATCTGTGTTAAGAATTGCAGGAGGTAGCAATCCCAGCACTGGGGAGGCAGAGGCAGGTAAGGATCTCTGTGAGTTCGAGGCCAGCCTGGTCTACAGAGTAAATTCCAGGACAGCCAAAGATACACAGAGAAAACCTGTCTTGGAAAAAAAAGTAGCAGAAGGTGCCTCCCTTGTGTAAGGCTGAGCTGCCATAGATTTTTATGGCTGTTGGGAGGTCACCTATTTTCACCAAGGCCGCCTAATATCCTGGTGCTGGGAGAGTCTTCTAGCTAGTACTGTTGCCATGCCTCTGATGGTGGCAGGTTGTGACCCTGCACATTTTTGAAGTTCTGAAACACTGTGCATGGCTGTTTCTTAGATACCCCACACTTCACTCAGCCTCTGGTAGCTGCAGTTCTTGGGAACAAGGACACCTCTTCGTTCCTCGATGTCATAGGTGGTGTTGGGGATACTGGATCTCACTGTGACCCCGGAGTTTGCATTTGCATTAATTATAAAACTAACCTTGGAGGCTGTGTTAGCAACTGGTTGACAGGAAGTAATCACAGAGCATCAGAGGGCGTCTGGGAGAGACAGAGACTCAGGAAGTAGTAGGGTGGGGTTTGGAGTGGCGTGGCCTTTTCTGGTTTGGCGAAGCAGAAGCAGGGGTCTTTCAGAGATGCCAGCAAGGAGGGAAGGTTAGCTAATTGCAACCCAGCCTCGCTGAACTGGCAGGTTTTCACCCCAGCCTTTGAATCTTGAGTCTTATTTAGAACAGAATGCTAGAGGTATAGTTAAAACTGCCTTTAGCAGCAGCAACAGAGTTGGGCCTGCAGAAACAGGATTCCTGCCAGGTTGCAGCCTGGGCGGCCAGGCCGGTAACTGCAGAGTTGCAATTACTGGCTGAAATAGTGGTAGATTACTGTGCAGCCTCTGTGCCTGTGTTAAAACAACAAGGTGGATGTGTACCACCTCAGTCTCCCCACCAGATCTCAGGTCCCCTCGCCCCTGCCCCTACGGTGCCTTGCTCTTGTCATTGTGCATGGGGAATCCCACAATACCAGGCAGCAGCCCTCCTTTGTAAGTGGCCTCTGTCCATGCCAGTCTGCCCGTGTGGCATATGGCTGGCCCCTTGGCTGCCTGAGGCGAGGTTCCTGCTCGGGCAGCTGGTCTGTAAGGAGCAGCAGGGGCTTTTCTCTGTTGCAGTGATCTTGTCATCTCTGCTCACGTGCAGTTCTTTGGGTGGCTGGCTCAGTGGATAGAGCATTAGCTTTGCAAGCTTGAGGACCATACCTCAGGGCCCCAGAGCTCTGTAAAACTGGATGGACGTGACAGCTCAGAAGGTGGAGACAGGCTGTACCCAGAGTAAGACTAGCCACATGGGCGAGCTCTGGGGTCAAGGGGGAGACCCTGTCTCGGTGAATAAGGTGGAGAGTGACAGGGGAAGCCTCCACACACATGCACACAAACAGGTGCACATACGCCCATACACACAGGTTCACCTACACATGTCACACACATATACACATACACAAACCACACCCATATACATGTGCAAAGCACTATTTCCTGTCGGCTTCTTCATGTCCTCAGCTCGCTACAGATTGTTTCCACTGGTTAATTTGCAGCTTAGAAAGCCTCCTTCTTGGTGGGGTGGGGGTGGGGGAACTGGAAGCAGACTCTACTAGTTGTGAGCCTTAGTTTTTAAGGGTTGAGCCATCTCTCCAGACCCTGCACAGAAACTTCACTTTCTGTATCAACCAGAAGTGCAGCACTACCAAAAATGACTTTCAGTATTGATGTTGTGTGCCCACATACCTGCACTACCAGCACTTGGGAGGTAGAGGCTAGAAGATCAGGAGTTCAAGGCCAGCCTCAGCTTCAGGGTAAGCTTGAGGCTAGGCTGGGCTGCATGACATCCCACCACCACCTAAAAGGAAAAGGAAAAGGAAAAGGAAGAGGAAGAAAGTAGATTTTTATGAATTTGACTCCTTTGTACTGGCCATGGTGTCAGGTACTCGTGAGTTTTGTCACAAGGGGACTTCTGTATATGTAACACTTGAACCACATAAGAGTTAGCTTTATGGAAATATGTAACTACAGTTCAGGCTGCTGGAGGGAATTGGCATCATCAGTTTTAACTGCCAACTTGACACTGCTTAGAATCACCTAAGAAGGAAGTTTCAGTTAAGGGATTTCCCAGATCAAAATGACCTGTGCGCATATCTGTGAGGAATTGTTTTGATTGTTAATTGACATAGGAGGGCCCAGTCCACTGTGGGCAGGACCACTCCCTAGTGGACTGGGATGCATAAGAAATCTAGCTGAGCATGAGCCAGAGCATGATGGGGGAGTCCTCCTGTGTGTATGCTTGTCCTGTTGGGTGATGATTAAAGCACTGTTGGCAAATAGGGAAGCAAATTAGGTGGGACTAGGAGAGGTGGAGGATTCTGGGAAACGGAGGCACAGTCAGTCACCATGTAGGATGTGAGAGGAGTAAGAGGTCTGGCGTCTTTCTCCGGTAAGAGAAAACCACATGGAAATACTCAGATTAGCAGTTACGGGTTAATAATTAAGTCAGAGCTAGCCGATAAGAAACCATAGCAAATGGCCAACAGCTTCATAATTAATTTGGTTAGAGAGTTTCATCAAGGCAGCAGAAAGGCAGCTCGGGCAGGGATTAAATGATGCTTCTGATCTGTGTGATGTCCTGCATGGGAATTTCACTCCTTCTTACTCATGAATACCAATAGCCAGCATTCCCTGGGTGCATGTGTGCAGCCTGGCTAAGTCCCAACAGATTACCATGCAGTAAGCTCTTGAAAGTTCAACCCTACAAACTGGTCCTCAGATGCCCCATGTTACAGAGGGGACTTTTCAAGGAACACAAAATGGGGAGTCAGAGCACTGCAGTATAGCCAGCGTTCACATGACAAGGCCTGTATAGGCATGACCCACAGTGTGGTTGGCCCTCTATAATCACAGGCTCATGCTGTCCACATTCAACCACCTATCGTGGTTCCAGAACCACAGACGCTAAGGGACAGTTGTGTGTGTTTCTTAGGTATGAGGTCACTGGTGTCAGTGACAGTGGGGGACAGAGCCACTGCAGCCAGTGTGTGTCTCCCCATCCTAGGTTTTTGCAGATAAACTTCAGTAGGTTGTGTGTGCTCACCCTCTGGGTTGAAATGTCCAGCACAGTGGTTCCCAGTCTTGCTTGCATGTGGGAACCCCTGGGAGATTTAGAGATGCTTGTGACCCCCATGAAGCTCCACACTGTGAATAGTCATCCCCCAGCCTCTGGCAGCTGGGAACCTATTTCCCATCTCTGCCTGTTCTGGACAGCTCACATCAATAGAATCAGACAGTGTGGGCCTTTTGCCGTCTGGGTTCACCACTTAATATAGTCTCCATATTTATTATTTATCCCTGTCTTAGTGTGCATTGGCACTTCATTCCTTTTCATTATTAAATAATATTTCGCTGTGTGATATAACACATTTTATTATTCATCAGTTGACAGACATTAGGATGATTTGCATTTTTGACTGATCAGAACAGTGCTGATTTGAGTTATTATGTGCCTAAGTGTGTGTGTGGTGGGGGGGGGGCAGAGGTTGACTCTGGGTATCTTGTTCAAATACCCTTTAATTCTTGTGATCAGTGTTTCACCAGGAACCCAGGCTCACCAATTAGGGCAGGCTGGCTGGCACAAACATCAGCACCGTTTCTGCCTCCCCAGCACCAGGATTAAAGGGCATAGCAATATATCTGACTTTTTTTTTTTTTTTGGTTTTACGAGACAGGGTTTCTCTGTATTGTTTTGGAGGCTGTTGGTCCAGCCTGGCCTCGAACTCACAGAGATCTGTCTGCCTCTACCTCCCGAGTGCTGGGATTAAAGGCGTGTGCCACAACTGCCCGGCATGCCTGACTTTTTATGTAGGTGATTGGGAGCAAATTCAGTTCTCCAGTTTATACTGTAGATCAGGTTGGCCTTGAATTTATGGCAATCCTCCTGTGTCAGGTTCTTGGGAACTGGAATTACAGACTTAGATCGGAGCTGTAGAATTTTGTCTCTTGCCAGAAACACATGGCAACGTGAGCACTGTGGTACATTTGGTACATTCCTTCATTATTATTATTATTATTATTTTGCTTTGGCTTCTCTGAGTGCTCCTGATTGTTCTGGAACTCACTCTGTAGACCAGGCTGGCCTCAAACTCAGAGATCCCCCTGCCTCTGTCTCCAGAGTGCTAGGATTAAAGGCATGCGCCACAACCATCCCAGGAACATTCATTTATTTTTACAGTTACCTTGACTTTGGGCAAGTGAATTTTTGAAAATCTACTTCATCCGTGACTTTCCAAAGCCCCCTTTAAAATAAAATCTACTTAAGTCTACAATGCCAGGTGACCTGCAGGGAGACTAAGTAACGTGAGGTGCAGACAGCACAGTCCCAGTGTCACTGTGAACTTGCAGTCTTGGAAGAGGATTAGACGCCTGATGAGCAGTGCCGGGAGACTGAGGAAGTTCACGAATGCCCGAACAAAAGGATATCAAATATTTGTTTGGGGAACACTCACACGATGAGGGTAAAGAGCCCCCCAGGTCTTCTGACCTGGAGTCAAAGGATGCTGCAATCAGGTCTCAGATGACAGAGAGAGAGAGAGAGAGAGAGAGAGAGAGAGAGAGAGAGACAGAGACAGAGACAGAGACAGAGACAGAGACAGACAGAGAGAGAGACAGACAGAGAGACAGATAGAGAGACAGACAGAGAGACAGACAGAGAGAGAGAGAGAGACAGACAGACAGACAGACAGACAGAGAGAGACCCATCCTCTTCTTTATAAAGGATCACTTCTGAACACCAAAGCCACACCCTAACACTGATACCCCAAAACTATTGGTGGAGTGAATTCCCATTATACTTCCTCCTTTTGTGTAAATAAGAGGGTTCTAAACCTGATATAAAAACTATATACAATAATAACAGATACCAGTTTTTGTCCAGGAGAAAGAAAGGTATAAACTGCACAAATTTAGACCTACAACCAGCAAGCATGACATCAAACAAGAGACACATGCTAAATGTCCAGGCTATAGGAAATTGGCAAAAATATAGAGAGTATTTCAACAGCTGTCCTATTCTGAGTCTTGTACATAAAATGTTTTAACCAAGATATGAGAGTATATTAGCTGTTACTATCTAGTCTTCAACCTCATCAAAGACATGAGAAGGAAAATAATATTACCTGAGTAAGCAGGAAGTACAAGAGGGCAACTTCCTAAAGGTGCAGGAAATGACAGAAACGGCTGGCTACCGGGAGTGTCACCCAAGGTCTCACAGTAACATCAGGGCAACCAACTTTGGCTAAGGCCTAGAGTATCTGACAGACCATTTTCAGAAGCAGGGAATTTTGAGAGCCTGTCCTACCTTGTCTTGGCCAGGTTCAGCAGTCACTCATCTTTGTAGCCCGTTTGTCCAGTTTGGCTATCATGCTTACTGTCAGCAGCTGAGGCAAGGGTGGTCTTTTGCCCAATAGGCCAGTTTTGTCAAGAAGAAAACAAACTCCAGTGGAGTGTTTCTGATGCCTAGCATTCTCTCAGTAATAGCTCCATGCTGCCAGGAGCAGTCATGTCTCATGTTAACAGAGTTCTAAATTATTAAAATATTTAAATGCCACATCTGTAGGTCTTTGAAATGTTTGAAGATCAATTATCTATTGCTGAGTACATCTCTGTGCATATAGAGAACCTGACTAATATAAGTAGGGTGACTATAGCCTGTAATTCTCAATAACATATACTGCTTATTGAATGAAGCTTCACACATAAAAATAAACAATCTTTAAACATATACAGCATGAGGACAATGACCTCAAAATTGTAACTACATACATATATATAAATATCTTGATCAAAGGTAGAACTGTATAGTGCAATATGACAAAAATGCCATTAAATTATATCAATATAGAAAATATCTTAAGCATATGTAGAAATATACATACATATATACAATATGACAAAATAATTTTACATTAGCATGCAAAAACATTGTAAACAGGAAGAGGAACCTACACAATATGACAAATATAATCTCAAGTTAATAATTTTACATAAGTACCAATATACAAGAATCTATATCAATGTAAATTGTCTATAACTAGTACTTGCTAGGATAGCTCACAAGTAGACACACTAATCTGCCTATTATCCCATCCCATCCATTCCCATTTTTTTCTTTTCTAAAAGATTCTTGAGTCTAAACTTCATATTCTACCCCCAACCCTATTACAATTTATAACCAACCCTAGGCAGGTGACAATTATCCATAACTTTGAGACAAACCAAAGAACCATCCAACCCAACTGTTGGGAGAAGGGTCATCATTTTCTTAGAATTATTTCCAGCTGTCTTGGGGGCAACATTTTCTCTATGGGAGCATGTAAAAACAAACAAACAAACAAACAAACAAAAACAAAACAAAACAAAAAAAACTAAGACAATGGTTAAGTCTCAAGAAGACCAGCTGTAACATTTGTCTCTGAGTAGCCGGTAAGGTTTATCTGAACAAATTCCCACTACTGAGAAGTCCCAGGCCCACCCCCAACCCAGGCAAGTTACAGCATTCCTGTAAATCCCAGGGGTAAGTGACTTCCCAGTGGATCTGTCCCAGGCTGTGATGAAACCTCCTCCCATGACCCCAGTCAGCCCAGCTCGGCATCATCAAAGGGAACAGACAACCTCCAGTGGGAAGGCCAGGCCTGCAAAGGTCACTTTGGATCTTTCAGGCTGAGGTGGGTGGACAGATACAAACTGACCCACTCCCTAAGGTCCAAGTGCACGTAGCTGGGACCAGGAAGTATCAGAAGGAACCCTTGTGGACTCCCTTATTCCAGAACAAGCCAAGAGATTAGAATGGGGTGTCTGGCCTTAGAACAGAAGTTTCTGTTCTGTGGCTCAAATATAGCAATAATAACCATGTAGTAATGAGCCCAGGAGCCTATTTCTAGATCTAGCCTGCAGCTGAGGGACACCCAGGCCAGTCTGCAGGTGAGGGACACCCAGGCCAGTCTGCAGGTGAGGGACATTGGGAGACAGCCTGCGGCTGAGGGATAACACTTGCCTTCCTCTCTCAAGGGAGAACCATTGCCTCTCTCTGTCTACCCAGTTAGGGTGGTCAGGAGGCAGGCCAAGCCCTCCCAGCTCATACCCTGCTCAGTGATGCCTGGCTCCTCTCCTTTCATGTGTCCATGGCACCCCAGGTGGCTTCAATTGTCCTCCTTACAGCTCAGAGATGCTGGTTGTGACTCAGGCCATGCTGTCCCAAGAGGCCTCTTGAACCAGACTGGGCTGGCCCTATGACATCCAGGGCAAACTAGAACATGGGACTCAAGGCATCTGTAGTGCTTCCATGCTGGTAATGTCAGAAAGAGGAGTGCCTGGGATTCCTGGTGGGACTCTGAGGACTGACATCAATGACACTGTTTCCAGAGTGCTGAGAACTTCGTATGGGAAACTGATGGCAGAGTAGGCGGACAGTGCCGGAGAATTGAGAATCACAAGGTTGAGGCTAGTTTGGACTACACAGTCAGACCCCACCTCAACAAGAGAGAGGAGACAGGAAAGGAAGAAGAAAGGAGACCAACCTGGGACTGTGCAGCAAGTCCCACAGGGCTTAATGCTTGAAGCCAGGCAGGAAGGAGGGAGGGGCCATTGGCAGCCCTTCAGCTTTCCTTCCCGGGATGACTGCTCCTCCCTGCTCCTACCCTGTGCCACTGTCAGCATCTCCCAGTGTGACATTGCTGGGAGGCTCCAAGAGCAATATTGGCTTTGAGGCAGGTTCCAGCAGAGCCCTCAGGTGGGGGCTGGGATTAGTAGCCCCCCTAGTGGCCTGAGGGCCCAGCGGCTCATCCTTGGGGCTTTCCTTCCTATGGGGAGGGCTGTACTCTGGCTCCTGGTGGAGCCGGAGGCTACACACAAGTGGCCTTTGATCGCATTAGACCCCCAGCATTCTCATTGTTTTTTGTTCCAAACCCCAGGCCAGGATTACATTCTGCTTTGCCTCCAGCAGAGAAGTCAGTGGGTAGGCAGGGCCTGTGTATGTGTATGACCTGCGCTCTCTCTGTGGTGTGTGTGTGTGTGTGTGTGTGTTTGTGTGTGTGTGTGGTGTGCATGAGTTTATATGTGATGTATTTTCAAGTATGTGCATGGTATGTGCGATGTGTATTTATATGCATATGTGCATATATGTGCATGCATATGTATGTATATGTGTATATATATCTACATATGTATTTTATATGCGTGTATATGTGTATAAAAGTATGTGGGTATGAGTATGTAAATGTGTATGTATGTGTGTATATATATGCATGCATGTATGTATATACATGTGTCTGTGGATGTAGATGTGTGTATACACACAAATGTGTATGTATGTGTATAATTATGCATGCATGCATGTATATGTATGTGTCTGAACGTGTATGTATGTGTGGGAGGAAGGTTCACATCATCAATTCTTGTTACTCTCCAATAAGCAGTAATAGGTCCTGTTCACTTCCAAACACATTTTGGAAGCAGAGAAACAGAGAACACATATGGTCCATGACCAACCATCACCAAGTTCAGGGAACAGAACCTGGCCATCCTTCCAGGAGCAGCCAAGTCACTGTCCTTCCTTGCTGTTGATCTGGCTGCTCTGAACTGAAGACAATGTCACAGGAGGGCTGTCCTATTTCATTTCTGTTGCAAACACCCTGACAAAATGCAACTTAGGGAAGAGGGTTTATTTTAGCTACGATTCCAGGTTACAGTCTATTACTTCAGGAAATCCACAGTGGCAGGAGCGCGAGGCAGCCAGTCACAGCACACCCAGTCGTCACAGCACACCCAGTCACAGCACACCCAGTCACAAGCAGAGAGCAGTGAATGCGCGTGGCTTCCTGCCTTGCTTGTACTCTGCTGGACTTCTCCTCATGTAGTCCAAATCCCAGCCAGGGAACGGCACCGCCCACAGTGGTCTAGGTCTTCCCATAACTATGACAATCCCGCCCCCAGACACGCCCACATGTTGACCCTTAGTGTGCTCACTAAGACTTTCTCTCAACTGACACTAGGTTAAGTTCACAAAGCTTACCCTCACAAGGGCCCAGGGTGGGGGCTGCCATGCTGCTTGTGGGGGGGCAGAGAGGAAGTGTGGAACTGTGAGGTGACTTAGAGGTCTGCAGACTGCCTTCTCTGGGGTCCTCAAAGGCCCCTGGGGGAGCCCCATGCAGGTGAAGAGATTCACAATGGAAAGACTTGCTCTCCCTTCTCACATTCTGTGAGGACAGTATGGCAGGACTGTTGGGCCCAGAAGCAGCATGAGTGAAGGACAGGGAGGAGGGGTGGATCTGGGGTGAGGGGAGCACAGAGACCCCTCAAAAAGGGGTGAGTAGTAACAGGGCCCATTAGGTTCTCCCTGGATTTCTGCACCCACCGAACCATTCCACATCAGCAGCTGAAGACAGCGAGGGTCCAGCAAAGAGGCCTGCAGGGGCAGCCATGTCTGATCCACACACAAAATGCTTCACGGCACAGGTGGGGAAACTAAGGCCCAAGCTCACAGAGGCAGCTGGAAACAGATTATCCAGGCTTTGAGTGGCTGTGATCTGAGTCCAGAACATGCCTGCAATCATCTTCCTTTGCCCCTGACCTGGATCTAAACGGATGAGACCGTGTTTCCTGAAGTCCCAACACAACCAAGCAAGGTAGCAGCTGCCGGAGACAAGCATGGCTCCTCAGGCCTGAGAGTTCTCTGCTTGGGTTCAAGTTCTTTGGAGTTCAGGTTACCAAAAACCTCCTGACAGCGGCCTTTATGTGAGCAATAAGTAGATGCTTGCTTCCGTGAGCAGCGGGACAGGGAATGGGGATGGAATGAAACTTAACGGCATGACAGGCTCGCTCTCCATCTGCCTCTGCCCCTGCCCCTGCCCCTGCCCCTGCCCCTGCCCCTGCCCCCGCCCCCGCCCCCGCCCCCGCCCCCGCCCCCGCCCCCACCCCCGCCCCTGCCTCTGTCCTCATTGTCTTCCTCGGCTTGACTACCTTTGTTGTGGCCTCGAAATCTCAAGATGGCTACAGAAGCTCCAGCCATCATATTTTAAAAGCAGAAACTGTTGCTGAGCATGGTGGTGCACACCTTTAATCGGAGCACTCAGAGGGCAGAGGCAGGCAGATCTCTGTGAGTTCAAGGCCAGCCTGGTCTATATAGTGAGTTTCAGGACAGTCAGAGATACATGGTGACACCCTGTCTCAAACCCTGCCCCCTAAAAAAACTAAACAAATAAGAGCAGGAATTGTTGAGAAGGATATGTCTATACAGAGAGAGAACCCCCAGGTCCCCTCCTATCAGAACCAAATCCTCCAAAGGAGGCTCATTGCCCAGCCAGCAGTCATGCGCCACCCTCTGTCAAGGACTAACTGACCCTCCCCTAATGATTTCCCAGATAAATGCTACATTGTGTGATGGCAGTTGGGGTCGGCTCCGTAGGAAGCCCAGGGTGTCTGACAGCTCCGGGGAAAGCTGACTCAGCTCCTTCACCTGGAAGATGCTGTCTCTTCCCAGCATGCATTTCAGCTTTCCTCTTGGCATCCCTTTGCTTCTCATCCTGTTAGAAATGCAGATTCTTCAGCGAGGGAAGCAGAAACTGCCCTGGCTGCTTGGTGTACAGCCGACTGCCATGGCCCGCCTTCGGTCTGTGAGCACCATCACCTGAGTGACTGCTCACTGTGGTGTGCCCAGCGTTCTGGCCGTGTCCCACGTGAATGGTGACATCCGTGTTTGTGGTGCATACTGATGTGTGGCCCAGGCCCCCTTCAAGGAAGGACTTATTTCAGGCAGGGACACTAGTCAGCCTCCAACTGTCAAGCCAAGGGGCTGTGGGTCCCCCCTGTGCAGATGGTAGCCTTCCTCAAACTCCTGCTTCACCCCAGGGAAGCCACTGGGGACTGTAATGTGGGACAGCAAAGGCCCCGCCACCCCATCCCATCGTGGGACATCTATGACGGCCATCTGGCTGTGGGTGTCCACATGCTGGCTTGAGTCCTTGCCTGTTCCTCCTGCTCAGGGTGACTCAGAGACAAGCACCACACACAGGCACAACTCTTCTTTCTCCAGGTGAGGACCGGGACCCAGAAGTGCAGGACGGGTCCCGACCTGCAGCTAAAAACAAGGAGGCTCGGATGGAAGACCCATCCAACACTGGAGCAGCGCAGCCGGACTGAAGAGGGCCCAGGGATGCCTCAGCAGGTAAACGCACCTGCTGCCAAGTCTGAAGACCGGAGTTCAACAGCTGGGACTCACATGGCGGAAGCAGGGCCAGCTCTCACGCACCCCCTGACCTCCGCATGCAGCAACCCCACCCCCAATGTAAATTTTAAAAAGTTTTTTTTTTTCAAAAAGTGTTCATCTGCCTGCAGAGTGTGGGGGATGCGGGCCAGGCAGGAACAGGAAGCCCCGGGAGGAAGTCCTGGTGTTCAGCAGGGACCAGGGGCCCCAGGGCCATCAATAGGACTTCCCCATCACTGGGGCTGCCCCATAGTCCAGCCAAGTGCTCACCCAACATCTAGGTGAAGAAGGGGAGGCGTGAGACACCCACCGGGGCGGGAAGAGCCAGCTACTTATGTCTTGCTTGTGGCAGAGCGACCACTGGTGTCTGAGTGCGGATGATCCACTCAGCTGAGGTGGCAGTGAGGTCACCTGGTGAGCAGGTGCCGGGGAGGGCCGGGAACAATGGCGAGCAGGGGCGGGGACAACAAGTGTCAGAAGGGAGGGGAGGGGTGGGCGAGGGAAGCTTTTCTTCATCTCTACCTGCTCCACGGTGATGGTAACATGCGACCTCTAGTGGCACAAGACAGACACTGTCTTGGAGTTAGATCCCCGAATCAAGCCTCCACTTGCCCAAATTGTTGGTGAGGGATTGCTGGCGAGGGGCTTGTCCATGGGGACTGGATGGGCAATGGCACTATGACTGGAAAGGCAGCGAGGTGCTTGCCTGCATTCAAAGTTAATCAAGCGCCAAAAGTTCAATAGCCACAATTTAATCTTAAAAATCCAACTGGGAGCCAGGTGTGGTGGCTCGCACCTTTAACCCCGGCACTTGGGAGGCAGAGGCAGGTGGATTTCTGTGAGTTTGAGGCCAGCCTGGTCTACAGAATGGATGCCTGGATTGCTAGGACTACAAAGAAAAAAAAAACCTGTCCCAACAAAACAAAATAGAATCTCAAATTGGCAAGTATGGCTTACTGCAGCTTCCCTGGAGCCAGTATTAACATTGGCTCTGCTTTTGAAGTTATAGCTCACACCCCACCCCCACCTCAAGTGGGGCCTTCCCAAAACAGCAGTATCGTGAGGGCATGGCCCATTCATCTCATTTACAAGCATACTATCCAGGAGGCACCTACCACGCCAACTTTTAAAGGGGCGGTCACTACTCATGGACCCAAGGACTGGTTGCAAGAGCAGTTACAGCAGAGGAGATACTGGCCCGGGTTCTCTCAGGCTTGGACATGTGTTGGTGTGCCACTCAGTGACTTTAAGGCCACCTTCATTCCTCTGTGCCTGTAGCCTCCAGCAAGATGCTTTCCTTATTTTATTTTTTAAAATGTTATTTTATACCCCAGTCAGTTCCCCACCCCCAGTGCCTCTTCCCACCCTGTCCCTTCTGCTCCCAACCCCCCAACCCACTTCTCCTGTTTTTGTTTAGGAAAGGGCAGGTCTCTCATGGATACCAACAAAACACGGCATATGAAATCGCAGTAAGACTAAGCACCTCCCCATGTATTAAGGCTGCACAAGACAATCCAGTCTGAGTAGGGTTCCAAAAGCCAGTAAAAGACTCAAACAGTGCCTGTTCCCACTGTTAGGAGTCCCACGTTACACAACCGTAGTGGTAAGACATATGCAGGGGGCCTAGGGCAGTCCCATGCAGGCTCCCTGGTTCTCAATTTGGCCTCTCGAGTTTTCTTGTGGTGCCCTTGACCTCTGGCTCCTGCAATCCTTTTCCCTCTCTTCTGCAGGGTTCCCTGGGTTCCACCTATGCTTGGCCGTGGTCTGCATCTGCTTCTCCTGTAAGATGCTTTAATATGCGTGAAGATCTTAGTGACTCTAACTGGGCTAGTACTGTCAAACCTGGGGTTTGAGTTCTAGCCACTTCAGGTGACCGGAGAACAGTCTCACAAATGGGTTGGGCCTTGCACCAAGCTGTTGACTCATCCCAGCAAACACTTGCTGCTCCCTGTAGATGAAGGATCTGGAGCTGATCAGGCCTCCTGGGCCCCTCCATCCCTGAGCTAGTTCACCCCTCATCATAGGCAGACTGAGTGCAGATGGACCAGACTCCTGCGGGGCATCTACGAGGCTCATCACCTCCAACACCAGCCCCTCCCCCTCTCCACACCTGCCAGGTTTTATCCTCAGTGCTGTTGCCACCATTAGCGCCACACGGCGCTGGGTAACCCCAGGTCCAGTAGTTCACACCGTGCTCACCGCCACTTCCTCCCCAGGTCACTGCCTGTGGATTTCAAGAGTCTCACTTCCACGCCTGTCCCATAGCTCTCTGTATACCAGCAGCCAACACACCCAGAAAGGATGAAGCTGTCACCCTGCTTAAACCCTAGGAGGGGGGCTGGAGAGATGGCTCAGTGGGGTTAAAAGCACTGCCTGCTCTCTTTCAGAGGTCCTGAGTTCAATTCCCAGAAACCACATGGTGGCTCACAACCATCTGTAATGAGATCTGGTGCCCCCTGCTGGCCTGCAGGCAGAACACTGTATACATAATAAATAAATCTTAAAAAACAAATGAAAACTGTAGGAGGGCCACAAAACTATCTTGACAGGGTACCCCGCATGAACTGACCCTTGCCCATCTCCTCACTCATTTTCTGCTCCTCCTCCTCAGTTGTGGCATGCCAGCCACACTGGTCTTGTCCCACAGGACTTATTTCTCACCATCCTAGCATGCGACCATCCTTCCCCTGAAATGAGCTCCTAAGTTCCTAAATTACTGGTCTTCTTCACATCTTTCCTCACCAATGAGCTGGTTATGTGGCTCTGCAATGTGTCCTACAGGAAAGGAAGTCTAGCCTCCCTGCCCCTCTCAACTCTCCAGGACCAGCACAGTGAGCATTAGGTCTGCTGACTCTGTGTGTGTGTGTGTGTGTGTGTGTGTGTGTGTGTGTGTGTGTGTGTGTGTGTGTGTGTGTGTGTGTGTGTGTACGTACGTACACCAGTCATTTCTCCATGCAATCACCCTTGCCGTGAGGAAACTAAGGCAGACCACCTCAGTCGTGCTGAAAGGTTACTGCCAGCTCCTCTGGCCCTTAGAAGTCTTTGAAGATGTTAACACAAATCGGTGTCTCGCTTCTTGTCCTGTGAGTAGAAAGCCTGGTGTGGTGGCTCACACATGCAAACTCAGCCACTGGGGTGGTGGCTAGCTTGGGTTAGTTTTAGACCTTATCTCACCAAAAAATCCTGAAACTCAGTGGAAGAACGCTGGCAAGGGCACCTCTGCTTTTTGTGGTACCTGAGCTGGCATCGTCTGTCCAGCCCACCACCCGAGAGCTGTTTCACAGCTCCCTATGAAAACTCCTGGCACAGAACCAGGCATGCAGTAGCAAAGCAGGCAACAGTAATCTGTACTAGTGACAGCTACCCAGGAAGGGACATCTTCATCCTCTCCTGACCATCTGTCACACGCTGCACACTCAGGCAGCGGTAGTTATGGGGAATGGAACAGTCCTGGTCCCCTTAGAACCCAGCTTTCAGACTCTGTCCACCGCCTCACCAACTTCATCTCTGTTCTGCCTCTCCACTGCACGAGATACCAACTCCCTTCTGTACCTCCATGAGCTTCAAAACTGTGGATACGGAGCAGTAAAACCCCACACGCTGAGTACTATTTTTTCATCTTTTTATTGCAACTGCCAAAAATGTTTTAAGAATTTATCCTTACTATTTGCAATTAAGTGTGTGTTTGGGAGGAGGGGCGTGTGCACTTAAGTACAGGTGCCTGAGGAGACACTGGATGCCTTGGAGTTGGAGCACTGGAAACCGAACCAGAGTCCTTTGGAACTGAGCACCACAAGGCCACCTCTCCAGCCCCTCACCTTTTATAGCGAACTCCAAACACACCCATGTAAAAATACACACCTGAAACAAGCTTCTGAAAGCAGTCCACCATGTCCCAGAGTCTACTCTGCTCTTGGAAAGTGAGGTTATATCCCACTAAACTGGTTTTAGCACAGTCTTCGTACACACAACAAAACCCTACCAGGTTAGAGGGCAGAGAGAGAAACGCTATCCCAAACTGAGTCCGCATTTATCCCTCAGTACTAGAGTATTGTTCTGAGCTCAATGCCACGTGCCACGCATGACATCCACAAACCACTGTTTGGAGGAAAGTCTGTTTGGATTGGTCTGAAACACCCTGTTCTAGGGATGGGGGTGTAGCTCAGTTGGCAGAGTGCTTGCCTGGCATGTGTGAGGCCCTGAGCATTGATAAACCAGGTATAAGAGCACACACCTACACTCCAATGGATGCAGATCAACTCACGGTTATTTATCCTCACACACAGCCAATCTGAGGCCAGCCTGGGCTACTCAGCCAGTTCTGCCTGAACAGGCCTTATGTACATTAAGCTCCGGAGATCAGCGGAACCCAGATGACAGTGGCGCAGCACGGCCACAGGCCACTTAACAACAACAAAGCCTGAGGTCGGGCCGTGCACAGCATTCTCACTGTGAGACAGTCGTCACAGCAACCCTGCTACCCGACCATGGAGCGCTTTCTCCCTCTCAGGCGCACTTCGTCTAACTTCTTCAGCACTGGACTGGACTTCCTGGATGAAGCACCGTAGCTCTTCAGACAGGCTTCAAACACAGCCTCGGTGTGGGGGTGGGTGCTGAGGAAGGCCTTCTCCAGGACGTAGAGGTCCACACCCTTATCTTCCGGCAGTCCAGAAACAAAGCTCAGCCCGAAGTCGATGAGGACGATGTGCAGCTGCTCCAGGGGCCGTTTCAGGAGCATGTTGGAGGTGGTGAGGTCCCCGTGAATGACGTCTTCGTCATGCATCCTAGCCAGGACCTGCCCAATTCTCCTGGCCAAGGCCAAGAGGCATTGGGGGTTGTTCTCAGTCTCCATGGTGGATTGAATGTAATCTCGAACGGTCACCGAGTCTTCGATTTCCTCCATATATAAGCAGTTGGAAGCACAGTCCACGAAGAAGACAACGGGGGCGGCTATCCCTGCAATGCACACACGTTAGCGAGTGTTCTCTAGGAAGGCAACTTATTAGTTGTGAAACCTCAAGGCTCCATTAGCTTCTCTATATCTGTTTCTGCGACTGTAATGTGGTAACCATAGCTCCAATTAATTCCAGGAGTCTCTCCTGAACGTCAACTACGTTCAGGACTCTTTCCTAGAAACTAGAGACCTGTCAATGGGGATCAGGGTAGCCACCATCCCTGTCGGATAAAAGGTGAAACAGAAAATGTGAGCCCTACTTTATAACTCCATTAACTCTGCTAGAGCCGGTAAATACAGGCCTATTCACTGTCGAGTTTCCCCAGATCAGTGTCCTGGTGTGGAGTAGACACCTAAAAACCAGTAAGTGTAAAAAGCAAAGGTGTGCTGCTAAGCTGCAGGCAGCTCACCTGGTGGCTGGGGACCCTCAGTCGCTTTCCCTTTGTGCCTCAGTTTCTCCGGAGATTTTACAAAATGAATCATTTAATGAAATCAGACTTTATTGAATGCTCTGTCAGCATACAAACATGTGACTCACAGACGTCCTCTAATAGTCACAACAGCCCTCAGATCCCCATTACATACACAGAAACTGGGGCGCGCGGGGTGGGGGGTAACGACTCACTGAAGGGCCACGCGGGAAGCAGCGCTTAGAATCTGAATCCGGAGAGCCTGTCAGGGCACCTGCTGCTTTAAACTACCCCACGGAGTGCGGAGGACGGTGAGCGGAAACGATAGAAGCAGGGAAACTGAGGCGAAACGACAAGCTGAAAGGCAGCTGCGGAGCTGCGCGCCAGTCCTTAAGCATCGCCGGTCGCTCCCGCCTCCCGGGTCTCAGAACCCCGTCCTGCCCCGTCTCCCGGACCTCGGGGCCCCGTCCCGCCCCGTCCCGTCCGCCTCACCCGCGCGGCGGCAGCGAAGCAGGGCGCGCGCCTCCTGCACCGTCCTCCGCCGGCCGAGCCGCGCCTCCAGCACCGGGTGCCGGTAGCTCTTGGGGAAGCGGTGCTTCACCACGGCCGCGCGGCCCAGGAAGCGGCCGCGGAAGACGCGCGCCTCGGCGCCCTGCTGTACCAGCTCCAGGCCGCTCAGGAAACGCAGGCTCCGCTCACGCGCTGCCGCCAGCGCCTCGGCCTCCGCCTCCCGCTCCGAGGACGACTCAGCCATGCCTCCCGCTCGTCCGGACGCCGGCAGCGCCACTTCCGGGGTCTTCGGAACTCCTCGGGCCTCTTCCGCCACGCGATACCCCCCCCCACTTCCGCCCTGCCGCAGTGGTTCCGCCGGGCGACCTTTCAGAGCGCTGGCTCTACTTTCCCGAAGCTCTTCGTCTATCTCCGTGAGAGCTCGGCAACTTTCGGTCAACAGCTTCTCACTCTTCGGCTTTCTCCGGAAGCGCGTTGGTGAAGCGCAGGCTTTGGGAGCCTTCTCCCACCTGGAGGCTTTCTGGGAAAATTATTTGGTGGACAATACTCCTTTTTATTAGGGTCCTTTTCTTTTTCCTTTCCTTTTCTTTTTCCTTCCTTTTCTTCCTTCCTGAGACAGGATCTCGCTGTCTAGCTCAGGTTAGCTTCGAATTCATGATCTTCCCACTTCAATCTATGGAAACATGGTCTTTAAGCTGGGCATTAGCGTGTCAACAGCCAGCACCACCCCTCTGTGTTTGGTTTTCTCATCTTCAGAATGAGGGTGCCTGGTTCTGCTGGGGCCAGAGTTTGTCAGAATAAAAGACGAGGGTGATTATGTGATGCCGGTGGACAATGGCGCTCTTCACATGGTGTCTGACCTCCCTGCCCGCCCCATGCTCTTTGGGGTTCTGTTGAAATGGAGAAGAGAAGCACTTTGGACCAGGGTTGCTATGGCACCAGCATCCTGGCTCTGTTATCCCTAGGTTTCGTTTATACTCATGACAGGACTGTTCTCACACATCAGACCCCTTGTGTGGGCAGAAAGTTTTCCAGCAAAGCTCACCGAGAACCGGTTCCCTTTACACCCCCAGTGCTCAAGTATGTGGCTGCATTATCATAATTGATTGCATCCACACCGCCATTGCTATGGTGACTAAAAGCATCTGAACCCTTGCCTTAGAAATCTATAGTACTAAGACGCTGACCAGACCCGGGCTTGCTAAGTCAGACTGGGCATAGCTCTTTAAACCCGGATAAAATGGTCAATATCTCGTAACTGTGCTGAGGATAAACCTAAACCTTAATTCAGCCCACGAGGGCCTGCAGGGAACTCCTGCATCCCTTGTAGACCCTTCCCTCACCAGACACCCCCCACTCCCCATCATGCCCCCTCTACAGAGCCTCTGCATCTGCTGTTTCCTCTGGGGAAACACGTTCTGCCAGCCCCTCATTGACTAGGCCCTTGTCGACATCCTTTCTCTCAACTCCAGGGTCACTTACCAGACAAGCCCTTCCTGGCCTCCCTGAGGAGAGGGAGTCCAACTCTTCTCAGACCCAGTTTTCTAGTTTCCACCCCTGTCTCGAAGTCCCTTTGCCTTTGGTCATGCGACTGGTCGATTGACAGCTGCCTCCCTCTATGCAACTGGCAGCCTTCAGAAGATTGTGTGGTTCCCGCCCTTCTCCCAGTGCCGCAGACGTGGGTCCTGGCCTAGAGTGCCTATAGAATGGAAACAGAGAGCTGGTGCAGGCCTGTGATCCCAGTGCTCAGAGGCTGAGGCAGGGGCTGCAAGCCTGAACTACTTAGTGAGGCTTGAGGAGTGGATGCCGGGGCGTTTAAATTCAAATTTTAACCTTTAAAAATATTTTACCTCTTTTTTTTTTGAGAATTTTATACATTGTATTTTGTGACTTAAAAAATTTTTTTTCGAGACAGGTTTCTCTGTGTAACATTCCTGGCTATCCTGGAACTTGCTTTGTAGACCAGGCTGGCCTCAAACTCACTGAGATCCCCTGTGCCTCCCGAGTGCTGGGATCAAAGGCATGTGCCACCACCACCTGGTGTGACTGTCTTCTTCTAAACTGCACAATGGTGAGGGAGTTGATGGCTTCTTGTCTACCTGGGTGCTGAAAGGGTAGACAGTGGGGTGGAGACCTTAAAGGTACTGCGTGAGAAAATGAGCTGACCAGAGATGGGAGAGACAGCCAAGTCCACAGCTGGCCCCTGTCACTTTGCAGGAGAGCTGGAAGCTGGGTGGCAGCGACGCTCTTCACTTGGTTATTTCCGGGAGCAGACAGACAGACAGACAGACAGTAGTAAAGTGCAAGTTTGAGTGTAAGGTTGGGCGCCGGGCTTCATCCCAAGAAATGCCAGAAGGGAGTGCGGTGGGGACCAGAGGCTGCCAGCGAGAAGAGGCTTGGTCAGTTGAATTCTACAAGCCGCAGCGAGTTCCTACTCAGAACAAGAGCTGATGCAGACAACTAGTGTCTTCTATAATGGGCACAGGGGTCCTAAGAATATGGACATTGTATCCAGGAAGAGGGGTGGGCATGGGCTGGAAGCCTGCAGCAGATAGCGACAAGAGCTGTCGTTAGCAGCTGTGAGAGCTCACCTCATGGCTAGCTCTGTACACGCGGAGCTCCTAGCCGGTGATTCATCCTTTCTAGAATTCTAGCAATGCAGAGAGAAGCCAAGTTTGTCTCCCCCTCCAGTTCTTGCCCACACTGTAAGCAAACCCCTTCTCCACCCACCGATTCTTGCTTCCTAGATTTTTGACACAGCCTGCAACAATGGCCCTGAGACCCTGGGTCACTGAGGCACTGTTTCCAAACAGCCACGGGTGTGGGTCACTCATTCTGCGGTGATTTTCAAGGTGCCCCTGGCCTGCCCCAGCAGCAGAGTGGGGACAGAACACGTCTCCACATGGCACTCTGCTTTGAACGGGGTACACTTGGGGGGAGAGTAGAGGACTCACTTTGAGTATAGTGCCATCCAGGGTGGGGACATTTTTATTACTCATGACCAGGGAGGTAACAAGCAACAAACAAGCCTAAGGGAAAGGGAAATAGCCAGGTAGTGGTGTCGCAGGCCTTTAATCCCAGAGTTTAAGAGACAGAGGCAGGAAGATCTCTGCGAGTTCCAGAACAGCCAGGGCTACACAGAGAAACCCTGTCTCAAAAAAAAAAAAAAAAAAAAAAAAAGCTGAGGGGAGGGAAATAATGTTCCGCACCATCTGAACTTATATACAACATACTACATATGTGATTTGACTCTGGTTTAGAATATACTGTAAATGATGATAAAATTTAGTTATAAAGGTTCTATTCAGAGTAATGAAAGCTGACTTTGAAATTTCCACCTAACTACTTATGTCTTTGCTAACTGTTCAGTGCCAAGCTCCTGAAAAAACTTAGATAAGTAACCACATGTGTTTGTTAAATAAGGTCTGCTTCATAAATTCCTAAGGTTAAAAGTTTTATTTTGATATTAAAAGAACTTCAATTCAAAAAGTGTTACTTTTAAGACTCAAATTTAACAGGAATAACACTGAAAAAACCCTAATCTTATGAAAATAATTACTTGCAAACTGTTTAGGATAATTAAGACACGCTAGATAATTGTCAGTCACTTTATAGATGACCAGATTCTTTAGTGTCTTCAGAACTATACTTGTAGTCATGCTAATTACTGATGTAATTAATTACAGGAACAAACTTTATTTAGCCTCCTGTATATGTTTTCAAAGTTAAGCCTAAAACGAGTAACCAGAAACAGTTTGTTGTTTAGATATACTTAATAGATAAATGGTCCTCAGACTCTTCAGAGATCTGCTGAACATGGCCTTTAAAATGGTTAATAAAAAGGCTTCCTGTGATAGAGAGATGCATCAGCTCCTGGCAGTAGCCCTAATCTCCAAAGAAGCTGA
This sequence comes from Mesocricetus auratus, assembly GCF_017639785.1. NCBI lineage: Eukaryota > Metazoa > Chordata > Mammalia > Rodentia > Cricetidae > Mesocricetus > Mesocricetus auratus. The sequence goes on from NW_024429209.1 coordinate 11,892,692, forward strand.
TGGGCACAGAAAAACTCCGCCTGAAGCTTGCTTTAAATGTTGCAAAGCTGGCCATGGGGTGAAAAACTGCCCTTCACCTCACGGGTCACCAGGACCCAGTCTAAACTGTGGACAAGTAGGACACGGGGGAGTTGATTGCCCCACTTTGCCTAGACAAGGTAGGCTGGTCCCTGAGTTCCTCCTCTTGACAGACAGCAAAGTCTGTCAGGTCTTCTGGGTCTGGCGGTTGAAGACTGAAACTGCCCTGGGACCTCTGCCCGCAATGATCGTGGAGGAACCTAGAGTGACTGACTGTCCAGGGGGCCGGGAAGTCTCTGTCATTTCTAATAGATTCAGGAACTGCTGGTCTGTATTTCCTTTTCACACTGGTGAATCCATTCTTCTTAGAACGGCACTGATCACTAGCCTAGTGGTAGCTTTGTCAGTTTAGCAGCAGCAGCCAGGACTCAGACACCTTCTCAGTTCTCTTCACAAAAATCAGACCTCAGGCCTCACGATCCTAAAGCTACTACAAGGTCTAGACAGTCTACCATGTTACCAGACTCTAAAAAGAGAGAAACTCCCAGAACAGATTTCAGTACAACGTTTTATTATTTCTTTATTTAAAGGAACTCGATTCACAACAACTGTGCTCAGTAATCAACCACCTGTGTCTCACAGTCAACGGTTGGATAGAAAAAAAATGTAAAGGTTATGTAAGCTCTGAGGATAAGAAAACTTGAGTTGTGAGGGTCTAAGAAAATGTTTTATAAATGTATAAAGTTATAAAAATGTGGTTAAAGCCGGGTGGTGGTGGCACATGTCTTTAATCCCAGCACTCGGAGGCAAAGGCAGGTGAACTCTGTGAGTTCAAGGTCAGCCTAGTCTACAGAGTGAGTTCCAGGACAGTCAGAGCTACACAGAGAAATCCTGTAAAAACCCCATACCAACCTCCCCACCAAAAAAAGAATATGACTTAAGATATATGTAAAAATTAAAAATTTCAGGTTTCTTTCCCTCCCTATGCTATTGTTATATTAAGACTTCAAAATTGACTTTTTACATTAACCAATGCAGTTCTGATAAGTTATTAATCTAGCCCTGGTGAGTAATGACTTCCACTATCATAGTCACAAGCTCAAGATTTTAAATTTCCTTTGGTTGTCTTCTAAGTATAGACTTAAAAGTGCTTCTCATTATGCTAAAAGCATCTGTCTGATCTACATACACCAGTCTTCTGGATAGAGGAAAGAGTGTTCATGCTTCTAAGCAAAATCATTTTAGGTCCCCAAGCCTTTAGTATGACTTAAAGGTGTGAGTCTGCCTTTCCTATAGTACGGGTTTCAGTATCGATTACAAACAGTGGTGATGCTAACATATCTGAAATTTTTGTCTCTTCTGGTAAACTTAAATATTCTTGTAAAGCTTCAGGAAATCAACTTGAATCCACCTCTTATGGGTCAAGTGAACTCCAAATAAGGATTGTCAATCAACAGCCTGTTTCCTTACCTGCCTATTCTGCTTATTCCTGAGGGTGGGATCTCTCCCAATTCCTTGGTCTTGGGACTTCCCTTCCCCAACTACCAGGATCATGGCCTAAAAGTTTCAAATGTACACCTAAGAAAAAGATTTTAGCCTGAACTCCTTAACTTTACCTTTTGTCGTGTGTGTGTGTGTGTGTGTGTGTGTGTGTGTTTTCCAACAATCCACCAACTCCAGATGTTCCCTCAAAATCTACATCCCAGATAGTTTCAAAGTGGCTAGCCCTAGTGGTCCAGCCTCACAGACATTGCCTGTACTTCCCTTGTCCCAGATGGTCCTGCAGAGCCTGGACAGTTCGTGAAAGGGCCTGACCTTCTAGGACTTGGTCAGTGCCTGTGGCCATTTCAGAGGAACAGCAGGTGGCAGTTGAAGTTCAAGGTGTCATTCTACCAGGAGGAAACTCTCTGATAGGCAAGGCACTGAAACCCTGGACCCTGGGAAGTCTTTTGCTTCTGCTGTGCCTTTACTTGTTTGCTGCTGCCATCTTTCCTGGTATCTGGCATGGTGTGAATGGGAGTGGGGAGATTCCCCACTGCCTGTAATGTAGTGTGATTATCTCATGGAGACATCCCGTTCTACTGGGCATTCTTACCTGTGGGTTATTATAAGGATGACTTCTTCCTAAGCAGTACTGTTTAGTTGATAATTGCAATGCCAGTTTAAATAAAGTTTTGATGATTAAAAATATAAACAAGAGAGTGTTACACAGCTAGAACATATGAGTGTCTATTGAGGACCCACATATAGACTGTGGTTTCAGTTAAAGGCAACTGAGTCCCAATAGCACAGCTAGCTTAAATGTTGGGAGATGTGTTTACAGGTTTTGGAGTGCATCACAGTTGAAACAAAGCTTTGAAAACAACTTAAAGTTAGGCTAGATGTTTTTGTCAAATAGCATTGAGATGAAAAACCCAAGAAGACAATCTAAAGTTCTAGAAAGTCACTTAGTTAAATGTGGAACTCGTTAAGGTCAGGGAACAAGAAGAAAGCACCCAACTGTTGTGGACTGATGCACCTTTCTTGCTAGGTTTGGTTGATGACCAAAGGTGATAATTAATTCCTTATAGTCATTTCTGCCCTCAATCCCCTATTATTAAAAAAATACTATTGATGAGTGGATATGTACTCTGAAGATTTAAAGTAGAGCTGACTGATTATTTTTCATATGTAAAAGTTTAGGTTTATCATTCTTTTAAGATTCCTTATAAGATTACCTTTCAAGATAAGTAATAAAGTAACTGGCCCTTTCTTTGTAACTACAAAATGCAGCTTGCCAGTAAAAACCTGACTTAGAATACTTTGCCTGCTCACACGGTTAATCTATGACAAGTTGCTTGGGTAGGAATGTATGTGGGTTCTCGGGATAATTTGTTTTTCATCTGTAATACCTGAAATGTCTGATTGTGTAAGGGATATGGAAAACATGCTGTTTATTTTGCATTCATCGTAATCATTCACTTGGAAAACAGAATGTAAACACATTGTAATTTTTTATATTGCCTGAAAGATTTTGCTGAATATATAAGCTGTAAGGGAAAGAATAGGGAGGGAGTTAAAATGGGAAAACTAGAAGGAAAACATCAGGAATGGGAGAGTTAGAAGGAAAACATCAGGAATTAGAGAGTTAGAAAACATCAGGAATGGGAAAACTAGAGGGAAAACATCAAGAATAAAGATAGAGTTAGACAGGAAACATCTGGAATGAAAGAAGGAAAACACCAGGAAAATAAAGAACAGAGAATGAAAAAAAAAGAATAAAGGAAAGTTCTGAAGGAAACCATCAAGAGAGTGTATATGTCTTTTTCCCTAACTACCTCAGATAGAAGAATCTTAATATACATCAATGCTTTGGATTCCTTTTGAGCCCTGTGCTGCTTGGATGCTGGTCCCCCAGGCAGCAATAAACCAACATCCCAGCTTTCTTGGGTCCCCAAAAATGTCAATGCCCCCAGACAACAGGAAACAGTCTAAAGAGCAAGGCACCTCCATTCCTGCCCTACCTGCCATCCCTTCCTATTTCTTCACGTTTTATAATAAACAAAGGGGAGGAATGTTAGGAGTCACCTACATTCCAGAGCCAGGTGTTCCCAGCCTGCCTTCAACACCAGCAGCCATGTCACCACCAGCTGCCAAATGTGGCATGTGTACCCTTTATAAAGTCCCTGCCATCACAGCCCCCCTCTCCCTCCCTCCCTCCCTCCCTCCCTCTCCCCCCACTTAGAGGCAACCTTTTGACTGCCCCCCAGCAATAACCTGTGTGAGTCTGTTGTGCTGTGTGATCTTTGCGTGATCTTTGCAGCATTCCTTGGACTCTTCCTCAAAAGACCCTCACACTGGGGACCCTCTCCATTTCCTTGCCTTTTTGATTTCTAGTGCCTGGTAGCCTTCCTAGCGTTAACTCAGTAGATGCAAACTGAGTCACTCACCAAACACAGGACACATAATAGAAGCATCCGCTCTGGTGTGAATCAGGTCCTGCTAGTGGGAATGCCCCACATTGTTGGTTCGAGATGCACAGGCGTTCCAGACATGGCCAGCGAGTCTCAGTCCTGACACTTTGGTCTGGAAAGAGAAGTTCTTTATAACTGGGAAAGTGAACTGTGGGAACGTGAGTCTGGGTTACCCCAGAGATGTGCCTGAGACTGCACTGTGGTGATTACATTTGAGAATGGACACAGCCGTGCCTGGAGCACTTTAAACTCTACTTGCAATTTAAAGTATCCTGACCTCTAGGGTGACAGGTGATGATATGGCCATTGATAAATAAAGCAGAGGTCCCCCAACCTCACACAGGTGAGGGGAACCCTCAAATGGTGGGAAATAGGTAGATAACTGTGAACCCACCCCCAAGGTTTCACAGCTCTTCTGTGATGTTTGCTAAGCAACAACTTGTTGGCAGAAGTCAGCTATTACACACATGCACACACACATGCCCTCATCAACACACACAAACACAAAGTGCAAACACACATGCACACGCATCTCTCAGACACATGGCAGACGGAAGCTGCCTAGCCCACCGTGTTTTTCCCATTAATCACCTCAGGTTTCCAGGCTCTGCCACTCCTCGTTGCTTCTTAAGGAAAGTGGGTGTCAGGCCCAAAGGAAACTCCATCTCCCCAATTCTGGGAGTTAGACAAAAGCCAGCATTCCTCGGGGACTTGTGAATCTAGTCCTCCTCTAAAAAGGAGCCATTTCTTTATCATTGGCAGAAAGAACAAATAAATGGCTACTGTGGTGTCTGTTAACATGGTCTCCAGGCTTCCTCAGTATCCAGTGCCTGCTACACATTTCAGAGCCCAGGCTGGTACATGGATCTTTTCAGATGGTCTCACCTCCTCCCTTCCCTAACTTTCTCCAGCTCATGGGTTTTGATGGGCTTGAAGCCCTGAGTTTCATCTCAGCACTGTATAAACCCGGCAAGGGAGTGCACACCTGCAAGCCCGGCACTTGAGAGGCGAAGGCAGGACAGTCAGGGTTGAAGGTCTTCCTTTGCTCTATGTGAGGCCAGCCTGAGCTACATGAGACCCTGTCAAGAATAGAAAGGGATGGGGGAGGAGGGGGGAGGAAAAGAGCAAACACCAGAAAACAGAAGAAAGGCAAGACAAAAACAACAACAACAAAACAAAAAACCAAAATCATAAGGCCCCCATGATGGAAGGCTGTACACACTGGCCACAGGTCCCCTGCCTGTGACAGGCTAAGCACAAGTCCCCCGGGACATAACAGGCTGAGTTCCAGCCCTGCTGTTGGGCTGTCCAGGGAGTCCAGACTATGGCTGTCAAATGTCTTCCGGGATGATCTAGAGTTTGGCCATCGTGTGGACTACTCCCTCGGGCCTTCTGTGCAGTGCAGATTCCACAGGGCACCGTGTGAGTAGTGGCCATGGATTCGTGCTGTATGAGTGAGGAGTGGCCATGGACTGGTGCTTCGTGGACAGCCCAGGTAACTGGCTGTGGTCGCTGCCTCCTGCTGTGAACCTGTGGCCTTCAGTTTGCTACAGTCCTCAGCACTCTCCATTGCCCGGCTTGCTCCCTCATTTGTAACACTGTAGACCTGCACGGATACTGTTTGATTTGAATTTGCAGCGCATGTATCAGCTAACCGTGGCCGGGGTCCTTTGGCTCTATCGGAACTCACAAGTAAGTGAGGGGCGGCTCTTCTGGCGTTGGCAGACATGGACCCTTGAGTGCCAAAGGCTTATGGGTGGGACTGACTGACTCAGAGGCTTACAACTCCAAGTGCTGACAACTGGGGGCTTGTGGTTCTCTAGTGCCCGAGACTTACAGCTCCAGGTGCCCAAGTTAGAGGCTTATTGTTTTAGCTTGGATCTCCTGAGGCACAGCACTCCACAGCGAGGGCAATTTTTGCCTCTTCACAGCAGCAGTCAGGATCAACTAGTAACACAGATTCCTAGCCTCAGGGACACAGGAGAAACTGGAATAAAAATGGTGCTATAAAGGAACTACTAATACTCTTGCTTAGGAAATATTAGTGTCTTAGGGTTTCCATTGCTGTGGTGAAATACCATGCCCACAAACAGCGTGGAGAGGAAATGGATTAGTAGGCTTACATGTACATATCACACAGTTCATCACTGGAACTCAAACAGGAACTCGAATTCAAACAGGGCAGGAACCTGGAGGCAGGAGCTGATGCCGAGGCCGTGGAGGGCGCTGCTCACTGGCTTGCTCTACATGGCTTGCTCCACCTGCTTTCTTATAGAACCATCCACGTAAGCTGGGGCATCCCCCATCAATCACTAACTAAGAAAATACCCTACAGGGTTGGTACAGCCCGATCTTATGGAGGCATTTTTTCAACTGGGGTCCCTCCTTGCAGATGACTCTAGCTTGTGTCAAATGTACGTAAAATTAGCCAGCACAGTTAGGTTACACAAGGTAGACTTAGCTTTCAGTATGACTGGAAGAGAAACTGCGAACTAACAGGCTTGTTAGAAACAGTTTTGTGCCATAATTGAAGTTTATGCTTACTGAGAAACACTCTGGTAAGGCTGCACTTGGGAGGCAGAAGCAGGAAGATCTCTGAGTTTGAGGCCAGCCACTGAAGGATGACTGGAGCAAGATCTCCTGGGACAGGAGCCCTGTCTTCTGCCACAGTAATCCTCATGGCTGCTCTGATCTCAGAGTGATCCTAAGACATCCACAGCAGCCAGCCTGCTATCAGGGCAATCCAGCCACTTGCTGGAGAAGTGATTGCTCAGTTAATGACTCCTCTGCCAGGCTTTAACTTTTGAGGGAACGGTCAGTCTGTTGTCACTCACAGCCTGAATGGCCCTGCTCCAAAAAGTTTTGCTCATTTACAGAAACAACAATGAAACAAAAACAAAACCCTCGTGAGAGAGTGCTTATAATAAAAACGTAAAGAAATGCCTCATCAAAATGAGTGTCTACATCGTTGAAAAGTAGCCATGCTCGACTGTGCCTCATCCCTGCCTCGGTGCCTGTCTCACTTCTGTCTGCGTTCTCTTTACGGGTGTGACTCCAGGAAATTTTCTAAGCTGGCTACTTAGATGGCTACAAGGAAGGTGACAGCTCTCATTAGTTGTCACTGAGCATTGACCATGAACAGGGCAGAGTCCTGGACTTTGATTCTGAACCATATGCTGGAGCAAAGAAGAAAATACAAGAGAGTTTTGTTTTGTTTGTTTGTTTTTTCAGAGCTGAGGATTAGGACAGCACTCTACCATTGAACCAAATCCTCTACCCCAAGAAGAGAGTTTTTAAAAGTTCCCATTCATACGGCTTCATTCTAGTGGGGACACAATGAATAATCAGATCTGCAGTGTGTCTGAGGTCATGTAGGCTTGTGTGCCTTCTTAGGAAGGCACACAAGCCCCGCCCCTGGTTGTGTGTGCATACACAATCTGGTCCACACTTCCTCCTTTCAGGTGACTTTCTTCTTTTCTCCATCAAGGTAATTAATAGCTATGGAATATGCACCAGCTGTTCATCATTCCAGAACAAATTACTACAAACCTAAGGACTTAAGGCAAAATTAATCTCCTCATGGCGTGTGTGCCAGGCAAAGGCTGAGATCAGAGTGCCAGCCCGGAGCACTTCCCAGCCAGGCAGAGTTGGGGGAGGAGGCCCGAGCACACTGTGGGCTTGGCTGAGGTCCAGTCCTTCATGGGCAGCTGATCTAAGGCCCTCAGTGCCCACCGGTGGGGCCTGGAGGCATCCACACTATGTGATTCAGTAGAGCCTTGCCCTGGGTGGGTGGGGCTTCCACGGGGCATCTCCCACTGCGGCGAGTGGTTTGATCAGAACGAATATCTAAGTGATCAGGAGACCAAGAGTAAGGCTGCCAACTGCCAACTTTTATAGCCAGGTTGTAAATGGCAGCTTGTCATCTTCTGTTTTGTAGAAGCCTATTGCTAGATGCTGCCTACTGGCAGGGAAGCCAGAGAGGTGGGCAGCCCTGAGACATGAATGCCACGGAGCAGTGACCATTGGGACGCATTCAACAGGTGCTTCCTCCTTGACAGGGTCGAATGTATCAGGCAGGGTATCAGGCAGGCAGGCACACATCCCCACAGCAAGGGTGAGCCACAGAGACAAAAACCATATAGGCCATTCCAGTCACACAACTTCCATGGACAGTCTCCTAGTAGTGAGATAGCACTTGCTGACCTGGATGGTGACAGTTCCACAGAGAAAGCACGAGCTACCACATGGGACTGGCCGGGAGGCAGTCCGTGCAAAATGGCGGTGTGGAAGGACGGTTGAAAGCGGCATTCCTTTCCCCAGTAACTGGTTATTATGGCTTGAATCCCAAATGCACCCCCCTCCTCAGACTCTCATCTGAATGTCCAACTTCCAACTTGCTGGCTGTTTTGAAGGCTGTGGAGACTTGAGGTGAGCCTACTGGTGGAAGTAGCTTGCTAGGGGCCTTTGAAGTTATTCCCACCACTGGCCCAGAGTTCTCTGCTTCCTGTCTGTCGTGACCTGAGGTGTCTCTGAAATGGTTTTTGCCCATGTGAACTGCACCATACATTTCCTGCTGTGTTGACCTGAAATCCTCTAAAACCATGAGCCAAACTAGCTAGCCTTCCCTCCTGCCAAGCCATCTCCCTTGGCCTCAATTTTGTTGTCCCCCAAATGGGGATAGATTGTAGTAATTCCTACCTCCTTAGGTTATGGTGGGGTTAACAGGGAGGTAAAACACCAACAACGTCAAGTAATTATCAAAAGTAATTTCACTCGGTTTCAGTTTTCAGTCCAGTTATTATTGCTGCACAATTAGATCTAAAACTCTGCAGCTTAAGCAATCATTTCCTTTTTCTTTTGATTTTCTGAGACAGGGTTCCTTGTATAGCTTTGGATTCTGTCTTGGAACTAGCTCTGTAGATCAAGCTAGTTTCAATCCACCTGCCTTTGGCTCCTAAGTGCTGGGCTTAAATGCCTGTGTCGTCACCACCACCCAGCTAACAACCATTTCTTATTCTTGTGCATGGGATTTGGGGCCCTTGGATCCAGTCTGTCGCTGCTTCATGGTATCTAAGGCATGGGCTGACCGGGACTCCTGGGGGCTGGGATCATCTCACAGAGCATGGGTTCAAGATGAGCGGAAGCTGTGACTATATATTGAGGCTAGCTATCCAGATGTCACTTTTGTTAGTGTGGACTGCTTCACAGCATGGCTGACAGCTGGCCTTCGTTAACTTCTTGAGACAGAGTCTCCCTAAGTGGCCCACGTTGCCCTCAAACTCACAGTCCTCCTGCTTCAGCCTCCCAGTTGCCAGCATTATGGGTGTGTGCCACTATGCCAGTTGGTGAGGCCCACCTGGAGACTCAGAGTCCCAGTGTTCTAGTGTCTTGGCCCAGCAGTCACATAGCTTGCTACTCTGTGCAATCTCTTGGTGTACATACGCTAGGGAGAGCATGAAGAACTTGGAGCCATATTTTCAAACTGCCCTCACTACCATTTCTCTCAGACTGTAAAGGGCCCAGAAGGTCTTATCTACACCATCTTTTTGTGAGATATTTGTCTGTGCCCATGGCACTTGGGCCGGCTTGGAGAGAGTACATGCGTGTGCTTGGGAGGCTGGGTTAGTATGAATACGTGAGTGTGGAAGCCTGCATGTGAACACGGGAGGCTGGGAGAGGCTACGCTCACTTGTGTGCTGAGCCTGCATGTGGTCTTGGAGTGAGGATTAGTGACATTGTCCCCAGCCTAGGTGCAGAGCCAGCTGCCCGCTGATTCCACATGGATGCCCAAAGCCATACGGCAGCAAACACAGAACCCTAGGTCTCCCTGCCCAGCTGCACAGCAGCCCCTTCCAGTGTGTAAGTCCTTACCAAGTCTCCTCTGGTTTGCCCATGTGTCTCCATTCCAATTATTGTCTGAGCCCAAATAGCCTCATCTCCCCTGCCAGCTGCCCAGCTCCCAGCCTTGCTCCTGGACCCGTCAGAACTCTTAGTTGTCTCCTTCAATTGAGATCAAACTCCTAGTTCCTGGACTGGGCTACACTCAATGGTAGAGCACTTGCCTAGCATACAGGAGGTTGTAAACGAAGCTCCCAGCACCCTCCCCACATTCTTCCCTGGCCCATGCGCTCCTCTCCACTTGACCTCTCAACGCTTAGGTTCCAGACCCTCGGCCTTCGCTGTGACGCTCCTTTGTCACCCATGGGCTCCTTTGCTGTTCCCTGGGCCCCGCTGATGTTTCCCCTGCTTAGACCCAGCCAGCTGTCCCCAGCTGCCTGGCCCAGAGCCCAGTCTCATGCTGTGCCGCCCTTCCTTATGCAGCTGGCCCCTCAGACTCCTTTAGTTCGTTTTCTTCAGGAGCAAGGAGCTTGTCTTCCTTGTTCCCCGGGCCAGCCCAAGTCTAAGTTAGTGTTCCTGTGGCTTACAGGTGCCCAGACCTCCATCAAGAGTGAACGGTGCTGAATGCCTGGGATATCAGAGGTGCTGGGTGTGTGTGTGTTTACATGGGAGAGGCCCCACAGTGTGTGTGTGTGTGTGTGTGTGTGTGTTTACATGGGAGAGGTCCGGCACACAGGGTGTGGTGTGTGTGTACATGGGTGAGGCCTGACACAGGGGTGTGTGTGTGTGTGTGTGTGTGTGTGTGTTTACATGGGAGAGGTCCGGCACACAGGGTGTGGTGTGTGTGTACATGGGTAAGGCCTGCCTGACACGGGTGTGTGTGTGTGTGTGTGCCACAGTGATTGTGGAAACTATTTGCAGAGTGACAGTCCCTCCTAGGGAAACTTGAAGTAAGTTCCCTTGTAGGGCAGCCAGGCAGCCACAGAACTGGCTGTCGCGGGGCAGGGGCGGTCCCAGGCTCCCCTCTGTCCCGCCCCCCAAGCTCAGGCAGGGGCTGGCCAACGTGGCGGAGGGAGGGAGGGAGGGAGGGCGCAGGCCCCAGCACTGGGATAAGTTTGTCCACCACTGCTACAGCGCGGATTTGACTGGGGCCGGCTCGCTAGCTATGGGTAAGTCGTGGTTAGACACGGAGCTCCGGCTGGGAGAGCTGCAAGCATGGGTGGCCCCCACTCCCACCCCCACCCCGCGCAGGACAGGGCGGGCCCCACCTCATGTCAATCCCCCTTCCCGGGGAGTGGCCTGGCCTCAGGGAGCCCCCAGGAGCCCCAGAGAGCCGATTCTGCAGACAGTGCTTGGGATGGTTCCTCAGACAGGGTCGCTTTGGGGTGCTGAGGCTGCCAGGACTCTGCAGACAATTCTGGGGTGACTCCAGTTCTGCAGACTGGGCCGTAAGTCCAGGAGCCAAGTCAGCCGGCTGGTTGCTAAGCACCTCAGTGCTGAGTACTGCCCTAGGCCAGGACACTCACAGGTATGGCTTAGACAGAACATCTGTGCTGGGCTTGCATTCAGTGAGAGGAAGCAGGTCCACCGCTGCAGGAGTTCTAGCCAGGGGAGCATGTCTTGGCCACTGCCTGGGCCCAAGACTTCTGGATTCAGAAACTCAAAGGGACAGTCAGTGGGCATACAGTTCAGGACACACACACAGGCTGGGACTCCCAGTGAACAAGCATCCTCAGTCTTGGGGGTGAGGAGCTGGGGGGACTTGGAGTGAACAGGATGCTGTGGAACACAGAGAGCTATAAAGGCCCCGAGGTGTGCTCCTTTTGTAGCACAGGGGCAAGGCGGACCTGACGCCTTATCCAAGAGTGGGCTTTGCTGAGACCTGGGAAAGAGCTTCCAGGTGGCAGGATTGCACAGTGGGATCCAAGCCAGGGCAGAATGCACAGTGGGGTCCAGCCAGGGCGGAATGCACAGTGGGGTCCAGCCAGGGCGGAATGCATAGTGGGGTCCAGCCAGGGCAGACAGCCGCTCAGTGGATAAGGGGAGGGGCTGGGAGGTGAGTAGGGGGCAAACTGTGCAGGGCTCTGGGGGCTCTGGGGGCTGTGAGGAGAAGTTTGGATGTCATTCCAAAGCACAGGGGAAGCTGGAGGCTCTAAGCTGCATTAGTGAATGGGTAACTCGAGTTGTCTACCTGAGGCTGTTCAGTGGAGACTCATAGTAGCTAACTCTGGTTGTGATATAACTAGTATGGCACATGTAGATAATGAGGTTCAGAAACGTCCTTTCTCTGACAGCCATGGCAGAATAAACATGTCCATTCTAAAAGGGAGCAACAGGAGATTAGCAAGGAAAAAATGGGCCAAAGCAAAACCCAAATCCAGAAAGGCAATTAGTAGTTCCTGGAGATCCAGGCCTGGCATCTGGGATTCTCGGTGTCACGATGTGAGTGTCCATGGGTTTGAACAGCCTTGTCTCTATCAACTGAGAGACTAAAAGCTTTCCTTGGTCTATGGTCCACATTTCTGGTACCTCTAACTTCCTGGGGTTTCCACACCAACGTTCTGCCATCAGCTCCAGGAGCAGTGGGGTTCTCTGGAATCCACAGGCGCAGTGGCCTCAGAGTCCCTGGCCAAGTAATCACAGTGATGTAAACTCTGAGGAAACCACTTCCTAGATGGCTCTGGACCAGCATGGTACCCCAGGGGCTCTTGGTACCCCAAGGAAAGCCTTTTAATTAAGTTTCTAGCTTTGTTGCTTCCGTGGCTGGGACTTGGTGGATTTCTGAGATTCCCACTAAGCCTCCTACCAATTGTCCTAATATAGTGTGCTTGGCTTATTTTTTAATGGTGGGAATCTCTTCAGAGACCTTGCCTTCCTCAGCTCCAACTTTGCACAGGCTTCTCAGACTGGGCTGCTCTGCTTTTGTTCCCAACTCTCACTGTAAACCTGGCAAAAAGCAGCTAGCAACAGCTATGCCATAGCTTGAATGCTGGACTGCCTTGAAATCCCTGTAACAACCAGTTTAATATTGTTTAAAAAAATCACTTCAAAAATTCTCTCTACACACACACACACACACACACACACACACAGAGAGAGAGACAGAGAGAGGGAGAGAGAGGGAGAGAGAGAGACAGAGAGACAGAGACAGAGAGGAGGAGGAGGAGGAGGAGGAGGAGGAGGAGGAGGAGGAGGAAGAGGAAGAGCATAGGAATACACACACGCCATGCTGTGCATATGGAGGTCAGAGAACAAACAGCCTGTGGCAATTGGTTCTCTCTCTACCTTGTCAAGGCAGGTCTCTCAGGTTATTTTTGTTGCTCTGTGAGCTCTGGGATAGCTACCCCAAAGCCTGTGGGTGATTCTACTGCCTCTGTCTTTCACCTTGCCAGAGGGACGATGGGTTTACAGATGTCACAGCCACACCTGGCTTTCTGTAGATTCTGGGACTCAAACCCCATTGTCAGGCTTGCTCAGGAAGTGCTTCCACCTCCTGAGCCACCTCACGGGACCTAAAGTATGACTTTTAAGTTTAGCTTCCCACAGAGTCTCAGGCTGTGGACAAATTGTACAAAAATTCCTTGTTGGCATGTAACAAATGGCCTCTAGTCCAATTCTGAATAGAACCTTTATTCCTGTCTGTAGCCTCACCTGCCTGGTCATTGCTGTCTGCATTCCTGTTGGTGCTCTGGTCTTCTGGGTTCCCACTGGACACCCTCATTAAGCCCTGATAATAGCATTCTTGGGGATCTCTAGTTCACATCTCTAAAATCTTGCAAAACCCTCCTGCAAACCCGTTCCATGGGTTTAAGAACCATGTGGGCAGGTAAGGCCACAGCAACAATCCCACTTCTGGTACCAATTTCCTGTATTAGTTTCTTTCTATAACTGCAACCCCAATACCCAAGATACTAAGTTGAAAATAGGCAAGGCTTATTTCTACTTCACATTTCAGAGTGTTGGGTCCATGGTTTCTTGGTCCACTGCATAAAGGCAGGATAGCATGGTCATGGAGCATGGAGGGAAGGGATGAAGGCAGGGTAGCATGGTGGAGGGAAGGGGCTTTTTAACTTTATGGTGGAATGGAAGCAGAGTGTAGAGAAGAGAGAGGGAGGCAGTGACTAACCTCCTCCAAATAGGTCCCACATCGTACTGTTTCCAGAACCTTCACAAATAACGCCATCAGCTTAGGCTTAAGTCCCCCAACAGCACAAGCTTTTTGTGGGCACAATCCATAGGAGTCACTGCGTGGGCAGTTTGTCATCTTTGGACTCAGAGTGTGTGAGGACCCAGGATGCTTCGTGGAAGCCAAAGCAGCTCATCCCCTCAGCAGAGGGCTGCTCCGAGATGTGGGCCTGCACCCAGGCAGCCAGGCCTATGTGGGCCTGCAGCTCAGCCTCCAGCAGCAGCCGCACCATCTGCAGTTGGCTCCCCTGCTGCTGCACCCAGGCAGCCAGGCCTGATGGCCCAGATGGCACTCACTGCAGCTGCCGTGGCCGTGGGCTCTGCAGTGGGTCACACCCTGGGTCACACCGTCACTGAGGGCTTCAGTGGAGGAGGCAGTGCCCAGCCTGCAAGGCCTGACATCACTTACTGGGATCCCCAGGGAGCCCAGCTGCTGGGCCAGCAGTCTCCAGGGCCATGCTCTCTCGAGAGCAAACAGTTTCTGGAATGTGCCCAGAACCAGAGTGACGTCAGGCTCTGCGAGGGCTTCAAGGAGTTGTTGTGACAACAGAATTGCAAATGGTTTAATCTAATCAAGAAGCTCAAACTGAAGAAATTGAAATGGGCTCTGCCTAATTTATAGTGCAAGTGTGGACCCTGAGTAAACAAGCCTTATTTCCAATAGCTCCATTACTTCAGAGTAGCCATGAAAGAGTCCCAACTGTAGTTATGCATCAGCTTGTAGTGTTGGGGACTGGGCAAGTGATGGCCTCCTTGAACCAACTGTATTGTTTTTGTGAGTTAATGAAAACAAAACTGTTTGGTTCTGAAAAAAGAAAACAAAAAACAAAACAACAACGACAAACGAGTCACCGCATGTAGCTTACCAGAACCTGTGAGAGTAAACTCTAGGGGACAAGAGAGGGAGACAGTGGGACCAGGCAGTAGCTTTTGGGTGCCCCCTTCATCAGGAGCAGGGGCGATGAGTGGCAGGATGTCGGGGTAGCGGTAATAACTTTCCCACCATGAATGCCTCTGCATAAAAACCGTCTGACTGCTGGGAAGAGGCAGGAGTGAGAGAACAGGACAAAATCCTATCACACAATCTTTTGTTAACCAGGGGTGCCGAATGCTGGGCTTTGGGGGAGGCTCCTCCCCTCCCTGGTCATGAGTTTATTCCCTTACAGGTAATTCTGAAGCACACCTCATAAAGTTGTGGTGAGACACAAAGGAGGTATTAAGCGTGGTGATCAAAGCCATGCCGGGACCAGAGGCTGCTCTCAGTAAACCTGGCTCTCATATTACCACTGTTCTCCTTGGGTCTGGAGTGGGGGTGGGAGTGACACATGCTGCTGGCTGCTTCTAGATGCTTCCAGAAATGTCTATGTTGAAATGTATGGATTAAACAAAAGGAAGACCTGTACAGCGTCAATGCCAATGTGGCGGTCACCAAACACATGAGTTAATAAGATTATTATTAATAATCATAAATGGAATTTTATTATGAATGTCATGGGTGCTAAGAGACAGTTCTTCTAAGTTAATTAATGGAAACAAAGCCTGAGGTTTTCCATCACGTTAGCTG